>NC_138301.1:73170512-73618012 GCF_965601325.2 Salmo salar | reverse complement strand
CGTCTGAGTTTACAACCAAAACACACAGAGGTATATTTCTATACGTTAACAATGACAAATCCATTGTGGTCTTATTGCTAAATGTCTATTATAAATCACTATGAGCCCGACTCTTATGTCTAAGTCTTTATTATCTTCATTGGCAGCTGGGGACACCAAACTCTCACCTCTTTGACTTTTCCAGACCCGTCAATGTGGATGGATACTGTATTCTAAATGATGGCCTAGCCCGATATGAAAGAATCGGATGGTTGGCAGGAGCGTTAGGCCAGTAATCCAAAGGTTGATGGTTCGAATCACTGAGCCGACTTGGTAAAAAAAAAATAGAACTGTTAATGTTCCCTTGAGCAAGGCACTCGGCCCTAATTGCTCCTCTAAGTCGCTCTGGGTGGGTGTCTGCTAAATGACTCAAAACGTAAAATGGGTTCAAGCTATATGCTAAAAACACCAACTAGATTATTAGAGATTATGTATCTCTATCTGCTCAATTCTTTGCATGTGAGTTACAGGCTGTGCATCCAGGATTGGAGTTACAGGCTGGGCATCCGGGATTGGGGTTACAGGCTGGGCATCCGGGATTGGGGTTACAGGCTGGGCATCCGTGATTGGGGTTACAGGCTGGGCATCCGTGATTGGGGTTACAGGCTGGGCATCCGTGATTGGGGTTACAGGCTGGGCATCCGGGATTGGGGTTACAGGCTGGGCATCCGGGATTGGGGGTTACAGGCTGGGCATCCGGGATTGGGGTTACAGGCTGGGCATCCGGGATTGGGGTTACAGGCTGTGCATCCAGGATTGGGGTTACAGGCTGGGCATCCAGGATTGGGGTTGCAGGCTGTGCATCCAGGATTGGGCATGAGGCTCAGTGGGTTGATCCTGTTGCTGTCCCCAGTCCACCTGGCCGTGCTGCTGCTCCAGTTTCAACTGTTCTGCCTGCGGCTATGGAACCCAGACCTGTTCACCGGACATGCTACCTGTCCCAGACCTGCTGGAACCCTGACCTGTTCACCGGACGTGCTACCTGTCCCAGACCTGCTGTCCCAGGCCTGCTGGAACCCTGACCTGTTCACCGGACGTGCTACCTGTCCCAGACCTGCTGTTTTCAACTCTAGAGACAGCAGGAGCGGTAGAGATACTCTCAAAAATCTGCTATGAAAAAGCCAACTGACTCTTACTCCTGAGGTGCTGACCTGTTGAACCCTCGACAACCACTGTGATTATTATTATTTGACCCTGCTGGTCATTTATGAACATTTGAACATCTTGGCCATGTTCTGTTATAATCTCCACCCGGCACAGCCAGAAGAGGACTGGCCACCCCTCATAGCCTGGTTCCTCTCTAGGTTTCTTCCTAGGTTTTGGCCTTTCTAGGGAGTTTTTCCTAGCCACCCCTCATAGCCTGGTTCCTCTCTAGGTTTCTTCCTAGGTTCTGGCCTTTCTAGGGAGTTTTTCATAGCCACCGTGCTTCTACACCTGCATTGCTTGCTGTTTGGGGGGTTTTAGGCTGGGTTTCTGTACAGCACTTTGAGATATCAGCTGATGTAAGAAGGGCTTTATAAATAAATTAGATTTGATCCTCTGTTTTGCCTTTTTGTCTTCAGAATGATGTGGATGACAAGCAGGAAGCCGTAAAGATGAAGATGTTTGGAAAACTGACCAGAGACTCGTTTGAATGGCACCCTGACAAACTGCTCTGCAAGAGGTTCAATATACCTGACCCCTATCCTGGGTACGACACACACACATACCCATACACACACACACACCCTATCCTGGGTACGACACACACACACACAAACAGCTCTGCAAGAGTTTCAATATACCTGACCGCTATCCTGGGTACGACACACACACACACACACACACACACACACACACACACACACACACACACACACACACACACACACAGCTCTGCTCTGCAAGAGGTTCAATATTCCTGCCCCCTATCCTGGGTACCACACACACACACACACACACTGCTCTGCAAGGGGTTCAATGTACCTGACCCCTATCCTGGGTACGACACACACACACACACACGACCACCACGGAATGAATGGTACTAGGAATACTAGTACTCAATGGATACTGCTTGTGTGTCTTTGCATTGGGCTCTAACTGTTGTTTATCCAGGTCAGGGTTTCAGATATAACTGTTGTTGTTTATCCAGGTCAGGGTTTATCAGCTATAACTGTTGTTGTTCTTTATCCAGGTCAGGGTTTATCAGATATAACTGTTGTTGTTTATCCAGGTCAGGGTTTATCAGCTATAACTGTTGTTGTTGTTTATCCAGGTCAGGGTTTATCAGATATAACTGTTGTTGTTGTTTATCCAGGTCAGGGTTTATCAGATATAACTGTTGTTGTTGTTGTTTATCCAGGTCAGGGTTTATCAGATATAACTGTTGTTGTTGTTGTTTATCCAGGTCAGGGTTTATCAGATATAACTGTTGTTGTTGATCCAGGTCAGGGTTTATCAGATATAACTGTTGTTGTTGTTGTTTATCCAGGTCAGGGTTTATCAGATATAACTGTTGTTGTTGTTGTTTATCCAGGTCAGGGTTTCAGATATAACTGTTGTTGTTTATCCAGGTCAGGGTTTATCAGATATAACTGTTGTTGTTTATCCAGGTCAGGGTTTATCAGATATAACTGTTGTTGTTGTTTATCCAGGTCAGGGTTTATCAGATATAACGGTTGTTGTTTATCCAGGGCAGGGTTTATCAGATATAACGGTTGTTGTTTATCCAGGGCAGGGTTTATCAGATATAACTGTTGTTGTTTATCCAGGTCAGGGTTTATCAGATATAACTGTTGTTGTTTATCCAGGTCAGGGTTTATCAGATATAACGGTTGTTGTTTATCCAGGGCAGGGTTTATCAGATATAACGGTTGTTGTTTATCCAGGGCAGGGTTTATCAGATATAACTGTTGTTGTTTATCCAGGTCAGGGTTTATCAGATATAACTGTCAAGTCCTCCTCTTGTTCACCATCCAAAGGACACAGGGACAACTCAATTTTCCAACTCAATCTTTTTTTATTTTTAGTTTGCCTTCAGTTGATTGGTCTGTCCAGTAATTTAGCCAGTAAATTAGCCAGTAAATTAGGTTGTAAACCTTTAAAGACAGAACAAAAAGTTAACATCTTAATTAAACATTTTAAAGAACTTAAATTAGTTTAAACATTTAAATAACATTCTAAATAACTAATATGAATTAACCATTTAAGCCTTTTACCATTGGCGTCTTTGGACTGAACCTGTGAGTGAACTTGGAGTTTTCCCTCTGAAGTTTGTTCTTCTGAATGACTGACACCCTCTATGCCTTCACAGGTGCTCCAAATAAGTGAAAATGATTGATCAGGTGACAAGCAGCCGGTTTGCTGCTGCTGGTGCACTCTGGGAAGTGTAGTTCATTGACTCACTCCTGATATTCAGCTCAACACCTCCCACTTGAGCTCCTGTTTTTTTTCAAATCCAGAGAGGTCACAAGCCCTTCACACCTCTGTTTGTTCTTCAATGGGTAGTAGAATGACAAGGCGTCTGACATCTGTATGAAGAATTGTGCCTGGGATTTTGGTTTGAAGCCTCTTCGTTCTTTCACCGTTTGCTCTTGTGGGCCCTTTTTTGCTGTTTGACTTTGTGATGTGAACAGGATAGCTGGGAAAAGTCTTCACAAGCACATCTCTAACGATGCCTTTGCTGTCAGCATTGACACAGACCACTCTAGCCAGCTTGTACTGTCCTCTTAGCGCGTTTTGGTCAGCCAACCAGACCACATCTCCAACAGCAACATTTCGCCTTTTGGTGTGCCATTTGTTCCTTATGAACAGATTAGGTCCAGCCAATTGGCTCCACTTCTTCCAGAAACGGCTTACCTCTGCTTGAATATGTTTAAGTCTTTTGTAAGGGTAGCCATCAAACTGGAAATCTCCAGGGTCTCCCTTTGGATTGGTACATCCTAAAAGCAGAGAATTCGGGGTGATGTACTCTACACAGTCTTCTCTGCTTTGAGTTCTTGCATCAATGGGTCTCTCATTAGCAAGGTTGGCTGCCATGAAGAGAAAAGTTTGGAATTCTCCCCAAGTAAAACCACCATCTCCACCAAGGTTGCTCAACGCCCGCTTCACTACTTTGACAGCTGCCTCTGCGGCACCATTCCTATGGGGAGAGTCTGCAGCGTGGATCTTCCATGACCATTCTGTACCATGCTTGGCAGCTGTGTCTTCAAGTTCAGACTTATTTTGTTGGTTAAAGAATGTTTGAAGTGCGGGTTTGGCTCCCACAAAGTTTGTGCCAGGGTCTGACCAGAGTTTCCTGGGGTGTCCTCTCAGTGAAGTGAACCTTTGATAGGCTAGCAGGAATCCTTCAGATGACATGTCACTCACCACTTCAGTGTGTATGGCTCGGGAAGCCATGCAGCAGAAGACTATTCCCCATACTTTGAGTCTAGTTCTCTTCTTGACCTCATCTTTCACTTCATAAGGGCCGAACAGGTCCATGGCGGTGAATTCAAAAGGTGCAGCTGGGCCTGTTCGCTCTAGAGGCAGGTCAGCCATGATTTGTTGACACTGTTTTGCCTTGTTTTTCCTGCAGACCACACAGCTGTCAACCATTTTCTTGGCAAGTCTACGGCCTTTTATTACCCAGGCTTTCTTCCTCATCCGGAGAAGGGTTCCCGCCACTCCCTCGTGATTTGCTTTGTGGGATTCTTGTGCCAGCAGTGTAGACACCCATGCTTCAAAGGGTAAAACTGGCACTGCTGTCTTATCTTCGTTGAATGTCTGAATTCTGCCTCCACAAACTAGCAGCCCAGACTTCACATCTTTGTACACTGTCAGTCTGCTTAGAGTTGTGTCTGAAAATCTGTACCTTCTTGAGCTGCGAGAAAAAGGTCTTTGAGTGCATCTTCATGTTCTTTGACAGTCGGCACAGCTTGCTTGGGTGATCTTACCTCCCTCTTTGCCTGTTTAGGGGCCCGGCCCTTCCTCTTCAGCCACTGTTTGGCTGCTAGACAAACCCAGGCAACGACTCTCACCAGTTTGGACAGGCTACTGAATCTTCTTACTTCCACAAGATCTTTAACCCAACCAGTGGGCTTCCTTCTAAGAAGAGTTGGGTTCACCACAGGTATTCCCTCTTGAGTTTCACTCTTTGGACTTTCCTGAGTGTCTTGTAGGTCTTCTTTCTGCTGACTACTTCTCGCTTCAGCTCTTGTCAATGCACCTGAGAATGCCTTCCTCTGGAGCTTGTTTACACTCTCCCTGGCATGTGCTGCAACCTCTCCAGCTGATTTTATAGGCCACTCCTCCACTGGCCACTTTAGGAACTTTGGTCCCTCTTGCCATGTGGAATTCTCCTTCAAATCTTCAGGAGCACCCCCTCTTGTTATGATGTCAGCTATGTTTAGATCCCCACGGATCCACCACCAGTCTTCCACTTGTCCAGCCTTCTGGATTTCACCCACTCTGTTTGCAAAGAAGGTTTTGTACCCATAACTGACTCTTTGAATAGCTCCCAAGACCGTTTGACTGTCAAGTAGATGGAACCATCTCTCGATCTTCATTCGAGCATGCTTTTCCACATACTTCCTGATCCTGGCTGCGAAGACAGCACCACAGATCTCAGCTTTTACAGCGTCTCCCTTCTGATCCAGGGGTGTCAGCTTGGCTTTTGATTCAACAAATCGAACTTTAGTGCCTTGACTTGTCTCCCATTTAAGTACATCACAGCTCCATAGGTTTTATCACTTCCATCAGAGAATGTGATGCCCCACGGTTTCCCTTCCCAGCCAGCTGGTGTGAGGCTCCTGTGGAATTTCACCTCTCCAAGCTGCACATATTCTTCAAAAAGCTGGATGGCTTCTTCCCTGAGGCTTTCTGAGAGAGGTTGGTCCCAGGTTTCTTGGGTTAGTTTCCCACCCCCTCCTTCTTGGAATGCTTTTCGAACAAGAATTGCTCCCTTCTGTTTGGCAGGTGTAACTAAGCCAATTGGGTCGTACAGTCCAGCCACTTGGCTTAAGAGGGCCCTCCTAGTCAGTGGGTTAGGTGTCTCAGTTCTCACCTCCTCCTTGAGAAGATTTTTCCCAACTCTCATCTTCTTTTTCCTTTTTGAAAAGTTAACTGAGGTTAACATGTAGAGCTTGTCTTCATCCATTCGGTAGCCGATACCCAAGGCTTTGTTGTCTTCGTCCCTCATTTGATTTGGAAGAATTAAGGTTTTACTTTGTGCCTTTGATAGACCCTCCACCTCCATTCCTTGCCTCCCACTTTCCCCTTGCCCGGACCCATGGTTTGAGGAAGAACCCTCCAGCTTTCCAGATCTCTTCTACATTTGCTGTGATTTTCTCAAGTTTATCCAGGTCATTTTGGGAGGTTAAGAGGTCATCCACATAACTGTCCTCTTCAATGACTCTGCGCTCATCCTCCAAGTGAAGAAAGTTGGGCAGGCGTGCTGTTTCTCTCATAGCCAACTGAGCAATGCAACCAGCAGGTCTGTCCCCAATGTTGACTCTGGTTATTGCATATTCACTTATCTCTTCAACTGGGCTGTCCCTCCAGAGGAACCTGTGAAGGTGCATCTCACGCTCCTTCAGCCATACAGAGTTGTACATCTTTTTGATGTCTCCTAGAGATGCATACGTCCCCTCTCTGAACCTCAGCAAGACAGCTCTTATAGGGTTGAGAACGTCTGGTCCCTTCAGAAGAAGATCATTCATACTCACGCCTTTGTATTTCTGGCTACTATTCCATACAATACGAACCGGTGTTGTTACCGAATGAGGGTTTGGTGCCACCAGGTGGCTTACGTACCACACTGGTCCATTCCACTCATCCATGATTTTGTTGGTGAGTTTTATGGCTGCGCCTCGCTCGACCATTTCATGGATTTGGGTAGCATATGCGACTTTCCAGTCTGGCTCCCTGCTTAGTTGTTTTTCCATCCTTAAGAAACAAGCCTGGACTGCACTTTTGTTATTCGGGAGAGAGGCTGGATCTACCGTCCAAGGATACTTTGCATCCCAATGTGGAGCCGGTGTGTGAGCATCCCCCTTCTCGTAGGTGAGGCCTCCTTTAATGATCTCCAGTTCCCTCTCCTCTGCCAGGGTCATTTCTTTCCCTCCCGGTGGACAGTTTCCACATCGGCATCCTCCACATCTTGGCTCACATGCAGCTCCGATTCTGTCCCAGTGCCACCACTCAAGGAACTCACGGTTACTGGCAGCTGTAAATTTGGTCAGAGTCACATCCTCCTGCTGTAGCTGGGCTGTGTCAGTAGTTGGACTTGTGATTTCTTGATATTTGACAGCTGCTGTCCTCATGGAGCGAGCAAAGTGTGTTTTGGACTCATATAGTGCAACCTCCACTTCTTCAAATAAGTCGGGATGTGCTCCACCCACTGTTTTCCCCAATGGACCCTCCCACAAGACGAGGTCTCCCATGATTTTTACCCTCTGGGGAGCGAGTCTTCCCTCTCGGTGGCTAATGAGAAGTTCGACCTCTTCTGGCCTTTCCAATTCTGTAAGTTTGACTTCTGGGAAGAATTTTTTCAACTTCTCAGGTTCAATTACTTGATGCACTCTGGCGATTTCATCCAAGCCGTAGCAGACCATTTCATGAGCTCTCTCTGTCCCTTTAGGTGTCTTGACTCTGACTTTGAGGAGATACCTTAGTGTGTTCACTTTCATGGTCATACCACCAACCCCATGAACAACTAAAGTTATCTTCTCATGTCTTAACCTCAGTCTTTCAGCAGCCTTATTACCCATATAATGTAGTTTTTCTGAAGCAAGGTCAATTAAAGTCCCAATCTTCTGCCCTGCGTTCGCCGTGACTTGCATCAACATCATGATGACAGGAAGTTCAGTGAGCCCATTTCTCTGCAGTAGCTCAGACTGGCCTGAAGCATCGAGTGTCACTGCGGTTTTGTTGGTGTTGGTGAAAGCCTTTCTGCATCGATCTGCCATTTCCTGGGAAAGTTCAGACAAGATCTTCTCTTGTTCCTCTGTTAGCTTGCTTTCACCTTTGCCGTCTCTTCCACTCTTTCTCTCTTCCCCTCTTGACTTCTCCTTTTGGGCAGAGGAAAAAATGGTGGTCTGGGGCACCACCTTCCCTTTTACAGTCTTTGTTTCTGCATAGGAAAGTGTCTCTGCAGTATCCATCTTCATCATGGCATCCGAGACATTTTCTGCATGCTCCCAGCTTTCTTAATACAGTTTTCTTTTCAGGTAGCTTAAGTCTTTTGAACTTTCTACAGAAGAAGATCTTGTTGTTGTGCCCACTATCACCACATACCTCATCAAGCTCTTCTTTCCTTGTGGTTTTTGTTGAGGCAATCTTTCTGTCATACTTCTTGTCCAAACGATCCGATTTTTCCACCTTCTCCTCAGTTCTGAGCTGTTCGAGTCTCTCCAGTATTCCTTCTTGACTTTTCAGGAACTTCAAGAGCATGACAAAGTGGTTGTCTGATGTGACATCGTTTCTGGGTTCAACCATGAACATAACCCAGTCTCTTTTAATGAAGTCAGGCAACTTGCTTTCAATGGATCTAATTACCAGTGGGTTATTTATGGCTCCAGAGTTTCCTAACTCCGTGAGATCTGCTAGAGCCTTCTCCACTGACTGTATGAGATCAATTATCTTTCTTGGTTGGTTCCCTTTCACATGTGGCATCTTCTCCAGCTCTTCCAGGATTTCCACTATGATGGTTGACTTGTTGCCATACCTGTTCTCCAGGACTCTGAACATGTCATCGGCAGTGGTGTAGGTTGAAAGTCTGAGGTCTTTTGAGCTTTTGTCATCCACACTCTCCAGGAGTTGAATCTTCTTAACTTCAGTTGATCCGGATGGCTCTCCCTGCTGTTGCAGGCTTTCCCAGTCTTTCCTCCATCTGTGATATTCTCTCCTGCTTCCATTGAAGATAGGTAGAGAGATTGGCTTGATTCTCACTATTGGTGTGGATGTTGCCGGTTGGTGTAGTAGTTTCACTCCTGTGCCTCGCTCATTGGTCGTCCGTGCAGTGGCAAATTCAGGTCTCCTTGACTCAAGCCTGTAGTAGAATGCTCTTACGTCCTTGACTCTTCCATCTAATTCGTCTTTTAATTCTACAGGGATCCATCGCTCCCATGATGACATTGCTGAGATGGCCTCTTTTATCCTCTTGTCCAAGAGAGCGAGGTGCACTTCAAAGCCCTCTAAATTGGCACTTTCCACTGGTACATAAGTCGCTTTATCATTGGCTTTTTCTGCTTCCAGGATTGCCACAAGAAGTTCACTCCTTCCATACCTCGACCACAGGTTTGTTTGAACAATGTCTCTTATTTCCGCCAACTTTGTTTCACCTTCATTTACAGATCTATCAATGTCGGCCTCTTGCTGTTCATTAACCTCTATGGGCTAGGTGGGACGCAAGCGTCCCACCCGTGGTGCACTCCATCAACAGCAGGTGCATTTCAAGAGCGGCAAATTTGAATCCAAATAAATGTCAAAATTCAAATTTTTCAAACATACAACTATTTTACACCCTTTGAAAGATAAACATCTCCTTAATCTAACCACGTTTTACGATTTCAAAAAGGTTTTACGGCGAAAGCATAAATTTAGAGTATGTTAGGACAGTACATTTACAAGAGTTGTGTGTAATGTTTTGTCAAATCAAAGACAGGGTCACCAAAACCATAAAACCAGCTAAAATGATGCACTAACCTTTTACAATCTCCATCAGATGACACTCCTAGGACATTATGTTAGACAATGCATGCATTTTTAGTTCTATCAAGTTCATATTTATATCCAAAAACAGCGTTTTACTATGGCATTGATGTTGAGGAAATCGTTTCCCTCCAATAACCGGCAGTCAAGTCAGCGTCACAAATTAAATAATTAAAATTAGAAAACATTGGTAAAATATTATATTGTCATTTAAAGAATTATAGATTTACATCTCTTGAACGCAATCAACTTGCCAGATTTAAAAATAACCTTACTGGGAAATCACACTTTGCAATAATCTGAGCACTGCGCCCAGAAAAATACGCGTTGCGATACAGACTAGACGTCATGTTGGGGAGATCTAAAATCGAAAATACTATGTAAATAATCCATTACCTTTGATTCTCTTCATCAGATGTCACTTCCAGGTATCACAGGTCCATAACGAATGTAGTTTTGTTCAAAAAAGCTCATCATTTATGTCCAAAAATCTCCGTCTTGTTAGCACATGATCTAAGCCAGCCGGACTTCTCGTCATGAACGAGGGGAAAAAATATATTTACGTTCGTTCAAACATGTCAAACGTTGTATAGCATAAATCATTAGGGCCTTTTTTAACCAGAACATGAATAATATTCAAGGTGGACGAATGCATTCTCTTTTATAACGTATTGGAACGAGGGTACCCAACATGAACTCGCGCGCCAGGTGTCTAATGGGCCATCATCGTTCCATGGCTCTTGTTCGGTCAGATCTCCCTCCAGAAGACTCAAAACACTTTGTAAAGGCTGGTGACATCTAGTGGAAGCAATAGGAAGTGCCAAAGTATTCCTCAGCCCCTGTGTTTTTCAATGGCATAGGTTTAAAGGTAATACAACACATCAGGTATCCACTTCCTGTCAGAAAATGTCTCAGGGTTTTGCCTGCCAAATGAGTTCTGTTATACTCACAGACACCATTCAAACAGTTTTAGAAACTTTAGTGTTTTCTATCCATATATAATAAGTATATGCATATTCTAGTTACTGGGTAGGATTAGTAACCAGATTAAATCGGGTAAATTTTTTTATCCAGCCGTGAAAATACTGCCCCCTAGCCCTAACAGGTTAGACCTGGTTCCTCATCCTCAGTCATGTCAGCCTCCAGTCCAATCCTGTAGTCATCGTTGGCATCGAGCATCTTTCTGAAACAATCTGAAAGCTTAACGAATTCCTCCTTTAACTCCACTTGAAGCATGCTGCTTGCTCCTCTTGAAATGAAGTTGGCTTGTCTGGTGAAGCTGCTTTTTGCAGTGGTCCTCTCCTTTTTGAGCTGCTGGACCGACTTCCCCAGGACATCTTCCGCCATCTTGACTTCCTCTGCGTCAACAGCTTATTTCTGGATCTGAAGCCGTTTATCCTCAGGGCCAGGCCGCTCCGCGTGGTTTACAACTGTCAAGTCCTCCTCTTGTTCACCATCCAAAGGACACAGGGACAACTCAATTTTCCAACTCAATTTTTTTTATTTTTAGTTTGCCTTCAGTTGATTGGTCTGTCCAGTAAATTAGCCAGTAAATTAGCCAGTAAATTAGGTTGTAAACCTTTAAAGACAGAACAAAAAGTTACCATCTTAATTAAACATTTTAAGGAACTTAAATTAGTTTAAACATTTAAATAACATTCTAAATAACTAAGATGAATTAACCATTTAAGCCTTTTACCATTGGCGTCTTTGGACTGAACCTGTGAGTGAACTTGGAGTTTTCCCTCTGAAGTTTGTTCTTCTGAATGACTGACGCCCTCCATGCCTTCACAGGTGCTCCAAATAAGTGAAAATGATTGATCAGGTGACAAGCAGCCGGTTTGCTGCTGCTGGTGCACTCTGGGAAGTGTAGTTCATTGACTCACTCCTGATATTCAGCTCAACAATAACTGTTGTTTATCCAAGTCAGGGTTTATCAGATATAACTGTTGTTGTTTATCCAGGTCAGGGTTTATCAGATATAACTGTTGTTGTTTATCCAGGTCAGGGTTTGTCAGATATAACTTGTTGTTGTTGTTGTTTATCCAGGTCAGGGTTTATCAGATATAACTGTTGTTGTTGTTGTTTATCCAGGTCAGGGTTTATCAGATATAACTGTTGTTGTTGTTGTTTATCCAGGTCAGGGTTTATCAGATATAACTGTTGTTGTTGTTGTTTATCCAGGTCAGGGTTTATCAGATATAACTGTTGTTGTTGTTTATCCAGGTCAGGGTTTATCAGATATAACTGTTGTTGTTGTTTATCCAGGTCAGGGTTTATCAGATATAACTGCTGTTGTTTATCCAGGTCAGGGTTTATCAGATATAACTGTTGTTGTTGTTTATCCAGCTCAGGGTTTATCAGATATAACTTGTTGTTGTTGTTTATCCAGGTCAGGGTTTATCAGATATAACTGTTGTTGTTGTTGTTTATCCAGGTCAGGGTTTATCAGATATAACTGTTGTTGTTGTTTATTCAGGTCAGGGTTTATCAGATATAACTGTTGTTGTTGTTGTTTATCCAGGTCAGGGTTTATCAGATATAACTGTTGTTGTTGTTTATCCAGGTCAGGTTTTGTCAACTCTATCTGTTGTTTTCTTTCCAGGTCAGGGTTTGTGGGAATGCCCAAAGTGAAGAGAGACAAGTTCTCTGTGTTTAACTTCCTGACTGTATCAGAGAGTCCAACAGCTAGTGCTTCCCCCGCTCCACAAGGTAACAAACAATCAGTTCCACTTCATCCAGACACTTCACATTTTATCTCAAGTGTTACGGGGAGAATATCAGAGCGTCGTGGTGTTGACTATCATTAAATGTTAAGACTGTATATTATCAAATCAATTCTCTGTTTTAATTACGCGATTTAAACTAATCATGTAACTTTAATTAACTAGGAAGTCGGCACCACGGGAGTCTTTATTTCCCGATTGAACTCTTCCGATATTTTCATATCTTATCGATTATTCACTTATTGATGTGTTAATGTGTTATTACCTCTTCAGTCTCATTACTGAACGTCTCAAACCCTTGGATATTTTGTGGTGGTTTATTTCTGTCTTATCAAATGAGGAGAGACAAACCTTTCAAACAAGTCAGAGTTATACTCAAACTACATCTTTAATAATAAGGCCCTACGTTTCTCTGTCCCTCTCTGTGTAAACCTGGCCCCTACGTCTCTCTGTCCCACTCTGTGTAAACCTGGCCCCTACGTCTCTCTGTCCCTCTCTGTGTAAACCTGGCCCCTACGTCTCTCTGTCCCACTCTGTGTAAACCTGGCCCCTACGTCTCTCTGTCCCTCTCTGTGTAAACCTGGCCCTTCATCTCTCTGTCCCTCTCTGTGTAAACCCGGCCCCTACGTCTCTCTGTCTCTCTCTGTGTAAACCTGGCCCCTACGTCTCTCTGTCCCTCTCTGTGTAAACCTGGCCCCTACGTCTCTCTGTCCCTCTCTGTGTAAACCTGGCCCTACATCTCTGTCCCTCTCTGTGTAGGTGTGAAGCCCTCTGAGCCAGGGAAGAGGTCCAGGTGGGATGTGTCTGGCCAGGCTGGGGACGAGGACAGGAAGGAGAAGGATCCAATCAGTGAGTTCCTCAGTGTGGCTCGTATTGAAGCCTCTGGGTCAGGACCGGACACCTCTACTACTGATGGCCCTACAACGGATCCTACTGTAGAGGTACTGGTACCATCCTACTACACTACATACATCACTGATCCTACTGTAGAGGTACTGGTACCATCCTACTACACTACATACATCACTGATCCTACTGTAGAGGTACTGGGACCATCCTACTACACTACATACACCACTGATCCTACTGTAGAGGTACTGGTACCATCCTACTACATACATCACTGATCCTACTGTAGAGGTACTGGTACCATCCTACTACACTACAGACATCGCTGATCCTACTGTAGAGGTACTGGTACCATCCTACTACACTACATACACCACTGATCCTACTGTAGAGGTACTGGTACCATCCCACTACATACACCACTGATCCTACTGTAGAGGTACTGGTACCATCCTACTACACTACATACATCACTGATCCTACTGTAGAGGTACTGGTACCATCCTACTACACTACATACATCACTGATCCTACTGTAGAGGTACTGGTACCATCCTACTACATACATCACTGATCCTACTACACTACATCACTGATCCTACTGAGGTTTGACAGATGTAACAGTCCACTGTAATACGAAGAGGTTTGACAGATGTAACAGTCCACTGTAATACGGAGAGGTTTGACAGATGTAACAGTCCACTGTAATACTGAGAGGTTTGACAGATGTAACAGTCCACTGTAATACTGAGAGGTTTGACAGATGTAACAGTCCACTGTAATACTGACAGGTTTGACAGATGTAACAGTCCACTGTAATACTGAGGTTTGACAGACGTAACAGTACACTGTAATACTGAGAGGTTTGACAGATGTAACAGTCCACTGTAATACTGAGAGGTTTAACAGATGTAACAGTCCACTGTAATACTGAGAGGTTTGACAGATGTAACAGTCCACTGTAATACTGAGAGGTTTGACAGATGTAACAGTCCACTGTAATACTGAGAGGTTTGACAGATGTAACAGTCCACTGTAATACTGAGAGGTTTGACAGATGTAACAGTCCACTGTAATACTGAGAGGTTTGACAGATGTAACAGTCCACTGTAATACTGAGAGGTTTGACAGATGTAACAGTCCACTGTAATACTGAGAGGTTTGACAGATGTAACAGTCCACTGTAATACTGAGAGGTTTGACAGATGTAACAGTCCACTGTAATACTGAGAGGTTTGACAGACGTAACAGTACACTGTAATACTGAGAGGTTTGACAGATGTAACAGTCCACTGTAATACTGAGGTTTAACAGATGTAACAGTCCACTGTAATACTGAGAGGTTTGACAGATGTAACAGTCTACTGTAATACTGAGAGGTTTGACAGATGTAACAGTCCACTGTAATACTGAGAGGTTTGACAGATGTAACAGTCCACTGTAATACTGAGAGGTTTGACAGATGTAACAGTCCACTGTAATACTGAGGTTTGACAGATGTAACAGTCTACTGTAATACTGAGAGGTTTGACAGATGTAACAGTCCACTGTATTACTGAGAGGTTTGACAGATGTAACAGTCCACTATAATACTGAGATTTGACAGTCCACTGTAATACTGAGGTTTGACAGATGTAACAGTCCACTATAATACTGAGGTTTGACAGTCCACTGTAATACTGAGAGGTTTGGCAGATGTAACAGTCCACTGTAATACTGAGATGTTTGACAGATGTAACAGTCCACTATAATACTGAGGTTTGACAGTCCACTATAATACTGAGGTTTGACAGTCCACTGTAATACTGAGAGGTTTGACAGATGTAACAGTCCACTGTATTACTGAGAGGTTTTGACAGACGTAACAGTCCACTGTAATACTAAGAGGTTTGACAGATGTAAGAGATACGGATGTTTTGTAAGTCACGTTGTTAATCAGTGATCTTTCTGACCAACTGAGCAGCCAGACACGGAGCAGAAAGACGAGGAGGAGGAGAGCAGGCCGTCTATGGATCTGTTCAAGGCCATCTTCGCCAGTTCATCAGATGAGAAGTCTTCCTCTTCTTCAGAAGGAGAGAGTGAGGAGGAGGAGGAGGAGGAGAAGGAGGAAGGTGTTCGGAGCAAGGCTGGGACCGGGCCTCAGATATCTAACCAGTTGAACGTCAACACAACCCGACCTGCTCTTCCTGTGTCTGTGTCGGCGACACCCAGCCAGCACCCAGGTAGGAACACTGGTCCTTCTGTTCCTATAGCTATTATAGATTGGTGGTTGAACAATGGCTGTTTGGGTAGTTAGGAGAATAATGAGATATTTGTATTTATTATGGATCCCCATTTTGCTGCTGCCAAGGTATTCATTACAGAATGACACAACACACTAAGAGATCTCTGACAGAGGACAAAATGGACATGGTTTTAACTCTCTGGGTAGTGGAGAATGATGGGAGATCTCTGATGGTTTTAACTCTCTGGGTAGTGGAGAATGATGGGAGATCTCTGATGGTTTTAACTCTCTGGGTAGTGGAGAATGATGGGAGATCTCTGATGGTTTTAACTCTCTGGTGTCGTGTCTTTGGGGTACCATTAAACTGAAGACATGTTTATCAATTAACTCCCTGTAATTATTATCACGCGATCAAACTGATTCATCGTTTAATTGTAATTAACTAGGAGATCGGGGCACCAAGGAAAATATTCAGATTACAAAGTTATAATTTTCCTAATATAACTTTCCTATATTATAACATTATATATTATATTCTATTATAGTATAGGCCAATTATCTTCTGGTTTAAATGGTGTATTTTACCTCGCGTCCAGTCTCATTCCAAACGTCGTAAATTGTTGTATCTGCACGAACCCAGTCTTTACTAAGAGTCATCCATACATCAATTGTCTTAAAATCATTTATTTACTAAACTAATTAATTCACAGAAAGTATACAAACAGTAATTATCATCACAAAGAATTGGTAGAGTAATGTGCCCTAGTGGGCTAAAACAGGCATGGCTGGTCTGTTAGACAATGGGTCATAAAGGGCAGCTGAGAAGACCCTACAGAGTTCATTAATATTAACAATTGACAATTGAACGCTCACTCATTCGGGAACAATTGCAATCAATATATACACTGCTCAAAAAAATAAAGGGAACACTTAAACAACACATCCTAGATCAGAATGAAATAAATAATCTTATTAAATACTTTTTTCTTTACATAGTTGAATGTGCTGACAACAAAATCACACAAAAATAATCAATGGAAATCCAATTTATCAACCCATGGAGGTCTGGATTTGGAATCACACTCAAAATTAAAGTGGAAAACCACACTACAGGCTGATCCAACTTTGATGTAATGTCCTTAAAACAAGTCAAAATGAGGCTCAGTAGTGTGTGTGGCCTCCACGTGCCTGTATGACCTCCCTACAATGCCTGGGCATGCTCCTGATGAGGTGGTGGATGGTCTCCTGAGGGATCTCCTCCCAGACCTGGACTAAAGCATCCGCCAACTCCTGGACAGTCTGTGGTGCAACGTGGCGTTGGTGGATGGAGCGAGACATGATGTCCCAAATGTGCACAATTGGATTCAGGTCTGGGGAACGGGCGGGCCAGTCCATAGCATCAATGCCTTCCTCTTGCAGGAACTGCTGACACACTCCAGCCACATGAGGTCTAGCATTGTCTTGCATTAGGAGGAACCCAGGGCCAACCGCACCAGCATATGGTCTCACAAGGGGTCTGAGGATCTCATCTCAGTACCTAATGGCAGTCAGGCTACCTCTGGCGAGCACATGGAGGGCTGTGCGGCCCCCCAAAGAAATGCCACCCCAAACCATGACTGACCCACCGCCAAACCGGTCATGCTGGAGGATGTTGCAGGCAGCAGAACATTCTCCACGGCATCTCCAGACTCTGTCACGTCTGTCACGTGCTCAGTGTGAACCTGCTTTCATCTGTGAAGAGCACAGGGCGCCAGTGGCGAATTTGCCAATCTTGGTGTTCTCTGGCAAATGCCAAACGTCCTGCACGGTGTTGGGCTGTAAGCACAACCCCCACCTGTGGACGTCGGGCCCTCATACCACCCTCATGGAGTCTGTTTCTTACCGTTTGAGCAGACACATGCACATTTGTGGCCTGCTGGAGGTCATTTTGCAGGGCTCTGGCAGTGCTCCTCCTTGCACAAAGGCGGAGGTAGCGGTCCTGCTGCTGGGTTGTTGCCTTCCTACGGCCTCCTCCACGTCTCCTGATGTACTGGCCTGTCTCCTGGTAGCGCCTCCATGCTCTGGACACTACGCTGACAGACACAGCAAACCTTCTTGCCACAGCTCGCATTGATGTGCCATCCTGGATGAGCTGCACTACCTGAGCCACTTGTGTGGGTGGTAGACTTCGTCTCATGCTACCACTAGAGTGAAAGCACCGCCAGCATTCAAAAGTGACCAAACATCAGCCAGGAAGCATAGGAACTGAGAAGTGGTCTATGGTCCCCACCTGCAGAACCACTCCTTTATTGGGGGTGTCTTGCTAATTGCCTATAATTTCTACCTGTTGTCTATTCCATTTGCACAACAGCATGTGAAATGTATTGTTAACCAGTGTTGCTTCCTAAGTGGACAGTTTGATTTCACAGAAGTGTGATTGACTTGGAGTTACATTGTGTTGTTTAAGTGTTCCCTTTATTTTTTTGAGCAGTATATTTACGCTCAGTGTGTCGTCGGGATCCTTGTTGGAGCGTCGTTCTGTGGAGAGTTTTCTCTCTCTCTCTCTCTCTCTCTCTCTCTCTCTCTCTCTCGGTTAGAATGGATCTTTCAAAGCGACATTCATTAATGTCGTCATAGAATGGATGTTTCGTTGGTCTTCGCGTTCAATGATATAATTTACTTAGCTGCAGACTAATAATTAATATCAAAGACTTGTTCTTATTCTGTCAGTATCAATAGTCTAAAAGTTAACCACGTGGTATAGTTCACTTTCAGTAGAGTACTTGGATGGTCAAACCTATTGGCCAACTCGCAATGGAGTGGAGGCCGGGGTCTGAAGAAAGTAGATCAGGCTATGGTTTTATAGTGAACATGACACCTGGTCCTGTCTGTGTCCCTGGGGGCGTGCCGATGACTGAGTTAAGCTTGGTACAGAAATACAATTCTATCACATTAACATCAGTACATAGCATCTCAATGTATTACAAATAGCTTTATCCTTATTAATACATTCTATACAACCATGTGTATGCAAGTCTCAAGGCTGAGGTTATTATATAAACCGTTTTATGGTAATATGGCTATATTGTCTCTTCTGAGTATCACAAAATTGTACCAAGCGGACCAGTTCGTAGCTGGATTCTTCACCAATCTTCCATACCTTCTCCAGAACACAAATGTCGCTTGGCTCCCCAATTCTGTGAGTTGGAAGAATTTCCTGTGTCTCTCTATGGGCCATGTGGCAAGAGATTCTCCTGGAATGTTTTTACAACCCTGTCACACAGGGCCTGGGTGGGAGAAGGTAGGTTGGGGGATGGTGCAAGGGGGAAGATGGTTAACTGTCCTCCCTGTACTCAAAGAGGCCAACGTCATGACACTGGGTAGTGGAGAATGATGGGAGATCTCTGATGGTTTTAACTCTCTGGGTAGTGGAGAATGATGGGAGATCTCTGATGGTTTTAACTCTCTGGGTAGTGGAGAATGATGGGAGATCTCTGATGGGTTTAACTCTCTGGGTAGTGGAGAATGATGGGTTTAACTCTCTGAGTAGTGGAGAATGATGGGACATCTCTGATGGTTTTAACTCTCTGGGTAGTGGAGAATGATGGCAGATCTCTGATGGTTTTAACTCTCTGGGTAGTGGAGAATGATGGCAGATCTCTGATGGTTTTAACTCTCTGGGTAGTGGAGAATGATGGTTTTAACTCTCTGGGTAGTGGAGAATGATGGCAGATCTCTGGTTTTAACTCTCTGGGTAGTGGAGAATGATGGCAGATCTCTGATGGTTTTAACTCTCTGGGTAGTGGAGAATGATGGCAGATCTCTGATGGTTTTAACTCTCTGGGTAGTGGAGAATGATGGGACATCTCTGATGGTTTTAACTCTCTGGGTAGTGGAGAATGATGGGACATCTCTGATGGGTTTAACTCTCTGGGTAGTGGAGAATGATGGGAGATCTCTGGTTTTAACTCCGTTTTTCTTGTTTTTAGACGTTCTGTTCGAAACGCCCAGTGGTCCTGCCCCTCCCCCTCAGGACCAGGAAGTGGAAGAGGAGGAGTTTGGACCTCGGCTGCCTCCTCCTTCCTCTACATTGAGTGAGTCTCTTACCAAATATCGTGACCCAATCAAATCCTCCGGGTTAAACGGACGTCATGATTTCTTAACATCTATTAAATTCTTGTTGGTCACAAAAAAGCTGTTCAAACCAGTCTGTTGCAGCCCATCTTGAGACGTTGATGTAGGTGATTTGGAGTCTCACCATCTCAGCTCGTCTTTTCAGCAGCGGGGCACCGTCCGTCCCTAACGCCCTCTGCTAAGGACGACAAACACACAAAGAAGTGTAAGGAGAAGCACAAAGCCAAGAAACACGGCAAGCACAAGAAGGACAAAAAGGTATGGCCGGGGAGAACAACTTAACCCAGGAAAATAGACTAAGGTGTCTATTCTCGGTCTGTCTGTCTGTCTCTCGGTCTGTCTGTCTGTCTCTCGGTCTGTCTGTCTGTCTCTCGGTCTGTCTGTCTCTCGGTCTGTCTGTCTCTCGGTCTGTCTGTCTGTCTGTCTGTCTGTCTCTCGGTCTGTCTGTCTGTCTGTCGGTCTGTCGGTCTGTCGGTCTGTCGGTCTGTCGGTCTGTCTGTCTCTCGGTCTGTCTGTCTGTCTCTCGGTCTCTCGGTCTGTCTCTCGGTCTGTCTCTCGGTCGGTCGGTCTGTCTGTCTGCCTCTCGGTCGGTCGGTCCGTCTGTCTGTCTGTCTCTCGGTCGGTCTGTCCGTCTGTCTGTCTGTCTCTCGGTCTGTCTCTCGGTCGGTCTGTCTGTCTGTCTCTCGGTCGGTCTGTCTCTCGGTCGGTCTGTCTGTCTGTCTCTTTCTCTGTCTCTTTCTCTGTCTGTCTCTCTGTCAGGCTGCTCTATGACTGGTAAAGTGAGTTATTCAAGAGGATCTCCATTGCACCAAACATGTTTGGTCTTTGTTTTTGGTGGAAGTGCCAGGAACGCTGTTCACTGTCTGTCTATATGTCCTCTTGACTCTTGCCTCTCTGCCGTTGTTGTTGTTGTTAACAGCAGAAGAAGAAGCACAAGAGGCACAAGCACAAAGGCAAGCAGAAGAAGAGCAGTAGGAAGGAGGAGTCATCAGACAGCAGCTCAGAGGGGAGTGACGGGAACGGCCAGGAGGACGGAGAGGAGGGAGGAGGGGTATCAACAGAAGAGCTGCTCAGAAGGTCAGAGGCCATGGTCCTTGTTACAGTCAGTTGATGTAGTCAAACACATCACTTCTCAGGAGGGGTTGAAACCTCTTGGAATAACGAAGGCTCTGCGTTGGCCTACTCAATCCCTCTAACACATACCTTTTTATTATTGGCTCATAATGTCTTGATCCAAAATGGGTTTTTAATAAGGTGCTTTTTAAAGACTTTAATTGTACAAAACAGTTATAACCAGGTCCAAAAACAGTTAGAACCAGGCCAAAAATGGTTTGGATCAGTCCAAAAATGGCAAACGGTTTGACCCAGGGCGAAAACCGGTTTGACCCAGGGCGAAAACCGGTTTGACCCAGGGCCAAAACCGGTTTGACCCAGGGCCAAAACCGGTTTGACCCAGGGCCAAAACCGGTTTGACCCAGGGCCAAAACCAATTGACCCATGTCATTTAACCTGTTGGGTCTAGGGGGCAGCATTTGCACATCTGGATAAAAAAAATGTACCCGATTTAATCTGGTTACTAATCCTACCCAGTAACTAGAATATGCATATACTTATTATATATGGATAGAAAACACTCTAAAGTTTCCAAAACTGTTTGAATGGTGTCTGTGAGTATAACAGAACTCATTTGGCAGGCAAAACCCTGAGACATTTTCTGACAGGAAGTGGATACCTGATGTGTTGTATTGACTTTAAACCTATCCCATTGAAAAACACAGGGGTTTAGGAATATTTTGGCACTTCCTATTGCTTCCACTAGATGTCACCAGCCTTTACAAAGTGTTTTGAGTCTTCTGGAGGGAGATCTGACCGAACAAGAGCCATGGAACGATGATGGCCCATTAGACACCTTGCGCGCGAGTTGATGTTGGGTACCCTCGTTCCAATACGTTATAAAAGAGTATGCATTCGTCCACCTTGAATATTATTCATGTTCTGGTTAAAAAAGGCCCTAATGATTTATGCTATACAACGTTTGACATGTTTGAACGAACGGAAATATATTTTTTCCCCTCGTTCATGACGAGAAGTCCGGCTGGCTTACATCATGTGCTAACGAGACGGAGATTTTTGGACATAAATGATGAGCTTTTTTGAACAAAACTACATTCGTTATGGACCTGTGATACCTGGAAGTGACATCTGATGAAGAGAATCAAAGGTAATGGATTATTTACATAGTATTTTCGATTTTAGATCTCCCCAACATGACGTCTAGTCTGTATCGCAACGCGTATTTTTCTGGGCGCAGTGCTCAGATTATTGCAAAGTGTGATTTCCCAGTAAGGTTATTTTTAAATCTGGCAAGTTGATTGCGTTCAAAAGATGTAAATCTATAATTCTTTAAATGACAATATAATATTTTACCAATGTTTTCTAATTTTAATTATTTAATTTGTGACGCTGACTTGACTGCCGGTTATTGGAGGGAAACGATTTCCTCAACATCAATGCCATAGTAAAACGCTGTTTTTGGATATAAATATGAACTTGATAGAACTAAAAATGCATGCATTGTCTAACATAATGTCCTAGGAGTGTCATCTGATGGAGATTGTAAAAGGTTAGTGCATCATTTTAGCTGGTTTTATGGTTTTGGTGACCCTGTCTTTGACTTGACAAAACATTACACACAACTCTTGTAAATGTACTGTCCTAACATACTCTAAATTTATGCTTTCGCCGTAAAACCTTTTTGAAATCGTAAAACGTGGTTAGATTAAGGAGATGTTTATCTTTCAAATGGTGTAACATAGTTGTATTTTTGAAAAATTTGAATTTTGACATTTATTTGGATTCAAATTTGCCGCTCTTGAAATGCACCTGCTGTTGATGGAGTGCACCACGGGTGGCACGCTAGCGTCCCACCTAGCCCCAAGAGGTTTTAAACATATTACAGTATTATGACAGTGTCATTACATACATGAAATGAATTGCTCCTTCCTCTCCCATCTGACTAGGTTGAAGAGCATCCGTGGGAAGAATCAGCAGTGAATCTATAATCCGACAGACAGGATTCACCATGTCCTCTATGAGGATAGATACCGGAGACGGGAGTCAGGAACCATTCTGTATATGGCATTTAGGAATTCCAATAGCCCTGTACCTATGCTGATGAAAGAGGGTCTTACTTTACATTTTAAATTGTAATTCTCATGAGATTTCTCATTAGTTTTTGCTGATCAGTGTCAGTTGGGCTGATATGTTGAGAGATCTTGAATTGTTGCTATTGTGTGTTAATCAATAAAAAAGTAGATTTTTTTGTTGTTGTTGTAATCTGTCTCTGCATTATCATCATGCTATTCCAGATTGTCTGTGACGTGCCACGTCTGGTGACAGGGCTTTGGAGTTGTTACGATCCCATCACGTATCTTTAAATGGATAATAAGTTGAGCTATATACATTTGGAAAGTATTCAGACCCCTTTGACTTTTTCCACATTTTGTTACGTTACAGCCTTATTCTATAATTATTATTTTTTTATTCCCCCTCCATCTACACACAATACCCCATAATGACATCACAATACCCCATAATGACATCACAATACCCCATTATAACAACGTGAAAACAGGTTTTTAGAAATGTCTGCAAATTTATTAAACATAAAAAAATAAAAACCTTATTTTACATAAGTATTCAGACCCTTTTTGATGAGACTCGAAATTGAGCTCAGGTGCATCCTGTTTCCATTGATCGTCTTTGAGATGTGTGGGAGCTAATGTAAAATAAATAGGTGCAGCTGCTATTGCTGAAGTAACAAGGACATAAAAAAAAAAAATGTTTAATCTTTATTTTAACAGGGAAAACAGACTGAGACCTGGATCTCTTTTACGGCTGTGCCCTGTGTAAACATGTTGACATGTACAGTTTTAGGCATACAGACAAGAACATTTCAAACATACAAAACAAAGACACAATTCAACAGAAACAATCACAGACAACATCATATTGATCCTCCATAACATTTTTTAAATGGGCAAGGGACACCAGAGTGTCTAACTTAAGTTGGATCTGCAGTTTGTTCCATAAATAAGGCGCAAAGGAACTAAAGGCAGTCCTACCCAACTCTGTGGAGACCGCAGGAGTCTCTAATGTAATCCACATCTGTGATCTGGTTTTAAAATTTGTATATCTAGTGGAAATTAATTATGATATATATGGAGGTAGTTTTAAAAGAAGCGCTTAATAAATAAACAAGAGAGCATGTTGCTCTCGCCTCACAGATAGAGAGGCCCAACCCACATGTTGATATAGGATACAGTGATGAGTTTTGTAACTATCACCCGTGATAAACCTGAGTGCACAATGGTAAATAGCATCCAGTGGTTTTAATGTGTTTGCCGATGCATGCATATAGATAATATCACCATAATCTAAAACGGACACTAAAGTAGCCTGCACAATTTGTTTTCTATTTACGAAGGACAGACAAGCCCTGTTTCTGTAAAGGAACCCTATCTTGAATGTGAGCTTTTTTCCCAATTCAGTAACATGTTTTTTAAAAGAAAGCTTATCATCTAACCATACCCCTAAATATTTATATGCAGAGACCTGTTTGATTTGAGTACCATCCAAGCTAGTGATTACAAAAGTGTTTCTAACTGAGTTTAGACCTAGAAAAAAACATGACATTTGTTTTCTTAGCGTTTAAAACAAGTTTAAGCTGTAAAAGAGACCCCTGTAGTATCCTAAAATCAGACTCCAACTGCATTAAAGCTTGGTCCACTGTTGGAGCAATAGAGTACATCACTGTGTCATCTGCATATAAATGGAATTTACAATATTTGACATCATCACCAATGTTGTTTATATAAAGTGAGAACAATAGTGGGCCAATTATTGAACCCTGAGGCACCCCTTTAAGTAACTGTAAGGAGTCAGACTTGACCCCGTCGACCATGACGGCCTGAGTTCTATCTTTAAGATAGTCATAAAACCATCGGCAGGCATCAGTGCCCACTCCTATAGATGACAGCTTACTCAAAAGGATAGCATGGTCTACAGTGTCAAAAGCTTTTGACAAATCTACAAACAACGCAGCACAGTGCTTTCTATCATCTAAGGCATTTGCAATATCATTTACAACAAGCATAGTGGCCGATGTGGTACTGTGTTTAGATCTAAAACCAGATTGATTGGTGCTGAGAATACTGTTAGCAGAAAGAAAAGACTGTAACTGTTTGTTGACTATAGATTCTAGGATCTTTGCCAGACAAGGGAGCCTAGAGATGGGTCGATAGTTATCCAAATCACTACTGTCACCTCCCTTATGTAATGGCAGAACAAAAGCTGCTTTCCACACCTTAGGGATAATTCCTGTGCTTAATGTTAGATTAAAAATGTGTGTCACTGAACCAGCAATGATAGGTGCAGCACACTTAAGTAAGAACGGGTCTAAATTGTCAGCACCTAAGGATTTCTTAGTATCAATGGCACACAGGGCAGCTAGAACCTCTGCTTCGGTTATTTTCTGGAAACTAAAAACAGGGTTACCATTTTTCAGAGTAACGGTTGAAAAGCAAGACGAAAAATCAACTAACTGGCCAGTGCCACAATGGCCACTTTTCCTTTCAAATAAAAAACCAGCAGAGATAAAATGCTTATTTAAAGCATCACAAATATTTTTTTCACTTAGGATACAGGAATCTGAGGTAATTTGCTTAGGAAGAGAAACAGCAGAATTCCCCCGTTTCAGTGAATTAACGGTTTTCCATAATTTTGCAGGATCTCCTGCAGAATCTGTCATAGCATTAAGGAAGTAATTTGATTTAGCCTTTTTGACAGCTGCAGTACATTTATTTCTCAATTGCCTAAAAAACAGCCAATCAGCTGGAGTACCTGTTTTCCTCGCCAAGGCCCAGGCCCGATTCTTTTGCAGGAAAAGACCTGACAATTCAGGAGAGAACCAAGAACTGGTTCGGTTTCTTACTCTGTGATTCTTAAGCGGGGCATGTTTATCAGACATAGAGGTAACAATAGAAGAGAAAAAAGCAAGGGCTAAAACCGGGTCCAGAAAGCAGCAAGTGGATAAAAACTCAGAGTGATATAAGTCAAGGGTAAAAGCTTGCTGTGAGAAATGTTTATAATTTCTCTTAGAGATTATACAGGGATCAGAGTGTTTCAGCCTGGTATCTCTAATACAAGCAATAGGGCAGTGGTCACTGATATCATTTGCAAAAACCCCACTGGCTGTGTATTTATGGGGGGTGTTTGTTAGAATAATGTCTAGTAGAGTAGATTTTACTGGGTTCTTAAAGTTGGGACGGGTTGGTTTAGTTATCAGCTGAGTTAGATTTAGCTCAGTACAAATGTCTTTTAATTTATCGGATACTGGTGAAAGCCAATCCAGGTTAAAATCTCCCAAAATCAGTAATTCAGAGTTTGCATAATTAGACAGTATATCAGATAATTTGCATAGAGTACAAGGAGGAGCTGAGGGGGGGGCGATATACCCCTCCTAGAGTTAAACGAGCATTATTACCAAGTACCAAATTTAAAACTAGACATTCATATTGCTTTGGGACAGAGGTTGATATGGACACAGAAACATTTAAGCAGTATTTTACATAAATCGCGATACCACCACCTCTACCAACTCTATCAGCTCTATAAATATTGTACCGAATCAACTGAACATCTGAATCAGGCACAGAATCACACAGCCACGATTCAGATACAACCAATACGTCAACATTTGATTGTGAGACCAAAATTTCAATAAAGTCCAACTTTTGTATCAGGCTTCTAGCATTCAAATGAATTATTCCAATGCCATTGATACAGGAATTCATATCAGATGGAGTATCCAAGGTAGCACCTGAAGCTGCACTGGATGAGCAATAAACCATTTTCAAGCTATTGACAGAGCTCAATTTTATGGGGACAAGATTACATAAGGACATAAGGACATTGGCCAGAGGAAGAGAAGGTGACACCCAGTACATTTTGCTATTTCTGAAGAGGGTAAACATGCCAAAGATTACATTAACCTAAACAAACATGAGTACATTAGCCAAGGCAATAAGTACATTTATGACAGCTGGGACATACTGTCAGGAGGACACAGGAAGGAGGATGGTAGCAAAATGATCAACAGGTGAAAAGTATGCAATAAATGTATTATTTTTTGTATGACCATAAAGGGGTCCCGCCACCATTATAATCTAACCGGAAGCAGATATGGGCGTTACTGGGCGTGAACAAGCAAAGAACTCAGACTAAAAGATAATGGTGGCAGAAGGACTAAGGGGAGTAATTTCATTTACATATGAGATGTACCCATATGCTGTATGTGTATAAAAGCAGAGCAGGTGCTCAGAGAAGTTAGTTGGTTCCGCGGACCAGCACGGTTTTGCTACTTTGTATTAAAGCCTATATTGAATTCACAAGTTCTTGCAAGAGGGTTATATTTCTGAGGCAATATTCCACGACAGATGTTTCTACAACTTTGATTGGAGTCCAGCTGTGGTAAATTCAATTGATTTCACATGATTTGGAAAGGCACACACTTGTCTATATAAGGTCCCACAGTTGACAGTGCATGTCAGAGCAAAAACCAAGCCTTGATATTTGAAGGAATTGTCCGTAGAGCTCCGAGACAGGATTGTGTCGAGGCACAGATCTGGGGAAGGGTACCAAAAAATGTCCTCTGTGTTGAAGGTCCCCAAGAACACAGTGGCCTCCATCCTTAAATGGAAGAAGTTTGGAACCGTCAAGACTCTTCCTAGAGCTGGCTGCCTGGCCAAACTGAGCAATCGATGGTCATTCTGACAGAGCTCCAGAGTTCCTCTGTGAAGATGGGAGAACCTTCCAGAAGGACAACCATCTCTGCAGCACTCTACCATAATGGCCTGATTGGTAGAGTGGCCAGACGGAAGCCACTCCTCAGTAAAAGGCACATGACAGCCCACTTGGAGTTTGCCAAAAGACACCTAAAGACTCTCAGACCATGAGAAACAAAATTCTCAGGCATCACATCTGGAGGAAACCTGGCACCATCCCTACGGTGAAGCATGGTGGTGGCAGCATCATGCTGTGGGGATGTTTTTCAGCGGCAGGGACTGGGAGACTAGTCAGGATTGACTGAAAGATGAACAGAGCAAAGAACAAGAGAGAAACTGCTCCAGAGCCCTCATGACCTCAGACTGGGGCGAAGGTTCACCTTCCAACAGAACAACGACTGTCACGGGCGTCGTAAGGATTGGACCAAGGTGCAGCGGGAACGTGTATACTCATCTTCTTTATTAATTAAAAGAAGGAAAAACACAAATCACGTATACAAAACAATGAATGACACTAAACAGTTCTGTCAGGTGCTCAGACACTAAACAGGAGACAACTACCCACAAATCCCATAGAAAAAACACCACTCTTAAATAAGACCTTCAATTAGAAGCAACGATGAGCAGCTGCTTCCAATTGAAGGTCAACCCCATTAACTAAACATAGAAATAGAAAGACTAGAACTAACATAGAAATAAACTAACAAGAACATAGCCCAACAAACCCCGAAATACTCTAAACAAACATCCCTCTTACATAGGAACATAGCCCAACAAACCCCGAACCACATAAAACAAACACCCCCTGCCACGTCCTGACCAAACTACAATAACAAATAACCCCTTTACTGGTCAGGACGTGACAACGACTCTAAGCACACAGCTAAGACAACGCAGGAGTGGCTTTGGGACAAGTCTCAATGTCCTTGAGTGGCCCAGCCAGAGCCCGGACTTGAACCCGATCAAACATCTCCGGAGAGACCTGAAAATAGCTGTGCAGCGACGCTCCCCATCCAACCTGACAGAGTTTGAGAGGATCTGCAAGGAAGAATGAGAGAAACTCCCCAAATACAGGTGTGCCAAACTTGTACCGTCATACCCAAGAAGCCTTGAGGTTGTATTCGCTGCCAAATTTGCTTCAACAAAGTACTGAGTTAAGGGTCTGAATACTTATGTAAATGTGATATTACAGTTTAAAAAAAATTATACATTAGCAAAAATTCAACAAAAAATTTTTCTTTGTCAATATGGGGTATTGTGTGTAGATTGATTGGGGGGGGGGGGGGGGGGACTATTTAATCGATTTTAGAATAAGGCTGTAATTTAACAAAAATTTGGAACAAGACAAAGGGTCTGAATACTTTCCCGAATGCATTGCGTATATATATATTTATATATATATATATATATATATATATATATTTATGTAATGACAATTTTTTACATACATACACACACATATATATATATATGTGTGTGTATGTATGTAAAAAATTGTCATTACATAAAACATCTGCACATTTCAGATTGTTCTCCATCTCAGCATGGCCGTCGCCATGGGAACGCACCGACTGGCACAACAAACTCTTGCCTGACTGCTTAGCTACTGTAGCCTGATACTTTTTACCGAAAAACAAAAACAATGAAATTACTAACTTAGACAAAATACATATTTAGTTTCCTGGACAAAATGACGTGTAGAAATATCGATCCTTTGTCACTTGATGAGACCATTGATGAAGGGAAAGAGGAGACCGATGTGGAGAAGAGAAGATCCTCGGTGTGGGAACATCAGGAGCTTGCCCAGGTTAGCTAGCTAGCTGGCTAGAGAGGGAATGAGTTGAATAGCCTTCATGTTTATAACTCTTTCTAGAGCAGTTATCTGCCCAGGTTAGCTGGCTAGAGAGGGAATGAGTTGAATAGCCTTCATGTTTATAACTCTTTCTAGAGCAGTTAGCTGCCCAGGTTAGCTGGCTAGAGAGGGAATGAGTTGAATAGCCTTCATGTTTATAACTCTTTCTAGAGCAGTTAGCCGCCCAGGTTAGCTAGCTAGCTGGCTAGAGAGGGAATGAGTTGAATAGCCTTAATGTTTATAACTCCTTCTAGAGCAGTTAGCTGCCCAGGTTAGCTAGCTAGCTGGCTAGAGAGGGAATGAGTTGAATAGCCTTCATGTTTATAACTCTTTCTAAAGCAGTTATCTGCCCAGGTTAGCTGGCTAGAGAGGGAATGACTTGAATAGCCTTCATGTTTATAACTCTTTCTAGAGCAGTTAGCTGCCCAGGTTAGCTGGCTAGCTGGCTAGAGAGGGAATGAGTTGAATAGCCTTCATGTTTATAACTCTTTCTAGAGCAGTTAGCCGCCCAGGTTAGCTGGCTAGAGAGGGAATGAGTTGAATAGCCTTCATGTTTATAACTCTTTCTAGAGCAGTTAGCCGCCCAGGTTAGCTGACTAGCTGGCTAGAGAGGGAATGAGTTGAATAGCCTTCATGTTTATAACTCTTTCTAGAGCAGTTAGCTGCCCAAGTTAGCTAGCTAGCTGGCTAGAGAGGGAATGAGTTGAATAGCCTTCATGTTTATAACTCTTTCTAGAGCAGTTATCTGCCCAGGTTAGCTGGCTAGAGAGGGAATGAGTTGAATAGCCTTCATGTTTATAACTCTTTCTAGAGCAGTTAGCTGCCCAGGTTAGCTGTCTAGAGAGGGAATGAGTTGAATAGCCTTCATGTTTATAACTCTTTCTAGAGCAGTTAGCCGCCCAGGTTAGCTGGCTAGCTGGCTAGAGAGGGAATGAGTTGAATAGCCTTCATGTTTATAACTCTTTCTAGAGCAGTTAGCTGCCCAGGTTAGCTAGCTAGCTGGCTAGAGAGGGAATGAGTTGAATAGCCTTCATGTTTATAACTCTTTCTAGAGCAGTTAGCTGCCCAGGTTAGCTAGCTAGCTGGCTAGAGAGGGAATGAGTTGAATAGCCTTCATGTTTATAACTCTTTCTAGAGCAGTTAGCTGCCCAGGTTAGCTAGCTAGCTGGCTAGAGAGGGAATGAGTTGAATAGCCTTCATGTTTATAACTCTTTCTAGAGCAGTTTGCCGCCCAGGTTAGCTAGCTAGCTGGCTAGAGAGGGAATGAGTTGAATAGCCTTCATGTTTATAACTCTTTCTAGAGCAGTTAGCTAACTATGTTATATGCTGTAGTAGTGTACAGCTACTTCCCTGTAAACTGTTATAAAACTACAAACGACAATGAGTGATTGGTTAATTAATAGTTAACGTTAGCAAGTCAAGCTAACAGCGAGCCACATAGCTATACATAATTCATTGTATTGCACCTGTGTCATAACACTGACAATAACATGGATGAATGATGACAACTGTCAACTAGCCTACTAGACAGCAAGCTTTTAATGAAAACAGTTTCCTTAAACATGGAAACACTTTGAGTGCCAAGTCTTGTTTGTGCTATCATGCCCAAGTCCTTACCACTCATGACACAACCAGATCTGGGACCAGGCTAGGAAACGCTGCATGAAAAGCCCTCCTGCTATACATCTGGCTGGTGACCAAACATATAAATGATGACCAAGACATCTCAACAGATGGCTCGTTAATTGAGGTGCCATTTTTTTGGAACAGAAAGAACAGACCTCAGCTATTGTATTAAAATGATGGACGTTCACATTATCATTACTGCGATGCTTTAGTGACTTTAGTCGTGTTCAAAACATATATAAGTGACTTAGTTGAGCTTTCACAATACAATTTTAGATAGTTTCAGATGATTTGGACAATTTGAAAAAATGCTAATATCAGTCCCATGACTTGAATGGGATTTGTGCCAAAAATGCTAAAACGTTAGCATGTTGAAACAGTGCTAGGGAAACAACTGGGCCCAAATAATACTACTATGTGTAATGAAGATGTGAAATGGGGCTTGATTCCCCGTGCCTCTTCAGACCCCCATCATGGTGTAATGAATATGTGAAACGGGGCTTGATTCCCCGTGCCTCTTCAGACCCCCATCATGGTGTAATGAAGATGTGAAATGGGGCTTGATTCCCCGTGCCTCTTCAGACCCCCTTCATGGTGTAATAAAGATGTGAAATGGGGCTTGATTCCCCGTGCCTCTTCAGACCCCCATCATGGTGTAATGAAGATGTGAAACGGGGCTTGATTCTCCGTGCCTCTTCAGACCCCCTTCATGGTCTAATGGAGATGTGATATGGGGCTTGATTCCCTGTGCCTCTGCAGATTCCCATCAAGGTGCTGAGGGGTCACACAGACGCTGTCACCAGCTGTCACTTCTGCTTTGACGACACCAAAGTCCTGACCAGCTCCCACGACAAGACGGCCACTCTATGGGTAGGTCCACCAAACACAAGGACTGACCAGCTCCCACGACAAGACGGCCACTCTATGGGTAGGTCCACCAAACACTAGTCCTGACCAGCTCCCACGACAAGACGGCCACTCTATGGGTAGGTCCACCAAACACTAGTCCTGACCAGCTCCCACGACAAGACGGCCACTCTATGGGTAGGTCCACCAAACACTAGTCCTGACCAGCTCCCACGACAAGACGGCCACTCTATGGGTAGGTCCACCAAACACTAGTCCTGACCAGCTCCCACGACAAGACGGCCACTCTATGGGTAGGTCCACCAAACACTAGTCCACCAAACACTAGTCCTGACCAGCTCCCACGACAAGACGGCCACTCTATGGGTAGGTCCACCAAACACAAGGACTGACCAGCTCCCACGACAAGACGGCCACTCTATGGGTAGGTCCACCAAACACTAGTCCTGACCAGCTCCCACGACAAGACGGCCACTCTATGGGTAGGTCCACCAAACACTAGTCCTGACCAGCTCCCACGACAAGACGGCCACTCTATGGGTAGGTCCACCAAACACTAGTCCTGACCAGCTCCCACGACAAGACGGCCACTCTATGGGTAGGTCCACCAAACACTAGTCCTGACCAGCTCCCACGACAAGACGGCCACTCTATGGGTAGGTCCACCAAACACTAGTCCACCAAACACTAGTCCTGACCAGCTCCCACGACAAGACGGCCACTCTATGGGTAGGTCCACCAAACACAAGGACTGACCAGCTCCCACGACAAGACGGCCACTCTATGGGTAGGTCCACCAAACACAAGGACTGACCAGCTCCCACGACAAGACGGCCACTCTATGGGTAGGTCCACCAAACACTAGGTCTGCTTCCCAAATGGAACACTTCCCTATGTAGTGCACTACTTATGACCACTATTCCCTATATAGTGCACTACTTATGACCACTATTCTCTATATAGTGCACTACTTATGACCACTATTCCCTATATAGTCCACCACTATTCCCTATATAGTGCACTACTTATGACCACTATTCCCTATATAGTGCACTAGTTTTGGTGTGCAGGGAATATGTATCCATTTGGGAGTCGGTGTGTGTTAATTAATACAGACGTACACATCTCAAGGAAGTTACAAGGTCTGTTATTGAAGCTGTTTCAGTTTCCTGTCTGTGTGATGTCACACACCTAATCCGTCTCAGTGTTTATGTGGATCTTGTTTCACTCCTGTCTGTGGATGTCTGTTTTACAGTTGAAGTGGGAAGTTTACATACACTTAGGTTGGAGTCATTAAAACTCGTTTTTTCAACCACTCCACAAATTTCTTGTTAGCCTGTTAGGGCTAGGGGGCAGTATTGACACGGCTGGATAAAAAACATACCCGATTTAATCTGGTTACCACTCCTACCCAGTAACTAGAATATGTCATAATTCAACTTTCTCAAACATACGACTATTTTACACCATTTTAAAGATACACTTCTCCTTGATGTAACCACATTGTCCGATTTCAAAAAGGCTTTACAGCGAAAGCAACACATTAGATTATGTTAGGAGAGTACATAGACAAAAATAATCACACAGCCATTTTCCATGCAAGGACATGTGTCAATAAAACCCAAAACACAGCTAAATGAAGCACTAACCTTTGACGATCTTCAGCAGATGACACTGCTAGGACATTATGTTACACAATACATGTATGTTTTGTTCGATAAAGTTGATATTTATATCCAAAAACAGCATTTTACACTGGCGCGTGACGTTCAGAAAATATTTTGCCTCGAATACTGCCGGTGAATCAGCACAACAATTTACAAAAATACTCATCGTAAACGTTGATAAAATATTAAACTGCCATTCAAAGAATTATAGATGAACATCTCCTTTATGCAACTGCTGTGACAGATTTAAAAAAAGCTTCACGGGGAAAGCACACTTTGCAATAATCTGAGTACTGCACTCAGAAAAATACACCAGGCAATACAGATACCCGCCATTTTGGAGTCATCTAAAATCATAAATAGCATTAGAAATATTCACTTACCTTTGATGATCTTTCTCAGAAGGCACTTCCAGGAATCCCAGGTCCACAATAAATGTTGTTTTGTTTGATAAAGTCCATAATTTATGTCCAAATAACTCCTTGTTGTTTGCGCGTTCAGTAAGCTACTCCAAATGTAGGAAGCGCGGCCCAAATTTCACGACAAAAAGTTATATTTACATTCGTTGAAACATGTCAAACGTTGTAAAACATCAATCTTTAGGGCCTTTTTAACTTAGAACTTCAATAATATTCCAACCGGATGATTCCAATGTCTTGAAAAACGTTTTGGAACACAGCTACCTCCTCACGTGAACGCGCATAATTGTGGCCTGTCATGCTCTCGGTCATCAGACTCCAGGAGGTCTTGTTCGCTCTCTGTTGACTGCAAAAGCCTGAAACACGTTCTAAAGACTGTTGACATCTAGTGGAAGCCTTAGGAAGTGCAAATTGAACCCTAAGTCACTGTATACTGAATAGGCCCAGTCTTGAAAAACTACAATCCACTTCCTGGTTGGGTTTTTCTCAGGTTTTTGCCTGCCATATGAGTTCTGTTATACTCACAGACACCATTCAAACAGTTTTAGAAACTTCAGAGTGTTTTCTATCCAAATCTACTAATAATATGCATATTCTAGTTTCTGAGCCAGAGTAGTAACCTGTTTAACCTCTCTGGGCTAGGCGGGACGAATTCGTCCCACCTACGTAACAGCCACTGGCAGCCTGTGGCGCGATTTTCAAAACCTTAAAAATCCTATTACTTCAATTTCTCAAACATATGACTTTTTTACAGCTATTTAAAGACAAGACTCTCGTTAATCTAACCACACTGTCCGATTTCAAAAAGGCTTTACAACGAAAGCAAAACATTAGATTATGTCAGCAGAGTACCAAACCAGAAATAATCAGACACCCATTTTTCAAGCCAGCATATAATGTCACCAAAACCCAGAAGACAGCTAAATGCAGCACTCACCTTTGATGATCTTCATCAGATGACAACCCTAGGACATTATGTTATACAATACATGCATGTTTTGTTCAATCAAGTTCATATTTATATCAAAAACCAGCTTTTTACATTAGCATGTGACATTCAGAACTAGCATACCCCCCGCAAACTTCCGGGGAATTCGCTAACATTTTACTAAATTACTCACGATAAACGTTCACAGAAAGCATAACAATTATTTTAAGAATTATAGATACAGACCTCCTCTATGCACTCGATATGTCCGATTTTAAAATAGCTTTTTGGTGAAAGCACATTTTGCAATATTCTAAGTACATAGCCCAGGCATCACGGGCTAGCTATTTAGACACCCGGCAAGTTTAGCACTCACCATAATCATATTTACTATTATAAAAGTTTGATTACCTTTTGTTGTCTTCGTCAGAATGCACTCCCAGGACTGCTACTTCAATAATAAATGTTGGTTTGGTCCAAAATAATCCATCGTTATATCCGAATAGCGGCGTTTTGTTCGTGCGTTCCAGACACTATCCGAAATGGTAAAGAAGGGTCGTGCGCATGGCGCAATTCGTGACAAAAAATTCTAAATATTCCATTACCGTACTTCGAAGCATGTCAACCGCTGTTTAAAATCAATTTTTACGACATTTTTCTCGTAGAAAAGCGATAATATTCCGACAGGGAATCTCCTTTTCGGCAAACAGAGGAAAAAATCACAAAGGCGGGGGCGGTCGGGTCACGCGCATAAGCCCAGAGTCCCTTGATCGGCCACTTGAGAAAGGCGATAATGTGTTTCAGCCTGGGGCTGGGATGACGACATTCTGTTTTTTCCCGGGCTCTGAGCGCCTATGGAAGACGTGGGAAGTGTCACGTTAGAGCAGAGATCCTTAGTAAAAGATAGAGATGGAAAAGAAGTTCAAGAAATGGTCAGACAGGCCACTTCCTGTAAAGGAATCTCTCAGGTTTTGACCTGCCATTTGAGTTCTGTTATACTCACAGACACCATTCAAACAGTTTTAGAAACTTTACGGTGTTTTCTATCCATATGTAATAAGTATATGCATATTCTAGTTACTGGGTAGGAGTGGTAACCAGATTAAATCGGGTATGTTTTTTATCCAGCCGTGTCAATACTGCGCCCTATCCTAAACAGGTTAAATTGGGTACGTTTTTCATCCGGCCGTGAAAATACTGCCCCCTAGCCCAGACAGGTTTTAACAAACTATAGTTTTGGCAAGTTGGTTAGGACATCTACTTTGGGCATGACACAAGTCATTTTTCCAACAATTGTTTACAGACAGATTATTTCACTTATAATTCACTGTATCACATTTCCAGTGGGTCAGAAGTTTACATACACTAAGTTGACTGTGCCTTTAAACAGCTTGGAAAATTCCAGAAAATTATGTCATGGCTTTAGACGCTTCTGATAGGCTAATTGACAACATATGAGTCAATTGGAGGTGTACCTGTGGATGTATTTCAAGGCCTAACTTCAAACGCAGTGCCTCTATGCTTGACATCATGGGAAAATCAAAAGAAATCAGCCAAGACCTCAGAAAAAAATTGGAGACGTCCACAAGTCTGGTTCATCCTTGGGAGCAATTTCCAAATGCCTGAAGGTACCACGTTCATCTGTACAAACAATAGTCTGCAAGTATGAACACCATGGGACTACGCAGCCGACATATCGCTCAGGAAGGAGAAACATTCTGTCTCCTAGTGTCACGATTCCTACCGACGGTGGCGCCCCCTCCTGCTCGGGTGGCGCTCGGCGGTTGTCGTCACCGGCCTAATAGCTACCACCGATTCCCTTTTTGTTTTTCCCTTTTTTTATGTTTTCTCACCTGCCCTGAGTTAGTCAATTAAGAGGGCTATTTAGTTCAGCTGGCCCGCTCCCTATTGTGCGGGATTGTTTTTCTGTGTGTCGACTGCGTTTTGTTCGACTGTGCTTGTCGATTGTATTTTCCCTGTTGGTGGGAAACCGTTTATTTTGTACATGTGGTTTATTAAAATTACCACACAGTGTTCGCTGCTTCCTGCGCTTCTTTCCGCCACACTACAGACAAGCCGTTACACCTAGAGATGAAAGTACTTCGGTGCGAAAAGTGCAAATCAATCCCAGAAAAACAGCAGGACCTTTTGAAGATGCTGGAGGAAACAGGTACAAAAGTATCTATATCCATAGTAAAAGGAGTCCTATATCGACAAAACCTGAAAGGCCGCTCAGCAAGGAAGAAGCCACTGCTCCAAAACCGCCATAAAAAAGCCAGACTAAGGTTTGCAACTGCACATGGGGACAAAGATCGTACTTTTTAGAGAAATGTCCTCTGGTCTGATTAAACAAAAATAGAACTGTTTGGCCATAATGACCATCGTTAGATTTAGAGGAAAAAGGGGGAGGCTTGCAAGCCGAAGAAGACCATCCCAACCGTGAAGCACGGGGCTGGCAGCATCATGTTGTGGGGGTGCTTTGCTGCAGGGGGGACTGGTGCACTTCACAAAATAGATGGCATCATGAGGGAGGAAAATCATGTAGATATATTGAAGCAACATCTCAAGACATCAGTCAGGAGGTTAAAGCTTAGTCGCAAATGGGTCTTCCAAATGAACAATGACCTCAAGCATACTTCCAAATTTGTGGCAGAGTGGCTTAAGGACAACAAAGTCAAGGTATTGGAGTGGCCATCACAAAGCCCTGACCTTAATCCTATAGAACATTTGTGGGCAGATCTGAAAAAGAGTGTGCAAGCGAGGAGGCCTAAAAACCTGACTCAGTTACTCCAGCTCTGTCAGGAGGAATGGGCCAAAATTCACCCAACTTATTGTGGGAAGCTTGTGGAAGGCTACCCAAAACGTTTGACCCAAGTTAAACAATTTAAAGGCAATGCTTCCAAATACTAATTGAGTGTATGTAAACTTCTGACCCACTGGGAATGTGATGAAAGAAATAAAAGCTGAAATAAATCATTCTCTCTACTATTATTCTGACATTTCACATTCTTAAAATAAAGTGGTGATCCTAACTGACCTAAGACAGGGAATTTTTACTAGGATTAAATGTCAGGAATTGTGAAAAACTGAGTTTAAATGTATTTGGCTAAGGTGTATGTAAACTTCCGATTTCAACTGTACCTATATTAACATATTCATGTTGAAATATTATTGCGCCATCTGGCCTATAGGTATTAACCTGATCTATATGATATGCTTGTGGCCTAAATAGCACCCTTATTCTTTATATAGTGCACTACTTCTGACCAAGGCCTATAGGTATTAACCTGATCTATAGGATATGGCTGTGGCCTAAATAGCACCCTTATTCTTTATATAGTGCACTACTTCTGACAAAGGCCTATAGGTATTAACCTGATCTATAGGATATGCCTGTGGCCTAAATAGCACCCTTATTCCCTATATAGTGCACTACTTCTGACCAAGGCCTATAGGCATTAACCTGATCTATATGATAAGTATTATGCCTAAATAGCACCCTTATTCCCTATATAGTGCACTACTTCTGACCAAGGCCTATAGGTATTAACCTGATCTATAGGATATTCTGTGGCCTAAATAGCACCCTTATTTTCTATATAGTGCACTACTTCTGACCAAGGCCTATAGGTATTAACCTGATCTATAGGATATGCCTCTGGCCTAAATAGCACCCTTATTCCCTATATAGTGCACTACTTCTGACCAAGGCCTATAGGTATTAACCTGATCTATAGGATATGCTTGTGGCCTAAATAGCACCCTTATTCCCTATATAGTGCACTACTTCTGACCAAGGCCTATAGGTATTAACCTGATCTGTATGATATACTGTGGCCTAAATAGCACCCTTATTCCCTATATAGTGCACTACTTCGGACCAAGGACCTATAGGGCTCTGGTCAAGAGTAGTGCACTCTGTAGGGAATAGGGTGCCATTAGGACCACACTATGTATGTCTGCTTCTGAAGGACACAGAGAGTGGTGCCGCTCTGTCGGTGTTTAAGAGAGGACATCTGTCGAACGTCTCTGAGTGTGCCTTGATTCCTGACAAGAAAAGGTGAGTTGTCAGTGTGTTTCCGATCGCCTACCCTTCTCCAGAAGTGTGCACTCGTACACTCCCAACGTATTCCCTAACACCAGAGGGGGAAGTGTACAAGTGCACACTTTGGGAGAAGGGTAGATCATCAGAATGTAGCCTTGCTGTTATCAAAATTGACCACAGAAAGCCCTTGTCTGTTTGTTGTGACTAGCGATTTATACATGAGTTATAACTCTTCATGTCATTGTTTTGTTTCCTCAAATATCACATCCCACATATCTGGGAATAGGGCAGTAATAGGGCTGGGTATAGGGCTGGGAATAGGGCTGGGTATAGGACTGGGTATAGGACTGGGTATAGGGCCGGGTATAGGCCCGGGAATAGGGCCGGGTATAGGGCCGGGTATAGGGCCGGGAATAGGGCCGGGAATAGTGCCAGTATAGGGCCGGGAATAGGGCTGGGTATAGCCAGGGACCTCACCATACCATATTACCACCATACTACATTATCACCATACCACATTACCACCATACCACATTATCACGATACCACATTACCACCATACCACATTATCACCATACCACATTATCACAATACCATATTACCACCATTCTGAGGGACCTCACCATACCATATTACCACCATATCATATTATAACCATACCACATTACCACCATACCATATTATCACCATACCATATTACCACCATACCATATTACCACCATACCATATTACCACCATACCACATTATCACCATACCATATTACCACCATACTGAGGGACCTCACCATACCATATTACCACCATACCATATTATCACCATACCACATTACCACCATACCATATTATCACCATACCATATTACCACCATACCACATTTTCACCATACCATATTATCACCATACCATATTACCACCATACTGAGGGACCTCACCATACCATATTACCACCATACCATATTACCACCATACCATATTATCACCATACCATATTACCACCATACCACATTACCACCATCCCACATTACCACCATACCACATTACCACCATCCCACATAACCACCATACCACATCATCACCATTCCACATTACCACCATACCACATTATCACCATACCATATTATCACCATACCACATTACCACCATCCCACATTACCACCATACCACATTATCACCATACCATATTATCACCATACCACATTACCACCATACCACATTATCACCATACCACATTACCACCATACCACATTATCACCCTACCATATTACCACCATGCCATATTATCACCATACCATATTACCACCATACCACATTACCACCATACCACATTACCACCATACCATATTACCACCATACCACATTACCACCATACCATATTATCACCATACTGAGGGACCTCACCATACCATATTACCACCATACCATATTATCACCATACCATATTACCACCATACCACATTATCACCATACCACATTACCACCATACCACATTACCACCATACCATATTATCACCATACCATATTACCACCATACTGAGGGACCTCACCATACCATTTTACTACCATACCATATTACCACCATACCATATTACCACCATACCATATTATCACCATACCATATTACCACCATACCACATTACCACCATACCATATTACCACCATACCACATTACCACCATACCATATTATCACCATATTACCACCATACTGAGGGAACATATTGCTCACTACTCTTCGTGTTTTCCCCATGGGAGGTAGCACACGCTTGTTTACATGTCTGGATTGTTGTTTCAGTCCTTAACCATGTCTCTGGACTGCACTCGTCACGGTATTTCTCTGCATTCAAATTCCTATCGATAAAATGCAATTGTGTTCTCTGTCCGTAGACTATTCATGCCCATACCATAACCCCACTGCCACCATGGGGCACTCTGTTCACAACGTTGACATAAACAAAACGCTCGCCCATACAACGCCATACACGTAGTCTGCGGTTGTGAAGCCGGTTGGACGTACTGCCAAATTCTCTAAAATTACTTTGGAGGTGGCTTATGGTAGAGAAATGACCATTCTATTCCCTGGCAACAGCTCTGGTGGACATTCCTGCAGTCAGCATGCCAATTGCACGCTCCCTCAACTTGAGACATCTATGGCATTGTGTTGTGTGACAAAACTGCACATTTTAGAGTGGCCTTTTATTGTCCCCAGCACAAGGTGCACCTGTGTAATGATCATTCTGTTTAATCAGCTTCTTGATTATGCCACACCTGTCAGGTGGATGGATTATCTTGGCAAAGTAGAAATACTCACTACCAGGGATGTAAACAACATTTGTTCACAACTATTATTTAAAAAAAATGTAATATATTTTTATTCAAGTTTTACAAAATGTACATGAATGTAAGTACAACGATTTTACCATATCCTAACCACCCTTCCTCCCTTTCTCCCTCCGCACAACACATCCAAAAATAGCAATCAAGGGACATGGCTGCAGACTCATTTCAAGCACCTCAGATAAAACATTTACAATAGGATCCCAGTAATTTTGTAGTTTAGAGTATCAAATAAACATGTGACTAAGGTCACCATACTGGTGAGACATGACCTCTATCATGACCTCACACTCATCATTTTACATTTGGATATATTTCAGACAATCAGAATTTTGGAAAAAAAATACCACTCTTATGTTAAACCTTAAATTGTATGAGACCAAGACGGGCACAAGATGTAGTGGAGCTCTACTCTATCAATCACCTCATCCCACCACTCTTACATTCAACCCCCATTTCCTCTTCCCAAGCAGATGTAGTTTTGTTGGCGGTGTCAGGTGCGTCGTAGAAAGTGGACCAAGGCGCAGCGGGTATCGTGCTCATCTTCTTTTATTTATAAGTGAACACTTAAACAAAATAAATCGACGTCAACCAACAGTTCCGTAAGGATGCAAGGACTATACGAAAAAAAACTACCCACAAAACCCATGAAGAAAAAACCCCTACTTAAATATGGCCTCCAATTAGAAGCAACGAAAAATAGCTGCCTCCAATTGAAGGCCAAACCAAAACCCTGAACATAGAAATAGAACTAGAAAACCCACATAGAAATAGAAAACATAGAACATAAACCAAAACCCCGAAACACACAAAACAAACTCACCCCTGCCACGTCCTGACCAACTACAATAACAAAAGGACCCCTTTACTGGTCAGGACGTGACAGGTGGAGTGTTTGTCCGTTGACATAAGACACAGATAGATGTGAGAAATCACTGCTTTCTGTCGAGGTAATAGAGTCAATAAACCATCCCAGGGTTGGCGATGGGGGTGGAGCAGGGAAGGCAGAACATTGGCAGGAGACTAGTTTCAAGGTAATGGAAAAAAGTCAGATGGAGGCAAAGAGTGTTTAAAGGCCAAGTTGGGAAAACTAGAAAAAAATACATTTACATATAAGTCTTGGAAGGACGTAATACCTTTCATTGTTCAGTGAGAGAAAGCATTATCTATTAGATAAGGACTTAATACTTTTCATTGTTCAATGAGAGAAAGCATTATCTATTATATAAGGACTTAATACCTTTCATTGTCCAGTAAGAGAAAGCATTATCTATTAGATAAGGACTTGAAACCTGTCATTGTTCTGTGAGAGAAAGCATGATCTATTAGATAAGGACTTGAAACCTTTCATTGTCCAGTGAGAGAAAGCATTATTTATTAGTGAAGTGATTATTGTCAATAGGACTCGTAGTAGATGCAGAGGAGTATTTAAAATGCTGTCGAAACTGGTACCAGATCTTAAGTGTGGAAAGCACTAGAGGCTTGCCAGTATAGCGAGAGGGGGATGCTGGGAGAGAAGAGCAGAGTAAAGCAGGAAGAGAAGCAGAAATTCCAGAATGTGCCTCTTGGTGGCACCATGGGGTATCTGGAACATGTAACCAGACTGGACCTTTCTGGAAGTTGGAGACCGGTAATAGAGCAATTTAACACTGTTCTGTGGTCAGGTGACAGCAGTTAGACACTGTTCTCTGGTCAGGTGACAGCAGTTAGACACTGTTCTCTGGTCAGGTGACAGCAGTTTAACACTGTTCTCTGGTCAGGTGACAGCAGTTTAACACTGTTCTCTGGTCAGGTGACAGCAGTTTAACACTGTTCTCTGGTCAGGTGACAGCAGTTTAACACTGTTCTCTGGTCAGGTGACAGCAGTTAGACAATGTTCTCTGGTCAGGTGACAGCAGTTTAACACTGTTCTCTGGTCAGGTGACAGCAGTTTAACACTGTTCTGTGGTCAGGTGACAGCAGTTAGACACTGTTCTCTGGTCAGGTGACAGCAGTTTAACACTGTTCTCTGGTCAGGTGACAGCAGTTAGACACTGTTCTGTGGTCAGGTGACAGCAGTTTAACACTGTTCTCTGGTCAGGTGACAGCAGTTTAACACTGTTCTCTGGTCAGGTGACAGCAGTTTAACACTGTTCTGTGGTCAGGTGACAGCAGTTAGACACTGTTCTCTGGTCAGGTGACAGCAGTTTAACACTGTTCTGTGGTCAGGTGACAGCAGTTTAACACTGTTCTGTGGTCAGGTGACAGCAGTTAGACACTGTTCTCTGGTCAGGTGACAGCAGTTTAACACTGTTCTCTGGTCAGGTGACAGCAGTTTAACACTGTTCTGTGGTCAGGTGACAGCAGTTTAACACTGTTCTGTGGTCAGGTGACAGCAGTTTAACACTGTTCTCTGGTCAGGTGACAGCAGTTAGACACTGTTCTCTGGTCAGGTGACAGCAGTTAGACACTGTTCTCTGGTCAGGTGACAGCAGTTTAACACTGTTCTCTAGTCAGGTGACAGCAGTTAGACACTGTTCTCTGGTCAGGTGACAGCAGTTAGACACTGTTCTCTGGTCAGGTGACAGCAGTTTAACACTGTTCTGTGGTCAGGTGACAGCAGTTTAACACTGTTCTGTGGTCAGGTGACAGCAGTTAGACACTGTTCTCTGGTCAGGTGACAGCAGTTTAACACTGTTCTCTGGTCAGGTGACAGCAGTTTAACACTGTTCTGTGGTCAGGTGACAGCAGTTTAACACTGTTCTGTGGTCAGGTGACAGCAGTTTAACACTGTTCTCTGGTCAGGTGACAGCAGTTAGACACTGTTCTCTGGTCAGGTGACAGCAGTTAGACACTGTTCTCTGGTCAGGTGACAGCAGTTTAACACTGTTCTCTAGTCAGGTGACAGCAGTTAGACACTGTTCTCTGGTCAGGTGACAGCAGTTAGACACTGTTCTCTGGTCAGGTGACAGCAGTTTAACACTGTTCTGTAGTCAGGTGACAGCAGTTTAACACTGTTCTCTGGTCAGGTGACAGCAGTTTAACACTGTTCTCTGGTCAGGTGACAGCAGTTTAACACTGTTCTCTGGTCAGGTGACAGCAGTTAGACACTGTTCTGTGGTCAGGTGACAGCAGTTAGACACTGTTCTGTGGTCAGGTGACAGCAGTTTAACACTGTTCTCTGGTTAGGTGACAGCAGTTTAACACTGTTCTCTAGTCAGGTGACAGCAGTTAGACACTGTTCTCTGGTCAGGTGACAGCAGTTAGACACTGTTCTCTGGTCAGGTGACAGCAGTTTAACAAGTTAAAACGTACAAATATCTGTAAGTTTGGGTGGATGGGAATTTTAGCTTCGCCACCACCATGTAGAGAACCTTGTCAGGGAAACTCCAGCTTCATGGTTTTTATTTACCGGCACAAAAGCTTGTTTTTCCTTTGCCGAGAGAAAGGATTTGATTCGTTGCACTTTTCACTCTGTATCTATGGTGATGCTATTCATGTACCTGTCTCCAGCTCTACTCTGAAGGGTGTTGTCTCTGTGTATCATGCAGCTCTTTATTGTGTCACCAATCAGAGACGTGTAACTCACCATTGTGATCTCTACAGTCCTCTAAAGGAGTTTTGGCACAGGTACAGCCGACTAGCGCTTGCTAACTTTACCTACACTATCAAATCGAGTAAAATATCGATAAAATATTGTCCTAAAGTAATATTGCGATATATAATTATCGATTTTTTTTCCCCCATCACCAGATGGTATGATTCCCCCCCACCACTAGATGGTATGATTTCCCCCATCACTAGATGGTATGATTTCCCCCATCACTAAATGGTATGATTTCCCCATCACTAGATGGTATGATTTCCCCCATCACTAGATGGTATGATTTCCCCCATCACTAGATAGTATGATTTCCCCCATCACTAAATGGTATGATTTCCCCCATCACTAGATGGTATGATTTCCCCCATCACTAGATGGTATGATTTCCCCCATCACTAGATGGTATGATTCCCCCATCACTAGATGGTATGATTTCCCCCATCACTAGATGGTATGATTTCCCCCATCACTAAATGGTATGATTTCCCCCATCACTAGATAGTATGATTTCCCCATCACTAAATGGTATGATTTCCCCCATCACTAGATGGTATGATTTCCCCCATCACTAAATGGTATGATTTCCCCCATCACTAAATGGTATGATTTCCCCCATCACTAGATGGTATGATTTCCCCATCATAGGGCTCTGGTCTAAAGTAGTGCACTATATAGGGAATAGGGTGCCATAGGGCTCTGGTCTAAAGTAGTGCACTATATAGGGAATAGGGTGCCCTAGGGCTCTGGTCTAAAGTAGTGCACTATATAGGGAATAGGGTGCCATAGGGCTCTGGTCTAAAGTAGTGCACTATATAGGGAATAGGGTGCCATAGGGCTCTGCTCTAAAGTAGTGCACTATATAGGGAATAGGGTGCCCTAGGGCTCTGGTCTAAAGTAGTGCACTATATAGGGAATAGGGTGCCATAGGGCTCTGGTCTAAAGTAGTGCACTATATAGGGAATAGGGTGCCATAGGGCTCTGGTCTAAAGTAGTGCACTATATAGGGAATAGGGTGCCCTAGGGCTCTGGTCTAAAGTAGTGCACTATATAGGGAATAGGGTGCCATAGGGCTCTGGTCTAAAGTAGTGCACTATATAGGGAATAGGGTGCCATAGGGCTCTGCTCTAAAGTAGTGCACTATATAGGGAATAGGGTGCCCTAGGGCTCTGGTCTAAAGTAGTGCACTATATAGGGAATAGGGTGCCATAGGGCTCTGGTCTAAAGTAGTGCACTATATAGGGAATAGGGTGCCATAGGGCTCTGGTCTAAAGTAGTGCACTATATATAGGGAATAGGGTTCCATAGGGCTCTGGTCTAAAGTAGTGCACTATGTAGGGAATAGGGTGCCATAGGGCTCTGGTCTAAAGTAGTGCACTATATATAGGGAATAGGGTGCCATAGGGCTCTGGTCTAAAATAGTGCACTATATATAGGGAATAGGATGCCATAGGGCTCTGGTCTAAAGTAGTGCACTATATAGGGAATAGGGTGCCATTTGGGACACAACCCTGTCAAGGTCTTTTATTACTTCATGCCTGCTTTATTTGCGCTCCCCTCTTGGTAACCTTGGCAACCCTGGTAACCCTGGCAGAGGAGAAGTCCCAGAGGGCTGCAGGGAGGGAGGTGCTGTTGCCGGGTAACCCTGGCAGAGGAGAAGTCCTACAGGGCTGCAGGGAGGGAGGTGCTGTTGCCGGGTAACCCTGGCAGAGGAGAAGTCCCACAGGGCTGCAGGGAGGGAGGTGCTGTTGCCGGGTAACCCTGGCAGAGGAGAAGTCCCACAGGGCTGCAGGGAGGGAGGTGCTGTTGCCGGGTAACCCTGGCAGAGGAGAAGTCCCACAGGGCTGCAGGGAGGGAGGTGCTGTTGCCGGGTAACCCTGGCAGAGGAGAAGTCCCACAGGGCTGCAGGGAGGGAGGTGCTGTTGCCGGGTAACCCTGGCAGAGGAGAAGTCCCACAGGGCTGCAGGGAGGGAGGTGCTGTTGCCGGGTAACCCTGGCAGAGGAGAAGTCCCACAGGGCTGCAGGGTGGGAGGTGATCACACATAGGGAGTCTAGACACTAGACCTCCACTAAAACATTAGCTAGTTAATGGATTACTAATGTTTTTGCTGTTGCACTAGTCTAATGGCATTGAGGTTGATATCTTAAAAGAAAACTATATTTTGGTATTTGTTTCATTAGTCCATTGTTGACATAGTCCCTGAATGTTTGCTTGTCAGAAATCAAGTTTTCAAGATATGTAATTTTCAAAATTCAGAAAACATCCCCAGTATGATGTTTTTTGCTAAAACACAACATCATGCGGGGATAATTTCTGTATTTTGAAAGATTTCTGTATCTTCGAAAAACGTGTTTTTCCCCCCTCTATATCTCTCTCTCTCTCTCTCACCTAGGCTGATTACTGCGTCATGGGACAAGACCCTAAATGCATGGGACCTGGAGACTGGCAAGATCATTGTGAGTCAATCAAATAATGAATCTAATCCTCACAACGTGTTGTTGAGACCTCTCTGTTACATCTCTCTCTCTCTCTCTGTCTCTCTCTCTCTCTCTCTCTCTCTGTCTCTCTCTGTCTCTCTCTGTGTCTGTCTCTCTCTGTCTCTGTCTCTCTCTCTCTGTCTCTCTCTCGCTCTCTCTCTCTCTCTCTCTTTAACACTAATGAACATCTGAGACCATGGGGGATTTTCACAAAAAAAAAAAAAAAAGGGCCAAGGATGTTTGACGAATCGTAACGCCGGAGAGGGCGTATAAGTGACATAGCCTGTGTTGGTGTGTGTTGGTGTGTGTTACATAGTGGACTGCAGCTCAGGGTGGTCTCCTGACGTCATGTAGCGTCTCGGAGGACGGGAAGTACGTCGTCTCCTCCTCAGACCTGGAGAACGCAATCTGCCTGACCTCAGCTGATACAGGGGAGAGGCTCTTCCACGTCAAAGGTACGTCCTAAAGTCATTCACTGACCTCAGCTGATACAGGGGAGAGGCTCTTCCACGTCAAAGGTACGTCCCTAAAGTCATTCAACAAGTAGTTATCGATCTCTATATCGATTTTTCCATTGAGCTACGCTAATGCTAAGCTAGGCTCGCGCTATCATAAGCTATCACATGGTAAAGGTAGAGTCAGCGATGCTGGGAGTAAACAGCACCGTCGAGCAGATTTCTGCAACAACTCAAGTAGTATGAATCACCAGGCTGAACTTCTCTGCTGTTTTGGGTCCTGAAGCAGTGTGAAGAACGCCCCTCAACAATGCACTGATGTAACATACCTGTATACCACAGGTAATACCTGTATACCACAGGTAATACCTGTATACCACAGGTAATACCTGTATACCACAGGTATGACAAAACAATGCACTGATATTTTATGTGTGTGTGTGTGTGTGTGTGCAACGTCTTGCATCGCTCTCATCTACAATATCCTGCTGCTCCTGGTAACGTCAGGTCACCGAGTCTCAGTTTAAGTCATGTCTAATGGTAACGTCAGGTCACTGAGTCTGTTTAAGTCATGTCTAATGGTAACGTCAGGTCACTGAGTCTCAGTTTAAGTCATGTCTAATGGTAACGTCAGGTCACCGAGTCTCAGTTTAAGTCATGTCTAATGGTAACGTCAGGTCACCGAGTCTCAGTTTAAGTCATGTCTAATGGTAACGTCAGGTCACTGAGTCTGTTTAAGTCATGTCTAATGGTAACGTCAGGTCACTGAGTCTCAGTTTAAGTCATGTCTAATGGTAACGTCAGGTCACCGAGTCTCAGTTTAAGTCATGTCTAATGGTAACGACAGGTCACTGAGTCTCAGTTTAAGTCATGTTTAATGGTAACGTCAGGTCACCGAGTCTCAGTTTAAGTCATGTCCAATGGTAACGTCAGGTTACCGAGTCTCAGTTTAAGTCATGTCTAATGGTAACGTCAGGTCACCGAGTCTCAGTTTAAGTCGTGTCTAATGGTAACATCAGGTCACCGAGTCTCAGTTTAAGTCATGTCTAATGGTAACGTCAGGTCACCGAGTCTCAGTTTAAGTCATGTCTAATGGTAACGTCAGGTCACCGAGTCTCAGTTTAAGTCATGTCTAATGGTAACGTCAGGACACTGAGTCTCAGTTTAAGTCATGTCTAATGGTAACGTCAGGTCACTGAGTCTCAGTTTAAGTCATGTCTAATGGTAACGTCAGGTCACTGAGTCTCAGTTTAAGTCATGTCTAATGCTGTCACTTCCCTCAGATCATCACAAGTCTACGATCACGCGGTGCCGGTTTGACCCTCAGAGTCAGCACGTAGCCAGTGTCTCTGAAGACAGAACCATCAAACTGTGGGACCTGGTCTCCACCCAAACCACCCTCTCCATCAACAGGTGAAGATAACACTCATTATATTAGACTTTACACACAGTCCCTGAGATAACACTGATTATATTAGACTTTACACACAGTCCCTGGGATAACACTCATTATATTAGACTTTACACACAGTCCCTGAAATAACACTCATTATATCAGACATTACACACAGTCCCTGAGATAACACTGATTATATTAGACATTACACACAATCCCTGAGAGAACACTCATTATATTAGACTTTACACACAGTCCCTGAGATAACACTCATTATATTAGACTTTACACACAGTCCCTGAGATAACACTGGTTATATTAGACTTTACACACAGTCCCTGGGATGATAAATAACACTCATTATATTAGACTTTACACACAGTCCCTGGGATAACACTCATTATATTAGACTTTACACACAGTCCCTGAAATAACACTCATTATATCAGACATTACACACAGTCCCTGAGATAACACTTATTATATTAGACATTACACACAGTCCCTGAGATAACACTCATTATATTAGACTTTACACACAGTCCCTGAGATAACACTGGTTATATTAGACTTTACACACAGTCCCTGGGATGATAAATAACACTCATTATATTAGACTTTACACACAGTCCCTGAGATAACACTGATTATATTAGATTTTACACACAGTCCCTGAGATAACACTCATTATATTAGACTTTACACACAGTCCCTGAGATAACACTGATTATATTAGACTTTACACACAGTCCCTGGGATGGTAGATAACACGCACTGCCAGGCTGACAAATGACCAGAGCATCAAGGAACATCATAACAGCTGTGTTTTTGTTGTTGTCATTTCTGACCGCAGACGTCCTTAATAAAGATTTGTCAGTACCAGATATTTAATAATTACACCTCAGATCGTCATGTGTATGGTCCGCAGTGGACTGGTGAACTCTCTGGTCTCCTTTTAAAGACACACGATTGACTGTATTATTGACTGATGTACAGTAAAAATAAAAATGTTTATCGGACACAAATGGACGATAAAAGTTGCAACACACTCCCTGCAGTTAAATTAGAATCAAACTTGGCATCGTAAAATGTAGATGCAATACTAGAGAGACTGTATGTCAGAACTAGGACCCTGTGTTTTACAGTCATCTGACACTCCTGGGTTTTAACCTTCAAACTGTCCTCTTAAAATACAGGATCAAATATTGCTATGTCTCCTGATAGCACTAAACACAGGACACTCATTATAACACATGCACTGCAGTACAGTGAACTCAAATATAACCTGGTATTATGTCAGAAAGATTGATGCAGGACAGTGAACTAAAATATAACCTGAAATATTGATGCAGGACAGTGAACTAAAATATAACCTGAAAGATTGATGCAGGACTGTAGAGTGGTGAATATTTTAATTAACACCGAACGGTATCTGGTTCCCCAGAGATCTGTTTTCCATGGGCTACGTCTCATATGGTACCCTGTCTCCTATATAGTGCACTACGGGCCCTGGTCAAATGGCACCCTATTCCCTATTATGGTGCACTATAGACCCTGGTCAAATGGCACCCTGTCTCCTATATAGTGCACTACGGGCCCTGGTCAAAAGAAGTGCACTATATAGGAGATAGGGTGTCATATGGGACACACTACATTCCATTCATTCTCATTCTTATTGATTCCATTCATCACTTTCATGGGAGGGAGGGAGGGAGGGAGAGAGAGAGAGAGAGAGAGAGAGAGAGAGAGAGAGAGAGAGAGAGAGAGAGAGAGAGAGAGAGAGAGGGAGGAAGGGAGGGAGAGAGGGAGTGAGAGAGAGAGCTCTTGAATAATCCTCTGCAGTGTCATCATCAGCAGACTCCATTTGCTCAGTGAAAACAATGGAGCTAATGTCAAATTGTCTTTCTACCAAAATACCGTAGATCAGACCGTAGGACAGACCGTAGGACAGACCAGGTATACACCCTGCACACCCTTATTAACAAACCAGTGTCTTCTCATGCTTATGAGCTCCCGAGTGGCGCAGCGGTCTAAGGCACTGCATTTCAGTGCAAGAGGCGTCACTACAGTCCCTGGTTCAAATCCAGGCTGTATCACATCCGGCCGTGATTGGGAGTCCCATAGTGCGGCGCACAATTGGCCCAGCGTCGTCTGGGTTTGGCTGGGGGTAGGCCATCATTGTAAATAAGAATTTGTTCTTAACTGACTTGCCAAGTTAAATAAATAAATAAAAAATGCTTTATTGATTTCAGAAAAGCTTTTGGCATGAGGGTCTGAAATACACATTTATGGAAAGTGGTGTTGGGGAAAGACATACCACATTATAAAATCCATGGAGACAAACAACAAGTGTGCAGTTAAAAAAAAAAAAAAACATTTCTTTCCACAGGGCCGTAGGGTGAAACAGGGATGCAGCTTAAGCCTCATCCTCTTAAACATATATATCAATGAATTGACGAGGGCACTAGAACAGTCTGCAGCACCCGGCCTCACCCTACTAGAAGGTCTACTGCTGATGATCTGGTGCTTCTGTCCCCAACCAAGGAGGGCCTACTGCAGCACCTAGATCTTCTGCACAGATTCAGTCAGACCTGGGCCCTGTCAGACCTGGGCCCTGACAGACCTGGGCCCTGACAGACCTGGGCCCAGTCAGACCTGGGCCCTGTCAGACCTGGGCCCTGTCAGACCTGGGCCCTGGCAGACCTGGGCCCAGGCAGTAAATCTCAGTGAGACCAAAATAATGGTGTTCCAAAAAAGGTCCATTAGCCAAGAAAACAAATACAAATTCCATCTAGACACCGTTGCCCTAGAGCACACAAAAAACTATACATACCTCGGCCTAAAACATCAACACCACAGGTAACTTCCACAAAGCTGTGAACGATCTGAGAGACAAGGCAAGAAGGGCCTTCTACACCAACAAGAGGAACATAAAACTCGACATCCCTATGACAGCAGTAAGACCTAACTCTGTCCCGTGTTGACCTGTGAGGCTGGTTGATATGTTATTGATCCCCCTGTGACAGCAGTAAGACCTAACTCTGTCCCGTGTTGACCTGTGAGGCTGGTTGATATGTTATTGATCCCCCTGTGACGGCAGTAAGACCTAACTCTGTCCCGTGTTGACCTGTGAGGCTGGTTGATATGTTATTGATCCCCATGTGACGGCAGTAAGACCTAACTCTCTCCCGTGTTGACCTGTGAGGCTGGTTGATATGTTATTGATCCCCCTGTGACAGCAGTAAGACCTAACTCTGTCCCGTGTTGACCTGTGAGGCTGGTTGATATGTTATTGATCCCCCTGTGACGGCAGTAAGACCTAACTCTGTCCCGTGTTGACCTGTGAGGCTGGTTGATATGTTATTGATCCCCATGTGACGGCAGTAAGACCTAACTCTCTCCCGTGTTGACCTGTGAGGCTGGTTGATATGTTATTGATCCCCATGTGACGGCAGTAAGACCTAACTCTGTCCCGTGTTGACCTGTGAGGCTGGTTGATATGTTATTGATCCCCATGTGACGGCAGTAAGACCTAACTCTCTCCCGTGTTGACCTGTGAGGCTGGTTGATATGTTATTGATCCCCATGTGACGGCAGTAAGACCTAACTCTGTCCCGTGTTGACCCGTGAGGCTGGTTGATATGTTATTGATCCCCATGTGACGGCAGTAAGACCTAACTCTGTCCCGTGTCGACCCGTGAGGCTGGTTGATATGTTATTGATCCCCATGTGACAGCAGTAAGACCTAACTCTGTCCCGTGTTGACCCGTGAGGCTGGTTGATATGTTATTGATCCCCATGTGACAGCAGTAAGACCTAACTCTGTCCCGTGTTGACCCGTGAGGCTGGTTGATATGTTATTGATCCCCATGTGACGGCAGTAAGATCTAACTCTGTCCCTTGTTGACCTGTGAGGCTGGTTGATATGTTATTGATCCCCATGTGACGGCAGTAAGACCTAACTCTGTCCCGTGTTGACCTGTGAGGCTGGTTGATATGTTATTGATCACCATGTGACGGCAGTAAGACCTAACTCTGTCCCGTGTTGACCTGTGAGGCTGGTTGATATGTTATTGATCCCCATGTGACGGCAGTAAGATCTAACTCTGTCCCTTGTTGACCTGTGAGGCTGGTTGATATGTTATTGATCCCCATGTGACGGCAGTAAGACCTAACTCTGTCCCGTGTTGACCTGTGAGGCTGGTTGATATGTTATTGATCACCATGTGACGGCAGTAAGACCTAACTCTGTCCCGTGTTGACCTGTGAGGCTGGTTGATATGTTATTGATCCCCATGTGACGGCAGTAAGACCTAACTCTGTCCCGTGTTGACCTGTGAGGCTGGTTGATATGTTATTGATCCCCCTGTGACAGCAGTAAGACCTAACTCTGTCCCGTGTTGACCTGTGAGGCTGGTTGATATGTTATTGATCCCCCTGTGACGGCAGTAAGACCTAACTCTGTCCCGTGTTGACCTGTGAGGCTGGTTGATATGTTATTGATCCCCATGTGACGGCAGTAAGACCTAACTCTCTCCCGTGTTGACCTGTGAGGCTGGTTGATATGTTATTGATCCCCATGTGACGGCAGTAAGACCTAACTCTGTCCCGTGTTGACCTGTGAGGCTGGTTGATATGTTATTGATCCCCATGTGACGGCAGTAAGACCTAACTCTCTCCCGTGTTGACCTGTGAGGCTGGTTGATATGTTATTGATCCCCATGTGACGGCAGTAAGACCTAACTCTGTCCCGTGTTGACCCGTGAGGCTGGTTGATATGTTATTGATCCCCATGTGACGGCAGTAAGACCTAACTCTGTCCCGTGTCGACCCGTGAGGCTGGTTGATATGTTATTGATCCCCATGTGACAGCAGTAAGACCTAACTCTGTCCCGTGTTGACCCGTGAGGCTGGTTGATATGTTATTGATCCCCATGTGACAGCAGTAAGACCTAACTCTGTCCCGTGTTGACCCGTGAGGCTGGTTGATATGTTATTGATCCCCATGTGACAGCAGTAAGATCTAACTCTGTCCCTTGTTGACCTGTGAGGCTGGTTGATATGTTATTGATCCCCATGTGACGGCAGTAAGACCTAACTCTGTCCCGTGTTGACCTGTGAGGCTGGTTGATATGTTATTGATCACCATGTGACGGCAGTAAGACCTAACTCTGTCCCGTGTTGACCCGTGAGGCTGGTTGATATGTTATTGATCCCCATGTGACGGCAGTAAGACCTAACTCTGTCCCGTGTCGACCCGTGAGGCTGGTTGATATGTTATTGATCCCCATGTGACAGCAGTAAGACCTAACTCTGTCCCGTGTTGACCCGTGAGGCTGGTTGATATGTTATTGATCCCCATGTGACAGCAGTAAGACCTAACTCTGTCCCGTGTTGACCCGTGAGGCTGGTTGATATGTTATTGATCCCCATGTGACAGCAGTAAGATCTAACTCTGTCCCTTGTTGACCTGTGAGGCTGGTTGATATGTTATTGATCCCCATGTGACGGCAGTAAGACCTAACTCTGTCCCTTGTTGACCTGTGAGGCTGGTTGATATCCTTTATTGTTGTTATTGTTAGCGTATCATTTGAACTTTTCATTAGCTTCAAATGAACCTCGTCCACTAACTATTGCTGTCATGCAACTCTAACATGTAGGAGGCGCAGGAGACTCAAAAAAGTACCGTAAATACAAGGCAGGGGTAAAATAAATCCAGCAACGGGCAAGAACCCTCAAACCGAGTCGGGACGCAGCCCAGCAGAACCCGGAAGCCTAAACAACCGAACGGCAGAGGAAAACCCCAAATCCCCAACCTACAATAAAATGACACAAATAATCCCGCACAATCCCAAACCCAAACCAGACAGACTAAATACCCCCACTAATGAACTAACTCAAAAACAGGTGCTAACATAAAACAGACATCACCAAATGAAAATGAAAAGGAGATCGGTGGCAGCTAGTAGGCCGGTGACGACGACCGCCGCCCGAACGGGGAGAGGCGCCACCTTCTGTAGACGTTGTGACAATTGCACACAGTTCAAACTAATTAGTGTTAGTCAAGGTCACGTTGAGGCTTTTGTACCAAAGCCTCCAGAGCTTGTGGGGGGGAAACCCAATATTCCAATATGCATTATGACAATACAAATTGTTGTTCTATCCTGTCCCAAACACAGCACCCACCTCAACGTCATCTCTAACTGCTGTTTCACTGCTAACGGACGCTACTTGTGCACTGCATCATGGGACAAGACGCTGCAGCTGTGGGACGTCCAGACAGGAACGTTCCGTTCCCACGGTGGCCTGACCCTTAGCAAGGGACACGACGGGTCTGTCAGCTCCTGCGCCTTCTCCATGGATGGTAGGGTAGACCCATCAGTCTCCTCCATGGATGGTAGGGTAGACATATCAGTCTCCTCCATGGATGGTAGGGTAGACCCATCAGTCTCCTCCATGGATGGTAGGGTAGACATATCAGTCTCCTCCATGGTGGTAGGGTGGACCCATCAGTCTCCTCCATGGATGGTGGGGTAGACATATTAGTCTTCTCCATGGATGGTAGGGTAGACATATCAGTCTCCTTCATGGATGATAGGGTAGACATATCAGCCTTCTCCATGGATGGTAGGGTAGACATATCAGTCTCCTCCATGGATGGTAGGGTAGACATATCAGCCTTCTCCATGGATGGTAGGGTAGACATATCAGTCTCCTCCATGGATGGTAGGGTAGACCCATCAGTCTCCTCCATGGAATGGTAGGGTAGACCCATCAGTCTCCATGGATGGTAGGGTAGACATATCAGCCTTCTCCATGGATGGTAGGGTAGACATATCAGCCTTCTCCATGGATGGTAGGGTAGACATATCAGCCTTCTCCATGGATGGTAGGGTAGACCCATCAGTCTCCTCCATGGATGGTAGGGTAGACCCATCAGCCTCCTCCATGGATGGTAGGGTAGACCCATCAGTCTCCTCCATGGATGGTAGGGTAGACATATCAGCCTTCTCCATGGATGGTAGGGTAGACATATCAGTCTCCTCCATGGATGGTAGGGTAGACATATCAGTCTCCTCCATGGATGGTAGTGTAGACATATCAGCCTTCTCCATGGATGGTAGGGTAGACATATCAATCTCCTCCATGAATGGTAGGGTAGACCCATCAGTCTCCTCCATGGATGGTAGGGTAGACCCATCAGTCTCCTCCATGGATGGTAGGGTAGACCCATCAAGATCCTCCATGGATGGTAGGGTATACCCATCATTCTCCTCCATGGATGGTAGGGTAAACATATCAGTCTTCTCCATGGATGGTAGGGTAGACATATCAGTCTCCTCCACGGATGGTAGGGTAGACCCATCAGTCTCCTCCATGGATGTTAGGGTAGACATATCAGCCTTCTCCATGGATGGTAGGGTACACATATCAGTCTCCTCCATGGATGGTAGGGTTGACATATCAATCTCCTCCATGGATGGTAGGGTAGACATATCAGTCTCCTCCATGGATGGTAGGGTAGACCCATCAGTCTCCTCGATGGATGGTAGGGTAGACCCATCAGTCTCCTCCATGGATGGTAGGGTCACCCATCAGTCTCCTCCATGGATGGTAGGGTAGACATATCAGCCTTCTCCACGGATGGTAGGGTAGACATATCAGTCTCCTCCATGGATGGTAGGGTACACATATCAGCCTTCTCCATGGATGGTAGGGTAGACCCATCAGTCTACTCCATGGATGGTAGGGTAAACATATCAGCCTTCTCCATGGAAGGTAGGGTAGACCCATCAGTCTCCTCCATGGATGGTAGGGTAGACCCATCAGGCTCCTCCATGGATGGTAGGGTAGACATATCAGCCTTCTCCATGGATGGTAGGGTGACATATCATCCTTCTCCATGGATGGTAGGGTAGACCCACCAGTCTCTTCCATGGATGGTAGGGTAGACATATCAGCCTTCTCCATGGATGGTAGGGTAGACATATCAGCCTTCTCCATGGATGGTAGGGTAGACCCATCAGTCTCCTCCATGGATGGTAGGGTAGACCCATCAGGCTCCTCCATGGATGGTAGGGTAGACATATCAGCCTTCTCCATGGATGGTAGGGTGACATATCATCCTTCTCCATGGATGGTAGGGTAGACCCATCATTCTCCTCCATGGATGGTAGGGTAGACATATCAGCCTTCTCCATGGATGGTAGGGTAGACATATCAGCCTTCTCCATGGATGGTAGGGTAGACATATCAGTATCCTCCATGGATGGTAGGGTAGACCCATCAGTCTTCTCCATGGATGGTAGGGTAGACATATCAGCCTTCTCCATGGATGGTAGGGTAGAACCCATCAGTCTCCTCCATGGATGGTAGGGTAGACCAATCAGTCTCCTCCATGGACGGCAGGGTAGACCCATCAGTCTCCTCCATGGATGGTAGGGTAGACATATCAGCCTTCTCCATGGATGGTAGGGTAGACATATCAGTCTCCTCCATGGATGGTAGGGTAGACCCATCAGGCTCCTCCATGGATGGTAGAGTAGACATATCAGCCTTCTCCATGGATGGTAGGGTGACATATCATCCTTCTCCATGGATGGTAGGGTAGACCCATCAGTCTCCTCCATGGATGGTAGGGTAGACATATCAGCCTGCTCCATGGATGGTAGGGTAGACATATCAGCCTTCTCCATGGATGGTAGGGTAGACATATCAGTATCCTCCATGGATGGTAGGGTAGACCCATCAGTCTTCTCCATGGATGGTAGGGTAGACATATCAGCCTTCTCCATGGATGGTAGGGTAGAACCCATCAGTCTCCTCCATGGATGGTAGGGTAGACCGATCAGTCTCCTCCATGGATGGCAGGGTAGACCCATCAGTCTCCTCCATGGATGGTAGGGTAGACATATCAGCCTTCTCCATGGATGGTAGGGTAGACATATCAGTCTCCTCCATGGATGGTAGGGTAGACATATCAGTCTCCTCCATGGATGGTAGGGAAGACATATCAGTCTGCTCCATGGATGGTAGGGTAGACCCATCAGTCTCCTCCATGGATGGTAGGGTAGACATATCAGCCTTCTCCATTGACGGTAGGGTAGACATATCAGCCTTCTCCATGGATGGTAGGGTAGACATATCAGCCTTCTCCATGGATGGTAGGGTAGACCCATCAGACTCCTCCATGGATGGTAGGGTAGCCCCATCAGTCTCCTCCATGGAATGGTAGGGTAGACCAATCAGTCTCCTCCATGGATGGTAGGGTAGACATATCAGCCTTCTCCATGGATGGTAGGGTAGACATATCAGTCTCCTCCATTGATAGTAGGGTAGACCCATCAGGCTCCTCCATGGATGGTAGGGTAGGCCCATCAGTCTTCTCCATGGATGGTAGGGTAGAACCCATCAGTCTCCTCCATGGATGGTAGGGTAGACCAATCAGTCTCCTCCATGGATGGCAGGGTAGACCCATCAGTCTCCTCCATGGATGGTAGGGTAGACATATCAGCCTTCTCCATGGATGGTAGGGTAGACATATCAGTCTCCTCCATGGATGGTAGGGTAGACCCATCAGGCTCCTCCATGGATGGTAGAGTAGACATATCAGCCTTCTCCATGGATGGTAGGGTGACATATCATCCTTCTCCATGGATGGTAGGGTAGACCCATCAGTCTCCTCCATGGATGGTAGGGTAGACATATCAGCCTGCTCCATGGATGGTAGGGTAGACATATCAGCCTTCTCCATGGATGGTAGGGTAGACATATCAGTATCCTCCATGGATGGTAGGGTAGACCCATCAGTCTTCTCCATGGATGGTAGGGTAGACATATCAGCCTTCTCCATGGATGGTAGGGTAGACCCATCAGTCTCCTCCATGGATGGTAGGGTAGACCGATCAGTCTCCTCCATGGATGGCAGGGTAGACCCATCAGTCTCCTCCATGGATGGTAGGGTAGACATATCAGCCTTCTCCATGGATGGTAGGGTAGACATATCAGTCTCCTCCATGGATGGTAGGGTAGACATATCAATCTCCTCCATGAATGGTAGGGTAGACCCATCAGTCTCCTCCATGGATGGTAGGGTAGACCCATCAGTCTCCTCCATGGATTGTAGGGTAGACCCATCAGGCTCCTCCATGCATGGTAGGGTATACCCATCATTCTCCTCCATGGATGGTAGGGTAAACATATCAGACTTCTCCATGGATGGTAGGGTAGACATATCAGCCTTCTCCATGGATGGTAGGGTACACATATCAGTCTCCTCCATGGATGGTAGGGTTGACATATCAGTCTCCTCCATGGATGGTAGGGTAGACATATCAGTATCCTCCATGGATGGTAGGGTAGACCCATCAGTCTTCTCCATGGATGGTAGGGTAGACATATCAGCCTTCTCCATGGATGGTAGGGTAGAACCCATCAGTCTCCTCCATGGATGGTAGGGTAGACCAATCAGTCTCCTCCATGGACGGCAGGGTAGACCCATCAGTCTCCTCCATGGATGGTAGGGTAGACATATCAGCCTTCTCCATGGATGGTAGGGTAGACATATCAGTCTCCTCCATGGATGGTAGGGTAGACCCATCAGGCTCCTCCATGGATGGTAGAGTAGACATATCAGCCTTCTCCATGGATGGTAGGGTGACATATCATCCTTCTCCATGGATGGTAGGGTAGACCCATCAGTCTCCTCCATGGATGGTAGGGTAGACATATCAGCCTGCTCCATGGATGGTAGGGTAGACATATCAGCCTTCTCCATGGATGGTAGGGTAGACATATCAGTATCCTCCATGGATGGTAGGGTAGACCCATCAGTCTTCTCCATGGATGGTAGGGTAGACATATCAGCCTTCTCCATGGATGGTAGGGTAGAACCCATCAGTCTCCTCCATGGATGGTAGGGTAGACCGATCAGTCTCCTCCATGGATGGCAGGGTAGACCCATCAGTCTCCTCCATGGATGGTAGGGTAGACATATCAGCCTTCTCCATGGATGGTAGGGTAGACATATCAGTCTCCTCCATGGATGGTAGGGTAGACATATCAGTCTCCTCCATGGATGGTAGGGAAGACATATCAGTCTGCTCCATGGATGGTAGGGTAGACCCATCAGTCTCCTCCATGGATGGTAGGGTAGACATATCAGCCTTCTCCATTGACGGTAGGGTAGACATATCAGCCTTCTCCATGGATGGTAGGGTAGACATATCAGCCTTCTCCATGGATGGTAGGGTAGACCCATCAGACTCCTCCATGGATGGTAGGGTAGCCCCATCAGTCTCCTCCATGGAATGGTAGGGTAGACCAATCAGTCTCCTCCATGGATGGTAGGGTAGACATATCAGCCTTCTCCATGGATGGTAGGGTAGACATATCAGTCTCCTCCATTGATAGTAGGGTAGACCCATCAGGCTCCTCCATGGATGGTAGGGTAGGCCCATCAGTCTTCTCCATGGATGGTAGGGTAGAACCCATCAGTCTCCTCCATGGATGGTAGGGTAGACCAATCAGTCTCCTCCATGGATGGCAGGGTAGACCCATCAGTCTCCTCCATGGATGGTAGGGTAGACATATCAGCCTTCTCCATGGATGGTAGGGTAGACATATCAGTCTCCTCCATGGATGGTAGGGTAGACCCATCAGGCTCCTCCATGGATGGTAGAGTAGACATATCAGCCTTCTCCATGGATGGTAGGGTGACATATCATCCTTCTCCATGGATGGTAGGGTAGACCCATCAGTCTCCTCCATGGATGGTAGGGTAGACATATCAGCCTGCTCCATGGATGGTAGGGTAGACATATCAGCCTTCTCCATGGATGGTAGGGTAGACATATCAGTATCCTCCATGGATGGTAGGGTAGACCCATCAGTCTTCTCCATGGATGGTAGGGTAGACATATCAGCCTTCTCCATGGATGGTAGGGTAGACCCATCAGTCTCCTCCATGGATGGTAGGGTAGACCGATCAGTCTCCTCCATGGATGGCAGGGTAGACCCATCAGTCTCCTCCATGGATGGTAGGGTAGACATATCAGCCTTCTCCATGGATGGTAGGGTAGACATATCAGTCTCCTCCATGGATGGTAGGGTAGACATATCAATCTCCTCCATGAATGGTAGGGTAGACCCATCAGTCTCCTCCATGGATGGTAGGGTAGACCCATCAGTCTCCTCCATGGATTGTAGGGTAGACCCATCAGGCTCCTCCATGCATGGTAGGGTATACCCATCATTCTCCTCCATGGATGGTAGGGTAAACATATCAGACTTCTCCATGGATGGTAGGGTAGACATATCAGTCTCCTCCACGGATGGTAGGGTAAACCCATCAGTCTCCTCCATGGATGTTAGGGTAGACATATCAGCCTTCTCCATGGATGGTAGGGTACACATATCAGTCTCCTCCATGGATGGTAGGGTTGACATATCAGTCTCCTCCATGGATGGTAGGGTAGACATATCAGTCTCCTCCATGGATGGTAGGGTAGACCCATCAGTCTCCTCCATGGATGGTAGGGTCACCCATCAGTCTCCTCCATGGATGGTAGGGTAGACATATCAGCCTTCTCCACGGATGGTAGGGTAGACATATCAGTCTCCTCCATGGATGGTAGGGAAGACATATCAGTCTGCTCCATGGATGGTAGGGTAGACATATCAGTCTCCTCCATGGATGGTAGGGTACACATATCAGCCTTCTCCATGGATGGTAGGGTAGACCCATCAGTCTCCTCCATGGATGGTAGGGTAGACATATCAGCCTTCTCCATTGACGGTAGGGTAGACATATCAGCCTTCTCCATGGATGGTAGGGTAGACATATCAGCCTTCTCCATGGATGGTAGGGTAGACCCATCAGACTCCTCCATGGATGGTAGGGTAGCCCCATCAGTCTCCTCCATGGAATGGTAGGGTAGACATATCAGCCTTCTCCATGGATGGTAGGGTAGACATATCACTCTCCTCCATTGATGGTAGGGTAGACCCATCAGGCTCCTCCATGGATGGTAGGGTAGGCCCATCAGTCTTCTCCATGGATGGTAGGGTAGACATATCAGTCTCCTCCATGGGTCGTAGGGTAGACCCATCAGTCTTCTCCATGGATGGTAGGGTAGAGATATCAACCTTCTCCATGGGTGGTAGGGTAGACCCTTCAGACTCCTCCATGGATGGTAGGGTAGACCCATCAGTCTCCTCCATGGATGGTGGGTAGACCCATCAGTCTCCTCCATGGATGGTAGGGTAGACATATCAGCCTTCTCCATGGATGGTAGGGTAGAACCCATCAGTCTCCTCCATGGATAGTAGGGTAGACATATCAGCCTTCTCCATGGATGGTAGGGTACACCCATCAGACTCCTCCATGGATGGTAGGGTAGCCCCATCAGGCTCCTCCATGGATGGCATGGTAGACATATCAGCCTTCTCCATGGATGGTAGGGTAGAACCCATCAGTCTCCTCCATGGATAGTAGGGTAGACATATCAGCCTTCTCCATGGATGGTAGGGTACACCCATCAGACTCCTCCATGGATGGTAGGGTAGCCCCATCAGGCTCCTCCATGGATGGCATGGTAGACCCATCAGTCTCCTCCATGGATGGTAGGGTAGAAATATCAGCCTTCTCCATGGATGGTAGGGTAGACATATCAGCCTCCTCCATGGATGGTAGGGTAGACATATCATTCTCCTCCATGGATGGTAGGGTAGACCCATCAGACTCCTCAATGGATGGTAGGGTAGACCCATCAGTCTCCTCCATGGATGGTAGGGTAGACCCATCAGTCTCCTCCATGGATGGTAGGGTAGACATATCAATCTCCTCCATGAATGGTAGGGTAGACCCATCAGTCTCCTCCATGGATGGTAGGGTAGACCCATCAGTCTCCTCCATGGATTGTAGGGTAGACCCATCAGGCTCCTCCATGCATGGTAGGGTATACCCATCATTCTCCTCCATGGATGGTAGGGTAAACATATCAGACTTCTCCATGGATGGTAGGGTAGACATATCAGTCTCCTCCACGGATGGTAGGGTAGACCCATCAGTCTCCTCCATGGATGTTAGGGTAGACATATCAGCCTTCTCCATGGATGGTAGGGTACACATATCAGTCTCCTCCATGGATGGTAGGGTTGACATATCAGTCTCCTCCATGGATGGTAGGGTAGACATATCAGTCTCCTCCATGGATGGTAGGGTAGACCCATCAGTCTCCTCCATGGATGGTAGGGTAGACCCATCAGTCTCCTCCATGGATGGTAGGGTCACCCATCAGTCTCCTCCATGGATGGTAGGGTAGACATATCAGCCTTCTCCACGGATGGTAGGGTAGACATATCAGTCTCCTCCATGGATGGTAGGGAAGACATATCAGTCTGCTCCATGGATGGTAGGGTAGACATATCAGTCTCCTCCATGGATGGTAGGGTACACATATCAGCCTTCTCCATGGATGGTAGGGTAGACCCATCAGTCTCCTCCATGGATGGTAGGGTAGACATATCAGCCTTCTCCATTGACGGTAGGGTAGACATATCAGCCTTCTCCATGGATGGTAGGGTAGACATATCAGCCTTCTCCATGGATGGTAGGGTAGACCCATCAGACTCCTCCATGGATGGTAGGGTAGCCCCATCAGTCTCCTCCATGGAATGGTAGGGTAGACATATCAGCCTTCTCCATGGATGGTAGGGTAGACATATCACTCTCCTCCATTGATGGTAGGGTAGACCCATCAGGCTCCTCCATGGATGGTAGGGTAGGCCCATCAGTCTTCTCCATGGATGGTAGGGTAGACATATCAGTCTCCTCCATGGATCGTAGGGTAGACCCATCAGTCTTCTCCATGGATGGTAGGGTAGAGATATCAACCTTCTCCATGGGTGGTAGGGTAGACCCTTCAGACTCCTCCATGGATGGTAGGGTAGACCCATCAGTCTCCTCCATGGATGGTGGGTAGACCCATCAGTCTCCTCCATGGATGGTAGGGTAGACATATCAGCCTTCTCCATGGATGGTAGGGTAGAACCCATCAGTCTCCTCCATGGATAGTAGGGTAGACATATCAGCCTTCTCCATGGATGGTAGGGTACACCCATCAGACTCCTCCATGGATGGTAGGGTAGCCCTATCAGGCTCCTCCATGGATGGCATGGTAGACATATCAGCCTTCTCCATGGATGGTAGGGTAGAACCCATCAGTCTCCTCCATGGATAGTAGGGTAGACATATCAGCCTTCTCCATGGATGGTAGGGTACACCCATCAGACTCCTCCATGGATGGTAGGGTAGCCCCATCAGGCTCCTCCATGGATGGCATGGTAGACCCATCAGTCTCCTCCATGGATGGTAGGGTAGAAATATCAGCCTTCTCCATGGATGGTAGGGTAGACATATCAGCCTCCTCCATGGATGGTAGGGTAGACATATCAGTCTCCTCCATGGATGGTAGGGTAGACCCATCAGACTCCTCAATGGATGGTAGGGTAGACCCATCTGTCTCCTCCATGGATGGTAGGGTAGACCCATCAGTCTCCTCCATGGATGGTAGGGTAGACATATCAGTCTTCTCCATGGATGGTAGGGTAGACATATCAGTCTCCTCCATGGATGGTAGGGTAGACATATCAGTCTCCTCCATTGATGGTAGGGTAGACCCATCAGGCTCCTCCATGGATGGTAGGGTAGACCCATCAGTCTTCTCCATGGATGGTAGGGTTGACATATCAGCCTTCTCCATGGATGGTAGGGTAGACATATCAGCCTTCTCCATGGATGGTAGGGTAGACATATCAGTCTCCTCCATGGATCGTAGGGTAGACCCATCAGTCTTCTCCATGGATGGTAGGGTAGAGATATCAGCATTCTCCATGGGTGGTAGGGTAGACCCATCAGACTCCTCCATCGATGGTAGGGTAGACCCATCAGTCTCCTCCATGGATGGTAGGGTACACATATCAGCCTTCTCCATGGATGGTAGGGTAGACATATCACTCTCCTCCATGGATGGTAGGGTAGACATATCAGCCTTCTCCATGGATGGTAGGGTAGACATATCAGCCTTCTCCATGGATGGTAGGGTAGAACCCATCAGTCTCCTCCATGGATGGTAGGGTAGACATATCAGCCTTCTCCATGGATGGTAGGGTAGACCCATCAGACTCCTCCATGGATGGTAGGGTAGCCCCATCAGTCTCCTCCATGGATGGCAGGGTAGACCCATCAGTCTCCTCCATGGATGGTAGAGTAGACATATCAGCTGTCTCCATGGATGGTAGGGTAGACATATCAGTCTCCTCCATGGATGGTAGGGTAGACATATCTGTCTCCTCCATGGATGGTAGGGTAGACATATCAGTCTCCTCCATGGACGGTAGGGTACTCATCAGACTCCTCCATGGATGGTAGGGTAGACCCATCAGTGTCCTCCATGGATGGTAGGGTAGACCCATCAGTCTCCTCCATGGATGGTAGGGTAGACATATCAGTCTTCTCCATGGATGGTAGGGTAGACATGTCAGTCTCCTCCATGGATGGTAGGGTAGACCCCTCAGTCTCCTCCATGGATGGTAGGGTAGACATATCAGTCTCCTCCATTGATGGTAGGGTAGACCCATCAGGCTCCTCCATGGATGGTAGGGTAGACCCATCAGACTTCTCCATGGATGGTAGGGTTGACATATCAGCTTTCTCCATGGATGGTAGGGTAGACATATCAGCCTTCTCCATGGATGGTAGGGTAGACATATCAGTCTCCTCCATGGATCGTAGGGTAGACCCATCAGTCTTCTCCATGGATGGTAGGGTAGAGATATCAGCCTTCTCCATGGGTGGTAGGGTAGACCCATCAGACTCCTCCATGGATGGTAGGGTAGACCCATCAGTCTCCTCCATGGATGGTGGGTAGACCCATCAGTCTCCTCCATGGATGGTAGGGTAGACATATCAGCCTTCTCCGTTGACGGTAGGGTAGACATATCAGCCTTCTCCATGGATGGTAGGGTAGACATATCACTCTCCTCCATTGATGGTAGGGTAGACCCATCAGGCTCCTCCATGGATGGTAGGTTAGGCCCATCAGTCTTCTCCATGGATGGTAGGGTAGACATATCAGTCTCCTCCATGGATCGTAGGGTAGACCCATCAGTCTTCTCCATGGATGGTAGGGTAGAGATATCAACCTTCTCCATGGGTGGTAGGGTAGACCCTTCAGACTCCTCCATGGATGGTAGGGTAGACCCATCAGTCTCCTCCATGGATGGTGGGTAGACCCATCAGTCTCCTCCATGGATGGTAGGGTAGACATATCAGCCTTCTCCATGGATGGTAGGGTAGAACCCATCAGTCTCCTCCATGGATAGTAGGGTAGACATATCAGCCTTCTCCATGGATGGTAGGGTACACCCATCAGACTCCTCCATGGATGGTAGGGTAGCCCCATCAGGCTCCTCCATGGATGGCATGGTAGACATATCAGCCTTCTCCATGGATGGTAGGGTAGAACCCATCAGTCTCCTCCATGGATAGTAGGGTAGACATATCAGCCTTCTCCATGGATGGTAGGGTACACCCATCAGACTCCTCCATGGATGGTAGGGTAGCCCCATCAGGCTCCTCCATGGATGGCATGGTAGACCCATCAGTCTCCTCCATGGATGGTAGGGTAGAAATATCAGCCTTCTCCATGGATGGTAGGGTAGACATATCAGCCTCCTCCATGGATGGTAGGGTAGACATATCATTCTCCTCCATGGATGGTAGGGTAGACCCATCAGACTCCTCAATGGATGGTAGGGTAGACCCATCAGTCTCCTCCATGGATGGTAGGGTAGACCCATCAGTCTCCTCCATGGATGGTAGGGTAGACATATCAATCTCCTCCATGAATGGTAGGGTAGACCCATCAGTCTCCTCCATGGATGGTAGGGTAGACCCATCAGTCTCCTCCATGGATTGTAGGGTAGACCCATCAGGCTCCTCCATGCATGGTAGGGTATACCCATCATTCTCCTCCATGGATGGTAGGGTAAACATATCAGACTTCTCCATGGATGGTAGGGTAGACATATCAGTCTCCTCCACGGATGGTAGGGTAGACCCATCAGTCTCCTCCATGGATGTTAGGGTAGACATATCAGCCTTCTCCATGGATGGTAGGGTACACATATCAGTCTCCTCCATGGATGGTAGGGTTGACATATCAGTCTCCTCCATGGATGGTAGGGTAGACATATCAGTCTCCTCCATGGATGGTAGGGTAGACCCATCAGTCTCCTCCATGGATGGTAGGGTAGACCCATCAGTCTCCTCCATGGATGGTAGGGTCACCCATCAGTCTCCTCCATGGATGGTAGGGTAGACATATCAGCCTTCTCCACGGATGGTAGGGTAGACATATCAGTCTCCTCCATGGATGGTAGGGAAGACATATCAGTCTGCTCCATGGATGGTAGGGTAGACATATCAGTCTCCTCCATGGATGGTAGGGTACACATATCAGCCTTCTCCATGGACGGTAGGGTAGACCCATCAGTCTCCTCCATGGATGGTAGGGTAGACATATCAGCCTTCTCCATTGACGGTAGGGTAGACATATCAGCCTTCTCCATGGATGGTAGGGTAGACATATCAGCCTTCTCCATGGATGGTAGGGTAGACCCATCAGACTCCTCCATGGATGGTAGGGTAGCCCCATCAGTCTCCTCCATGGAATGGTAGGGTAGACATATCAGCCTTCTCCATGGATGGTAGGGTAGACATATCACTCTCCTCCATTGATGGTAGGGTAGACCCATCAGGCTCCTCCATGGATGGTAGGTTAGGCCCATCAGTCTTCTCCATGGATGGTAGGGTAGACATATCAGTCTCCTCCATGGATCGTAGGGTAGACCCATCAGTCTTCTCCATGGATGGTAGGGTAGAGATATCAACCTTCTCCATGGGTGGTAGGGTAGACCCTTCAGACTCCTCCATGGATGGTAGGGTAGACCCATCAGTCTCCTCCATGGATGGTGGGTAGACCCATCAGTCTCCTCCATGGATGGTAGGGTAGACATATCAGCCTTCTCCATGGATGGTAGGGTAGAACCCATCAGTCTCCTCCATGGATAGTAGGGTAGACATATCAGCCTTCTCCATGGATGGTAGGGTACACCCATCAGACTCCTCCATGGATGGTAGGGTAGCCCCATCAGGCTCCTCCATGGATGGCATGGTAGACATATCAGCCTTCTCCATGGATGGTAGGGTAGAACCCATCAGTCTCCTCCATGGATAGTAGGGTAGACATATCAGCCTTCTCCATGGATGGTAGGGTACACCCATCAGACTCCTCCATGGATGGTAGGGTAGCCCCATCAGGCTCCTCCATGGATGGCATGGTAGACCCATCAGTCTCCTCCATGGATGGTAGGGTAGAAATATCAGCCTTCTCCATGGATGGTAGGGTAGACATATCAGCCTCCTCCATGGATGGTAGGGTAGACATATCAGTCTCCTCCATGGATGGTAGGGTAGACCCATCAGACTCCTCAATGGATGGTAGGGTAGACCCATCTGTCTCCTCCATGGATGGTAGGGTAGACCCATCAGTCTCCTCCATGGATGGTAGGGTAGACATATCAGTCTTCTCCATGGATGGTAGGGTAGACATATCAGTCTCCTCCATGGATGGTAGGGTAGACATATCAGTCTCCTCCATTGATGGTAGGGTAGACCCATCAGGCTCCTCCATGGATGGTAGGGTAGACCCATCAGTCTTCTCCATGGATGGTAGGGTTGACATATCAGCCTTCTCCATGGATGGTAGGGTAGACATATCAGCCTTCTCCATGGATGGTAGGGTAGACATATCAGTCTCCTCCATGGATCGTAGGGTAGACCCATCAGTCTTCTCCATGGATGGTAGGGTAGAGATATCAGCATTCTCCATGGGTGGTAGGGTAGACCCATCAGACTCCTCCATGGATGGTAGGGTAGACCCATCAGTCTCCTCCATGGATGGTAGGGTACACATATCAGCCTTCTCCATGGATGGTAGGGTAGACATATCACTCTCCTCCATGGATGGTAGGGTAGACATATCAGCCTTCTCCATGGATGGTAGGGTAGACATATCAGCCTTCTCCATGGATGGTAGGGTAGAACCCATCAGTCTCCTCCATGGATGGTAGGGTAGACATATCAGCCTTCTCCATGGATGGTAGGGTAGACCCATCAGACTCCTCCATGGATGGTAGGGTAGCCCCATCAGTCTCCTCCATGGATGGCAGGGTAGACCCATCAGTCTCCTCCATGGATGGTAGAGTAGACATATCAGCTGTCTCCATGGATGGTAGGGTAGACATATCACTCTCCTCCATGGATGGTAGGGTAGACATATCAGCCTTCTCCATGGATGGTAGGGTAGACATATCAGTCTCCTCCATGGATGGTAGGGTAGACATATCTGTCTCCTCCATGGATGGTAGGGTAGACATATCAGTCTCCTCCATGGACGGTAGGGTACTCATCAGACTCCTCCATGGATGGTAGGGTAGACCCATCAGTGTCCTCCATGGATGGTAGGGTAGACCCATCAGTCTCCTCCATGGATGGTAGGGTAGACATATCAGTCTTCTCCATGGATGGTAGGGTAGACATGTCAGTCTCCTCCATGGATGGTAGGGTAGACCCCTCAGTCTCCTCCATGGATGGTAGGGTAGACATATCAGTCTCCTCCATTGATGGTAGGGTAGACCCATCAGGCTCCTCCATGGATGGTAGGGTAGACCCATCAGACTTCTCCATGGATGGTAGGGTTGACATATCAGCTTTCTCCATGGATGGTAGGGTAGACATATCAGCCTTCTCCATGGATGGTAGGGTAGACATATCAGTCTCCTCCATGGATCGTAGGGTAGACCCATCAGTCTTCTCCATGGATGGTAGGGTAGAGATATCAGCCTTCTCCATGGGTGGTAGGGTAGACCCATCAGACTCCTCCATGGATGGTAGGGTAGACCCATCAGTCTCCTCCATGGATGGTGGGTAGACCCATCAGTCTCCTCCATGGATGGTAGGGTAGACATATCAGCCTTCTCCGTTGACGGTAGGGTAGACATATCAGCCTTCTCCATGGATGGTAGGGTAGAACCCATCAGTCTACTCCATGGATAGTAGGGTAGACATATCAGCCTTCTCCATGGATGGTAGGGTACACCCATCAGACTCCTCCATGGATGGTAGGGTAGCCCCATCAGTCTCCTCCATGGATGGCATGGTAGACCCATCAGTCTCCTCCATGGATGGTAGGGTAGAAATATCAGCCTTCTCCATGGATGGTAGGGTAGACATATCACTCTTCTCCATGGATGGTAGGGTAGACATATCAACCTTCTCCATGGATGGTAGGGTAGACATATCAGTCTCCTCCATGGATGGTAGGGTAGACATATCAGCCTCCTCCATGGATGGTAGGGTAGACATATCAGTCTCCTCCATGGATGGTAGGGTAGACCCATCAGACTCCTCAATGGATGGTAGGGTAGACCCATCAGTCTCCTCCATGGATGGTAGGGTAGACCCATCAGTCTCCTCCATGGATGGTAGGGTAGACATATCAGTCTTCTCCATGGATGGTAGGGTAGACATATCAGTCTCCTCCATGGATGGTAGGGTAGACATATCAGTCTCCTCCATTGATGGTAGGGTAGACCCATCAGGCTCCTCCATGGATGGTAGGGTAGACCCATCAGTCTTCTCCATGGATGGTAGGGTTGACATATCAGCCTTCTCCATGGATGGTAGGGTAGACATATCAGCCTTCTCCATGGATGGTAGGGTAGACATATCAGTCTCCTCCATGGATCGTAGGGTAGACCCATCAGTCTTCTCCATGGATGGTAGGGTAGAGATATCAGCCTTCTCCATGGGTGGTAGGGTAGACCCATCAGACTCCTCCATGGATGGTAGGGTAGACCCATCAGTCTCCTCCATGGATGGTAGGGTACACATATCAGCCTTCTCCATGGATGGTAGGGTAGACATATCACTCTCCTCCAAGGATGGTAGGGTAGACATATCAGCCTTCTCCATGGATGGTAGGGTAGACATATCAGCCTTCTCCATGGATGGTAGGGTAGAACCCATCAGTCTCCTCCATGGATGGTAGTGTAGCCCCATCAGTCTCCTCCATGGATGGCAGGGTAGACCCCTCAGTCTCCTCCATGGATGGTAGGGTAGACATATCAGTCTTCTCCATGGATGGTAGGGTAGACATGTCAGTCTCCTCCATGGATGGTAGGGTAGACCCCTCAGTCTCCTCCATGGATGGTAGGTTAGACATATCAGTCTCCTCCATTGATTGTGGGGTAGACCCATCAGTCTTCTCCATGGGTGGTAGGGTAGACCCATCAGACTCCTCCATGGATGGTAGGGTAGACCCATCAGACTCCTCCATGGATGGTAGGGTACCCATCAGACTCCTCCATGGATGGTAGGGTAGACCCATCAGTCTCCTCCATGGACCGTAGGGTAGACCCATCAGTCTTCTCCATGGATGGTAGGGTAGAGATATCAGCCTTCTCCATGGGTGGTAGGGTAGACCCATCAGACTCCTCCATGGATGGTAGGGTAGACCCATCAGTCTCCTCCATGGATGGTGGGTAGACCCATCAGTCTCCTCCATGGATGGTAGGGTAGACATATCAGCCTTCTCCATTGACGGTAGGGTAGGCATATCAGCCTTCTCCATGGATGGTAGGGTAGACATATCAGCCTTCTCCATGGATGGTAGGGTAGAACCCATCAGTCTCCTCCATGGATGGTAGGGTACACTAATCAGCCTTCTCCATGGATGGTAGGGTAGACCCATCAGACTCCTCCATGGATGGTAGTGTAGCCCCATCAGTCTCCTCCATGGAATGGTAGGGTAGACCAATCAGTCTCCTCCATGTATGGTAGGGTACACATATAAGCCTTCTCCATGGATGGTAGGGTAGACATATCAGCCTTCTCCATGGATGGTAGGGTAGACATATCAGTCTCCTCCATGGATGGTAGGATAGACATATCTGTCTCCTCCATGGATGGTAGGGTAGACATATCAGTCTCCTCCATGGATGGTAGGGTAGACCCATCAGACTCCTCAATGGATGGTAGGGTAGACCCATCAGTCTCCTCCATGGATGGTAGGGTAGACCCATCAGTCTCCTCCATGGATGGTAGGGTCACCCATCAGTCTCCTCCATGGATGGTAGGGTAGACATATCAGCCTTCTCCACGGATGGTAGGGTAGACATATCATTCTCCTCCATGGATGGTAGGGTACACATATCAGCCTTCTCCATGGATGGTAGGGTAGTCCCATCAGTCTCCTCCATGGATGGTAGGGTAAACATATCAGCCTTCTCCATGGATGGTAGGGTAGACCCATCAGTCTCCTCCATGGATGGTAGGGTAGACCCATCAGGCTCCTCCATGGATGGTAGGGTAGACATATCAGCCCTCTCCATGGATGGTAGGGTGACATATCATCCTTCTCCATGGATTGTAGGGTAGACCCATCAGTCTCCTCCATGGATGGTAGGGTAGACGTATCAGCCTTCTCCATGGATGGTAGGGTAGACATATCAGCCTTCTCCATGGATGGTAGGGTAGACATATCAGTATCCTCCATGGATGGTAGGGTAGACCCATCAGTCTTCTCCATGGATGGTAGGGTAGACATATCAGCCTTCTCCATGGATGGTAGGGTATAACCCATCAGTCTCCTCCATGGATGGTAGGGTAGACCGATCAGTCTCCTCCATGGATGGCAGGGTAGACCCATCAGTCTCCTCCATGGATGGTAGGGTAGACATATCAGCCTTCTCCATGGATGGTAGGGTAGACATATCAGTCTCCTCCATGGATGGTAGGGTAGATCAATCAGGCTCCTCCATGGATGGTAGGGTAGACATATCAGCCTTCTCCATGGATGGTAGGGTGACATATCAGTCTCCTCCATGGATGGTAGGGTAGACATATCAGTCTCCTCCATTGATGGTAGGGTAGACCCATCAGTCTCCTCCATGGATCGTAGGGTAGACCCATCAGCCTTCTCCATGGGTGGTAGGGTAGACCCATCAGACTCCTCCATGGATGGTAGGGTAGACCCATCAGTCTCCTCCATGGATGGTGTGTAGACCCATCAGTCTCCTCCATGGATGGTAAGGTAGACATATCAGCCTTCTCCATTGACGGTAGGGTAGACATATCAGCCTTCTCCATGGATGGTAGGGTAGACATATCAGCCTTCTCCATGGATGGTAGGGTAGAACCCATCAGTCTCCTCCATGGATGGTAGGGTAGACATATCAGCCTTCTCCATGGATGGTAGGGTAGACCCATCAGACTCCTCCATGGATGGTAGGGTAGCCCCATCAGTCTCCTCCATGGATGGCAGGGTAGACCCATCAGTCTCCTCCATGGATGGTAGGGTAGACATATCAGCCTTCTCCATGGATGGTAGGGTAGACATATCACTCTCCTCCATGGATGGTAGGGTAGACATATCAGCCTTCTCCATGGATGGTAGGGTAGACATATCAGTCTCCTCCATGGATGGTAGGGTTGACATATCTGTCTCCTCCATGGATGGTAGGGTAGACATATCAGTCTCCTCCATGGATGGTAGGGTAGACCCATCAGACTCCTCCATGGATGGTAGGGTAGACCCATCAGTCTCCTCCATGGATGGTAGGGTAGACCCATCAGTCTCCTCCATGGATGGTAGGGTCACCCATCAGTCTCCTCCATGGATGGTAGGGTAGACATATCAGCCTTCTCCATGGATGGTAGGGTAGACATATCAGCCTTCTCCATGGATGGTAGGGTAGACATATCAGTATCCTCCATGGATGGTAGGGTAGACCCATCAGTCTTCTCCATGGATGGTAGGGTAGACATATCAGCCTTCTCCATGGATGGTAGGGTATAACCCATCAGTCTCCTCCATGGATGGTAGGGTAGACCGATCAGTCTCCTCCATGGATGGCAGGGTAGACCCATCAGTCTCCTCCATGGATGGTAGGGTAGACATATCAGCCTTCTCCATGGATGGTAGGGTAGACATATCAGTCTCCTCCATGGATGGTAGGGTAGATCAATCAGGCTCCTCCATGGATGGTAGGGTAGACATATCAGCCTTCTCCATGGATGGTAGGGTGACATATCAGTCTCCTCCATGGATGGTAGGGTAGACATATCAGTCTCCTCCATTGATGGTAGGGTAGACCCATCAGTCTCCTCCATGGATCGTAGGGTAGACCCATCAGCCTTCTCCATGGGTGGTAGGGTAGACCCATCAGACTCCTCCATGGATCGTAGGGTAGACCCATCAGCCTTCTCCATGGGTGGTAGGGTAGACCCATCAGACTCCTCCATGGATGGTAGGGTAGACCCATCAGTCTCCTCCATGGATGGTGGGTAGACCCATCAGTCTCCTCCATGGATGGTAGGGTAGACATATCAGCCTTCTCCATTGACGGTAGGGTAGACATATCAGCCTTCTCCATGGATGGTAGGGTAGAACCCATCAGTCTCCTCCATGGATGGTAGGGTAGACATATCAGCCTTCTCCATGGATGGTAGGGTAGACCCATCAGACTCCTCCATGGATGGTAGGGTAGCCCCATCAGTCTCCTCCATGGATGGCAGGGTAGACCCATCAGTCTCCTCCATGGATGGTAGGGTAGACATATCAGCCTTCTCCATGGATGGTAGGGTAGACATATCACTCTCCTCCATGGATGGTAGGGTAGACATATCAGCCTTCTCCATGGATGGTAGGGTAGACATATCAGTCTCCTCCATGGATGGTAGGGTTGACATATCTGTCTCCTCCATGGATGGTAGGGTAGACATATCAGTCTCCTCCATAGATGGTAGGGTAGACCCATCAGACTCCTCCATGGATGGTAGGGTAGACCCATCAGTCTCCTCCATGGATGGTAGGGTAGACCCATCAGTCTCCTCCATGGATGGTAGGGTAGACATATCAGTCTTCTCCATGGATGGTAGGGTAGACATGTCAGTCTCCTCCATGGATTGTAGGGTAGACCCCTCAGTCTCCTCCATGGATGGTAGGGTAGACATATCAGTCTCCTCCATTGATGGTAGGGTAGACCCATCAGGCTCCTCCATGGATGGTAGGGTAGACCCATCAGTCTTCTCCATGGATGGTAGGGTTGACATATCAGCCTTCTCCATGGATGGTAGGGTAGACATATCAGCCTTCTCCATGGATGGTAGGGTAGACATATCAGTCTCCTCCATGGATGGTAGGGTATACCAATCAGTCTTCTCCATGGATGGTAGGGTAGACATATCAGCCTTCTCCATTGACGGTAGGGTAGACATATCAGCCTTCTCCATGGATGGTAGGGTAGACATATCAGCCTTCTCCATGGATGGTAGGGTAGAACCCATCAGTCTCCTCCATGGATGGTAGGGTACACTAATCAGCCTTCTCCATGGATGGTAGGGTAGACCCATCAGACTCCTCCATGGATGGTAGTGTAGCCCCATCAGTCTCCTCCATGGAATGGTAGGGTAGACCAATCAGTCTCCTCCATGGATGGTAGGGTACACATATAAGCCTTTTCCATGGATGGTAGGGTAGACATATCAGCCTTCTCCATGGATGGTAGGGTAGACATATCAGTCTCCTCCATGGATGGTAGGATAGACATATCTGTCTCCTCCATGGATGGTAGGGTAGACATATCAGTCTCCTCCATGGATGGTAGGGTAGACCCATCAGACTCCTCAATGGATGGTAGGGTAGACCCATCAGTCTCCTCCATGGATGGTAGGGTAGACCCATCAGTCTCCTCCATGGATGGTAGGGTCACCCATCAGTCTCCTCCATGGATGGTAGGGTAGACATATCAGCCTTCTCCACGGATGGTAGGGTAGACATATCAGTCTCCTCCATTGATGGTAGGGTACACATATCAGCCTTCTCCATGGATGGTAGGGTAGTCCCATCAGTCTCCTCCATGGATGGTAGGGTAGACCCATCAGGCTCCTCCATGGATGGTAGGGTAGACATATCAGCCCTCTCCATGGATGGTAGGGTGACATATCATCCTTCTCCATGGATTGTAGGGTAGACCCATCAGTCTCCTCCATGGATGGTAGGGTAGACATATCAGCCTTCTCCATGGATGGTAGGGTAGACATATCAGCCTTCTCCATGGATGGTAGGGTAGACATATCAGTATCCTCCATGGATGGTAGGGTAGACCCATCAGTCTTCTCCATGGATGGTAGGGTAGACATATCAGCCTTCTCCATGGATGGTAGGGTAGAACCCATCAGACTCCTCCATGGATGGTAGGGTAGACCGATCAGTCTCCTCCATGGATGGCAGGGTAGACCCATCAGCCTTCTCCATGGATGGTAGGGTAGACATATCAGTCTCCTCCATGGATGGTAGGGTAGATCAATCAGGCTCCTCCATGGATGGTAGGGTAGACATATCAGCCTTCTCCATGGATGGTAGGGTGACATATCAGTCTCCTCCATGGATGGTAGGGTAGACATATCAGTCTCCTCCATTGATGGTAGGGTAGACCCATCAGTCTCCTCCATGGATCGTAGGGTAGAACCATCAGCCTTCTCCATGGGTGGTAGGGTAGACCCATCAGACTCCTCCATGGATGGTAGGGTAGACCCATCAGTCTCCTCCATGGATGGTGGGTAGACCCATCAGTCTCCTCCATGGATGGTAGGGTAGACATATCAGCCTTCTCCATTGACGGTAGGGTAGACATATCAGCCTTCTCCATGGATGGTAGGGTAGACATATCAGCCTTCTCCATGGATGGTAGGGTAGAACCCATCAGTCTCCTCCATGGATGGTAGGGTAGACATATCAGCCTTCTCCATGGATGGTAGGGTAGACCCATCAGACTCCTCCATGGATGGTAGGGTAGCCCCATCAGTCTCCTCCATGGATGGCAGGGTAGACCCATCAGTCTCCTCCATGGATGGTAGGGTAGACATATCAGCCTTCTCCATGGATGGTAGGGTAGACATATCACTCTCCTCCATGGATGGTAGGGTAGACATATCAGCCTTCTCCATGGATGGTAGGGTAGACATATCAGCCTTCTCCATGGATGGTAGGGTAGAACCCATCAGTCTCCTCCATGGATGGTAGGGTAGACATATCAGCCTTCTCCATGGATGGTAGGGTAGACCCATCAGACTCCTCCATGGATGGTAGGGTAGCCCCATCAGTCTCCTCCATGGATGGCAGGGTAGACCCATCAGTCTCCTCCATGGATGGTAGGGTAGACATATCAGCCTTCTCCATGGATGGTAGGGTAGACATATCACTCTCCTCCATGGATGGTAGGGTAGACATATCAGCCTTCTCCATGGATGGTAGGGTAGACATATCAGTCTCCTCCATGGATGGTAGGGTTGACATATCTGTCTCCTCCATGGATGGTAGGGTGGACATATCAGTCTCCTCCATAGATGGTAGGGTAGACCCATCAGACTCCTCAATGGATGGTAGGGTAGACATATCAGCCTTCTCCATGGATGGTAGGGTAGACATATCACTCTCCTCCATGGATGGTAGGGTAGACATATCAGCCTTCTCCATGGATGGTAGGGTAGACATATCAGTCTCCTCCATGGATGGTAGGGTTGACATATCAGCCTCCTCCATGGATGGTAGGGTAGACATATCAGTCTCCTCCATAGATGGTAGGGTAGACCCATCAGACTCCTCAATGGATGGTAGGGTAGACCCATCAGTCTCCTCCATGGATGATAGGGTAGACCCATCAGTCTCCTCCATGGATGGTAGGGTAGACATATCAGTCTTCTCCATGGATGGTAGGGTAGACATGTCAGTCTCCTCCATGGATGGTAGGGTAGACCCCTCAGTCTCCTCCATGGATGGTAGGGTAGACATATCAGTCTCCTCCATTGATGGTAGGGTAGACCCATCAGGCTCCTCCATGGATGGTAGGGTAGACCCATCAGTCTTCTCCATGGATGGTAGGGTTGACATATCAGCCTTCTCCATGGATGGTAGGGTAGACATATCAGCCTTCTCCATGGATGGTAGGGTAGACATATCAGTCTCCTCCATGGATGGTAGGGTAGACCAATCAGTCTTCTCCATGGATGGTAGCGTAGACATATCAGCCTTCTCCATTGACGGTAGGGTAGACATATCAGCCTTCTCCATGGATGGTAGGGTAGACATATCAGCCTTCTCCATGGATGGTAGGGTAGAACCCATCAGTCTCCTCCATGGATGGTAGGGTACACTAATCAGCCTTCTCCATGGATGGTAGGGTAGACCCATCAGACTCCTCCATGGATGGTAGTGTAGCCCCATCAGTCTCCTCCATGGAATGGTAGGGTAGACCAATCAGTCTCCTCCATGGATGGTAGGGTACACATATAAGCCTTCTCCATGGATGGTAGGGTAGACATATCAGCCTTCTCCATGGATGGTAGGGTAGACATATCAGTCTCCTCCATGGATGGTAGGATAGACATATCTGTCTCCTCCATGGATGGTAGGGTAGACATATCAGTCTCCTCCATGGATGGTAGGGTAGACCCATCAGACTCCTCAATGGATGGTAGGGTAGACCCATCAGTCTCCTCCATGGATGGTAGGGTAGACCCATCAGTCTCCTCCATGGATGGTAGGGTCACCCATCAGTCTCCTCCATGGATGGTAGGGTAGACATATCAGCCTTCTCCACGGATGGTAGGGTAGACATATCAGTCTCCTCCATGGATGGTAGGGTACACATATCAGCCTTCTCCATGGATGGTAGGGTAGTCCCATCAGTCTCCTCCATGGATGGTAGGGTAAACATATCAGCCTTCTCCATGGATGGTAGGGTAGACCCATCAGTCTCCTCCATGGATGGTAGGGTAGACCCATCAGGCTCCTCCATGGATGGTAGGGTAGACATATCAGCCCTCTCCATGGATGGTAGGGTGACATATCATCCTTCTCCATGGATTGTAGGGTAGACCCATCAGTCTCCTCCATGGATGGTAGGGTAGACATATCAGCCTTCTCCATGGATGGTAGGGTAGACATATCAGCCTTCTCCATGGATGGTAGGGTAGACATATCAGTATCCTCCATGGATGGTAGGGTAGACCCATCAGTCTTCTCCATGGATGGTAGGGTAGACATATCAGCCTTCTCCATGGATGGTAGGGTAGAACCCATCAGTCTCCTCCATGGATGGTAGGGTAGACCGATCAGTCTCCTCCATGGATGGCAGGGTAGACCCATCAGTCTCCTCCATGGATGGTAGGGTAGACATATCAGCCTTCTCCATGGATGGTAGGGTAGACATATCAGTCTCCTCCATGGATGGTAGGGTAGACATATCAATCTCCTCCATTGATGGTAGGGTAGACCCATCAGTCTCCTCCATGGATCGTAGGGTAGACCCATCAGCCTTCTCCATGGGTGGTAGGGTAGACCCATCAGACTCCTCCATGGATGGTAGGGTAGACCCATCAGTCTCCTCCATGGATGGTGGGTAGACCCATCAGTCTCCTCCATGGATGGTAGGGTAGACATATCAGCCTTCTCCATTGACGGTAGGGTAGACATATCAGCCTTTTCCATGGATGGTAGGGTAGACATATCAGCCTTCTCCATGGATGGTAGGGTAGAACCCATCAGTCTCCTCCATGGATGGTAGGGTAGACATATCAGCCTTCTCCATGGATGGTAGGGTAGACCCATCAGACTCCTCCATGGATGGTAGGGTAGCCCCATCAGTCTCCTCCATGGATGGCAGGGTAGACCCATCAGTCTCCTCCATGGATGGTAGGGTAGACATATCAGCCTTCTCCATGGATGGTAGGGTAGACATATCACTCTCCTCCATGGATGGTAGGGTAGACATATCAGCCTTCTCCATGGATGGTAGGGTAGACATATCAGTCTCCTCCATGGATGGTAGGGTTGACATATCTGTCTCCTCCATGGATGGTAGGGTAGACATATCAGTCTCCTCCATAGATGGTAGGGTAGACCCATCAGACTCCTCAATGGATGGTAGGGTAGACCCATCAGTCTCCTCCATGGATGGTAGGGTAGACCCATCAGTCTCCTCCATGGATGGTAGGGTAGACATATCAGTCTTCTCCATGGATGGTAGGGTAGACATGTCAGTCTCCTCCATGGATGGTAGGGTAGACCCCTCAGTCTCCTCCATGGATGGTAGGGTAGACATATCAGTCTCCTCCATGGATGGTACGGTAGACATATCAGCCTTCTCCATGGATGGTAGGGTAGACCCATCAGACTCCTCCATGGATGGTAGGGTAGCCCCATCATTCTCCTCCATGGAATGGTAGGGTAAACCAATCAGTCTCCTCCATGGATGGTAGGGTAGACCCCTCAGTCTCTTCCATGGATGGTAGGGTAGACCCATCAGTCTCCTCCATGGATGGTAGGGTAGACATATCAGTCTTCTCCATGGATGGTAGGGTAGACATATCAGTCTCCTCCATGGACGGTAGGGTAGACCCATCAGACTCCTCAATGGATGGTAGGGTAGACCCATCAGTCTCCTCCATGGATGGTAGGGTAGACATGTCAGTCTCCTCCATGGATGGTAGGGTAGACCCCTCAGTCTCCTCCATGGATGGTAGGGTAGACATATCAGTCTCCTCCATTGATGGTAGGGTAGACCCATCAGGCTCCTCCATGGATGGTAGGGTAGACCCATCAGTCTTCTCCATGGATGGTAGGGTTGACATATCAGCCTTCTCCATGGATGGTAGGGTAGACATATCAGCCTTCTCCATGGATGGTAGGGTAGACATATCAGTCTCCTCCATGGATCGTAGGGTATACCCATCAGTCTTCTCCATGGATGGTAGGGTAGAGATATCAGCCTTCTCCATGGGTGGTAGGGTTGACATATCAGTCTCCTCCATGGATGGTAGGGTAGACCCCTCAGTCTCCTCCATGGATGGTAGGGTAGACCCATCAGTCTCCTCCATGGATGGTAGGGTAGACATATCAGTCTTCTCCATGGATGGTAGGGTAGACATATCAGTCTCCTCCATGGACGGTAGGGTAGACCCATCAGACTCCTCAATGGATGGTAGGGTAGACCCATCAGTCTCCTCCATGGATGGTAGGGTAGACATGTCAGTCTCCTCCATGGATGGTAGGGTAGACATATCAGTCTCCTCCATGGATGGTAGGGTAGACCAATCAGTCTTCTCCATGGATGGTAGGGTAGACATATCAGCCTTCTCCATGGATGGTAGGGTAGACCCATCAGACTCCTCCATGGATGGTAGGGTAGCCCCATCATTCTCCTCCATGGAATGGTAGGGTAGACCAATCAGTCTCCTCCATGGATGGTAGGGTAGCCCCCTGAGTCTCTTCCATGGATGGTAGGGTAGACCCATCAGTCTCCTCCATGGATGGTAGGGTAGACATATCAGTCTTCTCCATGGATGGTAGGGTAGACATATCAGTCTCCTCCATGGACGGTAGGGTAGACCCATCAGACTCCTCAATGGATGGTAGGGTAGACCCATCAGTCTCCTCCATGGATGGTAGGGTAGACATGTCAGTCTCCTCCATGGTGGTAGGGTAGACCCCTCAGTCTCCTCCATGGATGGTAGGGTAGACATATCAGTCTCCTCCATTGATGGTAGGGTAGACCCATCAGGCTCCTCCATGGATGGTAGGGTAGACCCATCAGTCTTCTCCATGGATGGTAGGGTTGACATATCAGCCTTCTCCATGGATGGTAGGGTAGACATATCAGCCTTCTCCATGGATGGTAGGGTAGACATATCAGTCTCCTCCATGGATCGTAGGGTATACCCATCAGTCTTCTCCATGGATGGTAGGGTAGAGATATCAGCCTTCTCCATGGGTGGTAGGGTTGACATATCAGTCTCCTCCATGGATGGTAGGGTAGACCCCTCAGTCTCCTCCATGGATGGTAGGGTAGACCCATCAGACTCCTCCATGGATGGTAGGGTAGACCCATCAGTCTCCTCCATGGATGGTGGGTAGACCCATCAGTCTCCTCCATGGATGGTAGGGTAGACATATCAGCCTTCTCCATTGACGGTAGGGTAGACATATCAGCCTTCTCCATGGATGGTAGGGTAGACATATCAGCCTTCTCCATGGATGGTAGGGTAGAACCCATCAGTCTCCTCCATGGATGGTAGGGTAGACATATCAGCCTTCTCCATGGATGGTAGGGTAGACCCATCAGACTCCTCCATGGATGGTAGGGTAGCCCCATCAGTCTCCTCCATGGATGGCAGGGTAGACCCATCAGTCTCCTCCATGGATGGTAGGGTAGAAATATCAGCCTTCTCCATGGATGGTAGGGTAGACATATCACTCTCCTCCATGGATGGTAGGGTAGACATATCAGCCTTCTCCATGGATGGTAGGGTAGACATATCAGTGTCCTCCATGGATGGTAGGGTTGACATATCTGTCTCCTCCATGGATGGTAGGGTAGACATATCAGTCTCCTCCATAGATGGTAGGGTAGACCCATCAGACTCCTCAATGGATGGTAGGGTAGACCCATCAGTCTCCTCCATGGATGGTAGGGTAGACCCATCAGTCTCCTCCATGGATGGTAGGGTAGACATATCAGTCTTCTCCATGGATGGTAGGGTAGACAAGTCAGTCTCCTCCATGGATGGTAGGGTAGACCCCTCAGTCTCCTCCATGGATGGTAGGGTAGACATATCAGTCTCCTCCATTGATGGTAGGGTAGACCCATCAGGCTCCTCCATGGATGGTAGGGTAGACCCATCAGTCTTCTCCATGGATGGTAGGGTTGACATATCAGCCTTCTCCATGGATGGTAGGGTAGACATATCAGCCTTCTCCATGGATGGTAGGGTAGACATATCAGTCTCCTCCATGGATGGTAGGGTAGACCAATCAGTCTTCTCCATGGATGGTAGGGTAGACATATCAGCCTTCTCCATTGACGGTAGGGTAGACATATCAGCCTTCTCCATGGATGGTAGGGTAGACATATCAGCCTTCTCCATGGATGGTAGGGTAGAACCCATCAGTCTCCTCCATGGATGGTAGGGTACACTAATCAGCCTTCTCCATGGATGGTAGGGTAGACCCATCAGACTCCTCCATGGATGGTAGTGTAGCCCCATCAGTCTCCTCCATGGAATGGTAGGGTAGACCAATCAGTCTCCTCCATGGATGGTAGGGTACACATATAAGCCTTCTCCATGGATGGTAGGGTAGACATATCAGCCTTCTCCATGGATGGTAGGGTAGACATATCAGTCTCCTCCATGGATGGTAGGGTAGACATATCAGTCTCCTCCATGGATGGTAGGGTAGACCCATCAGACTCCTCAATGGATGGTAGGGTAGACCCATCAGTCTCCTCCATGGACGGTAGGGTAGACCCATCAGTCTCCTCCATGGATGGTAGGGTCACCCATCAGTCTCCTCCATGGATGGTAGGGTAGACATATCAGCCTTCTCCACGGATGGTAGGGTAGACATATCAGTCTCCTCCATGGATGGTAGGGTACACATATCAGCCTTCTCCATGGATGGTAGGGTAGTCCCATCAGTCTCCTCCATGGATGGTAGGGTAAACATATCAGCCTTCTCCATGGATGGTAGGGTAGACCCATCAGTCTCCTCCATGGATGGTAGGGTAGACCCATCAGGCTCCTCCATGGATGGTAGGATAGACATATCAGCCCTCTCCATGGATGGTAGGGTGACATATCATCCTTCTCCATGGATTGTAGGGTAGACCCATCAGTCTCCTCCATGGATGGTAGGGTAGACATATCAGCCTTCTCCATGGATGGTAGGGTAGACATATCAGCCTTCTCCATGGATGGTAGGGTAGACATATCAGTATCCTCCATTGATGGTAGGGTAGACCCATCAGTCTTCTCCATGGATGGTAGGGTAGACATATCAGCCTTCTCCATGGATGGTAGGGTAGAACCCATCAGTCTCCTCCATGGATGGTAGGGTAGACCGATCAGTCTCCTCCATGGATGGCAGGGTAGACCCATCAGTCTCCTCCATGGATGGTAGGGTAGACATATCAGCCTTCTCCATGGATGGTAGGGTAGACATATCAGTCTCCTCCATGGATGGTAGGGTAGATCAATCAGGCTCCTCCATGGATGGTAGGGTAGACATATCAGCCTTCTCCATGGATGGTAGGGTGACATATCAGTCTCCTCCATGGATGGTAGGGTAGACATATCAGTCTCCTCCATTGATGGTAGGGTAGACCCATCAGTCTCCTCCATGGATCGTAGGGTAGACCCATCAGCCTTCTCCATGGGTGGTAGGGTAGACCCATCAGACTCCTCCATGGATGGTAGGGTAGACCCATCAGCCTTCTCCATGGATGGTAGGGTAGACCCATCAGACTCCTCCATGGATGGTAGGGTAGCCCCATCAGTCTCCTCCATGGATGGCAGGGTAGACCCATCAGTCTCCTCCATGGATGGTAGGGTAGACATATCAGCCTTCTCCATGGATGGTAGGGTAGACATATCACTCTCCTCCATGGATGGTAGGGTAGACATATCAGCCTTCTCCATGGATGGTAGGGTAGACATATCAGTCTCCTCCATGGATGGTAGGGTTGACATATCTGTCTCCTCCATGGATGGTAGGGTAGACATATCAGTCTCCTCCATAGATGGTAGGGTAGACCCATCAGACTCCTCAATGGATGGTAGGGTAGACCCATCAGTCTCCTCCATGGATGGTAGGGTAGACCCATCAGTCTCCTCCATGGATGGTAGGGTAGACATATCAGTCTTCTCCATGGATGGTAGGGTAGACATGTCAGTCTCCTCCATGGATGGTAGGGTAGACCCCTCAGTCTCCTCCATGGATGGTAGGGTAGACATATCAGTCTCCTCCATTGATGGTAGGGTAGACCCATCAGGCTCCTCCATGGATGGTAGGGTAGACCCATCAGTCTTCTCCATGGATGGTAGGGTTGACATATCAGCCTTCTCCATGGATGGTAGGGTAGACATATCAGCCTTCTCCATGGATGGTAGGGTAGACATATCAGTCTCCTCCATTGATGGTAGGGTAGACCCATCAGGCTCCTCCATGGATGGTAGGGTTGACATATCAGCCTTCTCCATGGATGGTAGGGTAGACATATCAGCCTTCTCCATGGATGGTAGGGTAGACCCATCAGACTCCTCCATGGATGGTAGGGTAGCCCCATCATTCTCCTCCATGGAATGGTAGGGTAAACCAATCAGTCTCCTCCATGGATGGTAGGGTAGACCCCTCAGTCTCTTCCATGGATGGTAGGGTAGACCAATCAGTCTCCTCCATGGATGGTAGGGTAGACATATCAGTCTTCTCCATGGATGGTAGGGTAGACATATCAGTCTCCTCCATGGACGGTAGGGTAGACCCATCAGACTCCTCCATGGATGGTAGGGTAGACCCATCAGTCTTCTCCATGGATGGTAGGGTTGACATATCAGCCTTCTCCATGGATGGTAGGGTAGACATATCAGCCTTCTCCATGGATGGTAGGGTAGACATATCAGTCTCCTCCATGGATCGTAGGGTATACCCATCAGTCTTCTCCATGGATGGTAGGGTAGAGATATCAGCCTTCTCCATGGGTGGTAGGGTTGACATCTCAGTCTCCTCCATGGATGGTAGGGTAGACCCCTCAGTCTCCTCCATGGATGGTAGGGTAGACCCATCAGTCTCCTCCATGGATGGTAGGGTAGACATATCAGTCTTCTCCATGGATGGTAGGGTAGACATATCAGTCTCCTCCATGGACGGTAGGGTAGACCCATCAGACTCCTCAATGGATGGTAGGGTAGACCCATCAGTCTCCTCCATGGATGGTAGGGTAGACATGTCAGTCTCCTCCATGGATGGTAGGGTAGACCCCTCAGTCTCCTCCATGGATGGTAGGGTAGACATATCAGTCTCCTCCATTGATGGTAGGGTAGACCCATCAGGCTCCTCCATGGATGGTAGGGTAGACCCATCAGTCTTCTCCATGGATGGTAGGGTTGACATATCAGCCTTCTCCATGGATGGTAGGGTAGACATATCAGCCTTCTCCATGGATGGTAGGGTAGACATATCAGTCTCCTCCATGGATGGTAGGGTAGACCAATCAGTCTTCTCCATGGATGGTAGGGTAGACATATCAGCCTTCTCCATGGATGGTAGGGTAGACCCATCAGACTCCTCCATGGATGGTAGGGTAGCCCCATCATTCTCCTCCATGGAATGGTAGGGTAGACAAATCAGTCTCCTCCATGGATGGTAGGGTAGATCCCTCAGTCTCTTCCATGGATGGTAGGGTAGACCCATCAGTCTCCTCCATGGATGGTAGGGTAGACATATCAGTCTTCTCCATGGATGGTAGGGTAGACATATCAGTCTCCTCCATGGACGGTAGGGTAGACCCATCAGACTCCTCAATGGATGGTAGGGTAGACCCATCAGTCTCCTCCATGGATGGTAGGGTAGACATGTCAGTCTCCTCCATGGATGGTAGGGTAGACCCCTCAGTCTCCTCCATGGATGGTAGGGTAGACATATCAGACTCCTCCATTGATGGTAGGGCAGACCCATCAGGCTCCTCCATGGATGGTAGGGTAGACCCATCAGTCTTCTCCATGGATGGTAGGGTTGACATATCAGCCTTCTCCATGGATGGTAGGGTAGACATATCAGCCTTCTCCATGGATGGTAGGGTAGACATATCAGTCTCCTCCATGGATCGTAGGGTATACCCATCAGTCTTCTCCATGGATGGTAGGGTAGAGATATCAGCCTTCTCCATGGGTGGTAGGGTTGACAAATCAGTCTCCTCCATGGATGGTAGGGTAGACCCCTCAGTCTCCTCCATGGATGGTAGGGTAGACCCATCAGTCTCCTCCATGGATGGTAGGGTAGACATATCAGTCTTCTCCATGGATGGTAGGGTAGACATATCAGTCTCCTCCATGGACGGTAGGGTAGACCCATCAGACTCCTCAATGGATGGTAGGGTAGACCCATCAGTCTCCTCCATGGATGGTAGGGTAGACATGTCAGTCTCCTCCATGGATGGTAGGGTAGACCCCTCAGTCTCCTCCATGGATGGTAGGGCAGACATATCAGTCTCCTCCATTGATGGTAGGGTAGACCCATCAGGCTCCTCCATGGATGGTAGGGTAGACCCATCAGTCTTCTCCATGGATGGTAGGGTTGACATATCAGCCTTCTCCATGGATGGTAGGGTAGACATATCAGCCTTCTCCATGGATGGTAGGGTAGACATATCAGTCTCCTCCATGGATGGTAGGGTAGACCCATCAGTCTTCTCCATGGATGGTAGGGTAGACATATCAGCCTTCTCCATGGATGGTAGGGTAGACATATCAGACTCCTCCATGGATGGTAGGGTAGCCCCATCATTCTCCTCCATGGAATGGTAGGGTAGACCAATCAGTCTCCTCCATGGATGGTAGGGTAGACCCCTCAGTCTCCTCCATGAATGGTAGGGTAGACCCATCAGTCTCCTCCATGGATGGTAGGGTAGACATATCAGTCTCCTCCATGGATAGTAGGATAGACATATCTGTCTCCTCCATGGATGGTAGGGTAGACATATCAGTCTCCTCCATGGATGGTAGGGTAGACCCATCAGACTCCTCAATGGATGGTAGGGTAGACCCATCAGTCTCCTCCATGGATGGTAGGGTCACCCATCAGTGTCCTCCATGGATGGTAGGGTAGACATATCAGCCTTCTCCACGGATGGTAGGGTAGACATATCAGTCTCCTCCATGGATGGTAGGGTACACATATCAGCCTTCTCCATGGATGGTAGGGTAGTCCCATCAGTCTCCTCCATGGATGGTAGGGTAAACATATCAGCCTTCTCCATGGATGGTAGGGTAGACTTATCAGTCTCCTCCATGGATGGTAGGGTAGACCCATCAGGCTCCTCCATGGATGGTAGGGTAGACATATCAGCCTTCTCCATGGATGGTAGGGTGACATATCATCCTTCTCCATGGATTGTAGGGTAGACCCATCAGTCTCCTCCATGGATGGTAGGGTAGACATATCAGCCTTCTCCATGGATGGTAGGGTAGACATATCAGCCTTCTCCATGGATGGTAGGGTAGACATATCAGTATCCTCCATGGATGGTAGGGTAGACCCATCAGTCTTCTCCATGGATGGTAGGGTAGACATATCAGCCTTCTCCATGGATGGTAGGGTAGAACCCATCAGTCTCCTCCATGGATGGTAGGGTAGAACGATCAGTCTCCTCCATGGATGGCAGGGTAGACCCATCAGCCTTCTCCATGGGTGGTAGGGTAGACATATCACTCTCCTCCATGGATGGTAGGGTAGACATATCAGCCTTCTCCATGGATGGTAGGGTAGACATATCAGTCTCCTCCATGGATGGTAGGGTAGACCCATCATTCTCCTCCATGGATGATAGGGTAGACATATCAGTCTCCTCCATGGATGGTAGGGTAGACCCATCAGACTCCTCAATGGATGGTAGGGTAGACCCATCAGTCTCCTCCATGGATGGTAGGGTAGACCCATCAGTCTCCTCCATGGATGGTAGGGTAGACATATCAGTCTTCTCCATGGATGGTAGGGTAGACATGTCAGTCTCCTCCATGGATGGTAGGGTAGACCCCTCAGTCTCCTCCATGGATGGTAGGATAGACATATCAGTCTCCTCCATTGATGGTAGGGTAGACCCATCAGGCTCCTCCATGGATGGTAGGGTAGACCCATCAGTCTTCTCCATGGATGGTAGGGTTGACATATCAGCCTTCTCCATGGATGGTAGGGTAGACAAATCAGCCTTCTCCATGGATGGTAGGGTAAACATATCAGTCTCTTCCATGGATCGTAGGGTAGACCCATCAGTCTTCTCCATGGATGGTAGGGTAGAGATATCAGCCTTCTCCATGGGTGGTAGGGTTGACATATCAGTCTCCTCCATGGATGGTAGGGTAGACCCCTCAGTCTCCTCCATGGATGGTAGGGTAGACATATCAGTCTCCTCCATGGATGGTAGGATAGACATATCTGTCTCCTCCATGGATGGTAGGGTAGACATATCAGTCTCCTCCATGGATGGTAGGGTAGACCCATCAGACTCCTCAATGGATGGTAGGGTAGACCCATCAGTCTCCTCCATGGATGGTAGGGTCACCCATCAGTCTCCTCCATGGATGGTAGGGTAGACATATCAGCCTTCTCCACGGATGGTAGGGTAGACATATCAGTCTCCTCCATGGATGGTAGGGTACACATATCAGCCTTCTCCATGGATGGTAGGGTAGTCCCATCAGTCTCCTCCATGGATGGTAGGGTAAACATATCAGCCTTCTCCATGGATGGTAGGGTAGACTTATCAGTCTCCTCCATGGATGGTAGGGTAGACCCATCAGGCTCCTCCATGGATGGTAGGGTAGACATATCAGCCTTCTCCATGGATGGTAGGGTGACATATCATCCTTCTCCATGGATTGTAGGGTAGACCCATCAGTCTCCTCCATGGATGGTAGGGTAGACATATCAGCCTTCTCCATGGATGGTAGGGTAGACATATCAGCCTTCTCCATGGATGGTAGGGTAGACATATCAGTATCCTCCATGGATGGTAGGGTAGACCCATCAGTCTTCTCCATGGATGGTAGGGTAGACATATCAGCCTTCTCCATGGATGGTAGGGTAGAACCCATCAGTCTCCTCCATGGATGGTAGGGTAGAGCGATCAGTCTCCTCCATGGATGGCAGGGTAGACCCATCAGCCTTCTCCATGGGTGGTAGGGTAGACATATCACTCTCCTCCATGGATGGTAGGGTAGACATATCAGCCTTCTCCATGGATGGTAGGGTAGACATATCAGGCTCCTCCATGGATGGTAGGGTAGACCCATCAGTCTTCTCCATGGATGGTAGGGTTGACATATCAGCCTTCTCCATGGATGGTAGGGTAGACATATCAGCCTTCTCCATGGATGGTAGGGTAGACATATCAGTCTCCTCCATGGATCGTAGGGTATACCCATCAGTCTTCTCCATGGATGGTAGGGTAGAGATATCAGCCTTCTCCATGGGTGGTAGGGTTGACAAATCAGTCTCCTCCATGGATGGTAGGGTAGACCCCTCAGTCTCCTCCATGGATGGTAGGGTAGACCCATCAGTCTCCTCCATGGATGGTAGGGTAGACATATCAGTCTTCTCCATGGATGGTAGGGTAGACATATCAGTCTCCTCCATGGACGGTAGGGTAGACCCATCAGACTCCTCAATGGATGGTAGGGTAGACCCATCAGTCTCCTCCATGGATGGTAGGGTAGACCCCTCAGTCTCCTCCATGGATGGTAGGGTAGACATATCAGTCTCCTCCATTGATGGTAGGGTAGACCCATCAGGCTCCTCCATGGATGGTAGGGTAGACCCATCAGTCTTCTCCATGGATGGTAGGGTTGACATATCAGCCTTCTCCATGGATGGTAGGGTAGACATATCAGCCTTCTCCATGGATGGTAGGGTAGACATATCAGTCTCCTCCATGGATGGTAGGGTAGACCCATCAGTCTTCTCCATGGATGGTAGGGTAGACATATCAGCCTTCTCCATGGATGGTAGGGTAGACCCATCAGACTCCTCCATGGATGGTAGGGTAGCCCCATCATTCTCCTCCATGGAATGGTAGGGTAGACCAATCAGTCTCCTCCATGGATGGTAGGGTAGACCCCTCAGTCTCCTCCATGAATGGTAGGGTAGACCCATCAGTCTCCTCCATGGATGGTAGGGTAGACATACCAGTCTCCTCCATGGATGGTAGGATAGACATATCTGTCTCCTCCATGGATGGTAGGGTAGACATATCAGTCTCCTCCATGGATGGTAGGGTAGACCCATCAGACTCCTCAATGGATGGTAGGGTAGACCCATCAGTCTCCTCCATGGATGGTAGGGTCACCCATCAGTGTCCTCCATGGATGGTAGGGTAGACATATCAGCCTTCTCCACGGATGGTAGGGTAGACATATCAGTCTCCTCCATGGATGGTAGGGTACACATATCAGCCTTCTCCATGGATGGTAGGGTAGTCCCATCAGTCTCCTCCATGGATGGTAGGGTAAACATATCAGCCTTCTCCATGGATGGTAGGGTAGACTTATCAGTCTCCTCCATGGATGGTAGGGTAGACCCATCAGGCTCCTCCATGGATGGTAGGGTAGACATATCAGCCTTCTCCATGGATGGTAGGGTGACATATCATCCTTCTCCATGGATTGTAGGGTAGACCCATCAGTCTCCTCCATGGATGGTAGGGTAGACATATCAGCCTTCTCCATGGATGGTAGGGTAGACATATCAGCCTTCTCCATGGATGGTAGGGTAGACATATCAGTATCCTCCATGGATGGTAGGGTAGACCCATCAGTCTTCTCCATGGATGGTAGGGTAGACATATCAGCCTTCTCCATGGATGGTAGGGTAGAACCCATCAGTCTCCTCCATGGATGGTAGGGTAGAGCGATCAGTCTCCTCCATGGATGGCAGGGTAGACCCATCAGCCTTCTCCATGGGTGGTAGGGTAGACATATCACTCTCCTCCATGGATGGTAGGGTAGACATATCAGCCTTCTCCATGGATGGTAGGGTAGACATATCAGTCTCCTCCATGGATGGTAGGGTAGACCCATCAGTCTCCTCCATGGATGATAGGGTAGACGTATCAGTCTCCTCCATGGATGGTAGGGTAGACCCATCAGACTCCTCAATGGATGGTAGGGTAGACCCATCAGTCTCCTCCATGGATGGTAGGGTAGACCCATCAGTCTCCTCCATGGATGGTAGGGTAGACATATCAGTCTTCTCCATGGATGGTAGGGTAGACATGTCAGTCTCCTCCATGGATGGTAGGGTAGACCCCTCAGTCTCCTCCATGGATGGTAGGGTAGACATATCAGTCTCCTCCATTGATGGTAGGGTAGACCCATCAGGCTCCTCCATGGATGGTAGGGTAGACCCATCAGTCTTCTCCATGGATGGTAGGGTTGACATATCAGCCTTCTCCATGGATGGTAGGGTAGACAAATCAGCCTTCTCCATGGATGGTAGGGTAAACATATCAGTCTCTTCCATGGATCGTAGGGTAGACCCATCAGTCTTCTCCATGGATGGTAGGGTAGAGATATCAGCCTTCTCCATGGGTGGTAGGGTTGACATATCAGTCTCCTCCATGGATGGTAGGGTAGACCCCTCAGTCTCCTCCATGGATGGTAGGGTAGACATATCAGTCTCCTCCATGGATGGTAGGATAGACATATCTGTCTCCTCCATGGATGGTAGGGTAGACATATCAGTCTCCTCCATGGATGGTAGGGTAGACCCATCAGACTCCTCAATGGATGGTAGGGTAGACCCATCAGTCTCCTCCATGGATGGTAGGGTCACCCATCAGTCTCCTCCATGGATGGTAGGGTAGACATATCAGCCTTCTCCACGGATGGTAGGGTAGACATATCAGTCTCCTCCATGGATGGTAGGGTACACATATCAGCCTTCTCCATGGATGGTAGGGTAGTCCCATCAGTCTCCTCCATGGATGGTAGGGTAAACATATCAGCCTTCTCCATGGATGGTAGGGTAGACTTATCAGTCTCCTCCATGGATGGTAGGGTAGACCCATCAGGCTCCTCCATGGATGGTAGGGTAGACATATCAGCCTTCTCCATGGATGGTAGGGTGACATATCATCCTTCTCCATGGATTGTAGGGTAGACCCATCAGTCTCCTCCATGGATGGTAGGGTAGACATATCAGCCTTCTCCATGGATGGTAGGGTAGACATATCAGCCTTCTCCATGGATGGTAGGGTAGACATATCAGTATCCTCCATGGATGGTAGGGTAGACCCATCAGTCTTCTCCATGGATGGTAGGGTAGACATATCAGCCTTCTCCATGGATGGTAGGGTAGAACCCATCAGTCTCCTCCATGGATGGTAGGGTAGAGCGATCAGTCTCCTCCATGGATGGCAGGGTAGACCCATCAGCCTTCTCCATGGGTGGTAGGGTAGACATATCACTCTCCTCCATGGATGGTAGGGTAGACATATCAGCCTTCTCCATGGATGGTAGGGTAGACATATCAGTCTCCTCCATGGATGGTAGGGTAGACCCATCAGTCTCCTCCATGGATGATAGGGTAGACATATCAGTCTCCTCCATGGATGGTAGGGTAGACCCATCAGACTCCTCAATGGATGGTAGGGTAGACCCATCAGTCTCCTCCATGGATGGTAGGGTAGACCCATCAGTCTCCTCCATGGATGGTAGGGTAGACATATCAGTCTTCTCCATGGATGGTAGGGTAGACATGTCAGTCTCCTCCATGGATGGTAGGGTAGACCCCTCAGTCTCCTCCATGGATGGTAGGGTAGACATATCAGTCTCCTCCATTGATGGTAGGGTAGACCCATCAGGCTCCTCCATGGATGGTAGGGTAGACCCATCAGTCTTCTCCATGGATGGTAGGGTTGACATATCAGCCTTCTCCATGGATGGTAGGGTAGACAAATCAGCCTTCTCCATGGATGGTAGGGTAAACATATCAGTCTCTTCCATGGATCGTAGGGTAGACCCATCAGTCTTCTCCATGGATGGTAGGGTAGAGATATCAGCCTTCTCCATGGGTGGTAGGGTTGACATATCAGTCTCCTCCATGGATGGTAGGGTAGACCCCTCAGTCTCCTCCATGGATGGTAGGGTAGACCCATCAGTCTCCTCCATGGATGGTAGGGTAGACATATCAGTCTTCTCCATGGATGGTAGGGTAGACATATCAGTCTCCTCCATGGACGGTAGGGTAGACCCATCAGACTCCTCAATGGATGGTAGGGTAGACCCATCAGTCTCCTCCATGGATGGTAGGGTAGACATGTTAGTCTCCTCCATGGATGGTAGGGTAGACCCCTCAGTCTCCTCCATGGATGGTAGGGTAGACATATCAGTCTCCTCCATTGATGGTAGGGTAGACCCATCAGGCTCCTCCATGGATGGTAGGGTAGACCCATCAGTCTTCTCCATGGATGGTAGGGTTGACATATCAGCCTTCTCCATGGATGGTAGGGTAGACATATCAGCCTTCTCCATGGATGGTAGGGTAGACATATCAGTCTCCTCCATGGATGGTAGGGTAGACCCATCAGTCTTCTCCATGGATGGTAGGGTAGACATATCAGCCTTCTCCATGGATGGTAGGGTAGACCCATCAGACTCCTCCATGGATGGTAGGGTAGCCCCATCATTCTCCTCCATGGAATGGTAGGGTAGACCAATCAGTCTCCTCCATGGATGGTAGGGTAGACCCCTCAGTCTCCTCCATGAATGGTAGGGTAGACCCATCAGTCTCCTCCATGGATGGTAGGGTAGACCCATCAGTCTCCTCCATGGATGGTAGGGTAGACCCATCAGGCTCCTCCATGGATGGTAGGGTATACCCATCATTCTCCTCCATGGATGGTAGGGTAAACATATCAGTCTTCTCCATGGATGGTAGGGTAGACATATCAGTCTCCTCCACGGATGGTAGGGTAGACCCATCAGTCTCCTCCATGGATGTTAGGGTAGACATATCAGCCTTCTCCATGGATGGTAGGGTACACATATCAGTCTCCTCCATGGATGGTAGGGTTGACATATCAGTCTCCTCCATGGATGGTAGGGTAGACATATCAGTCTCCTCCATGGATGGTAGGGTAGACCCATCAGTCTCCTACATGGATGGTAGGGTAGACCCATCAGTCTCTTCCATGGATGGTAGGGTCACCCATCAGTCTCCTCCATGGATGGTAGGGTAGACATATCAGCCTTCTCCACGGATGGTAGGGTAGACATATCAGTCTCCTCCATGGATGGTAGGGAAGACATATCAGTCTGCTCCATGGATGGTAGGGTAGACATATCAGTCTCCTCCATGGATGTTAGGGTACACATATCAGCCTTCTCCATGGATGGTAGGGTAGACCCATCAGTCTCCTCCATGGATGGTAGGGTAGACATATCAGCCTTCTCCATTGACGGTAGGGTAGACATATCAGCCTTCTCCATGGATGGTAGGGTAGAACCCATCAGTCTCCTCCATGGATGGTAGGGTAGACATATCAGCCTTCTCCATGGATCGTAGGGTAGACCCATCAGACTCCTCCATGGATGGTAGGGTAGCCCCATCAGTCTCCTCCATGGAATGGTAGGGTAGACCCATCAGTCTCCTCCATGGATGGTAGGGTAGACATATCAGTCTTCTCCATGGATGGTAGGGTAGACATATCAGTCTCCTCCATGGATGGTAGGGTAGACATATCTATCTCCTCCATGGTTGGTAGGGTAGACATATCAGTCTCCTCCATGGATGGTAGGGTAGACCCATCAGACTCCTCAATGGATGGTAGGGTAGACCCATCAGTCTCCTCCATGGATGGTAGGGTAGACCCATCAGTCTCCTCCATGGATGGTAGGGTAGACATATCAGTCTTCTCCATGGATGGTAGGGTAGACATGTCAGTCTCCTCCATTGATGGTAGGGTAGACCCCTCAGTCTCCTCCATGGATGGTAGGGTAGACATATCAGTCTCCTCCATTGATGGTAGGGTAGACCCATCAGGCTCCTCCATGGATGGTAGGGTAGACCCATCAGTCTTCTCCATGGATGGTAGGGTTGACATATCAGCCTTCTCCATGGATGGTAGGGTAGACATATCAGCCTTCTCCATGGATGGTAGGGTAGACATATCAGTCTCCTCCATGGATGGTAGGGTAGACCCATCAGTCTTCTCCATGGATGGTAGGGTAGACATATCAGCCTTCTCCATGGATGGTAGGGTAGACCCATCAGACTCCTCCATGGATGGTAGGGTAGCCCCATCATTCTCCTCCATGGATGGTAGGGTAGACCCATCAGTCTCCTCCATGGATGGTAGGGTAGACATATCAGTCTTCTCCATGGATGGTAGGGTAGACATATCAGTCTCCTCCATGGACGGTAGGGTAGACCCATCAGACTCCTCAATGGATGGTAGGGTAGACCCATCAGTCTCCTCCATGGATGGTAGGGTAGACATATCAGTCTCCTCCATTGATGGTAGGGTAGACCCATCAGGCTCCTCCATGGATGGTAGGGTAGACCCATCAGTCTTCTCCATGGATGGTAGGGTTGACATATCAGCCTTCTCCATGGATGGTAGGGTAGACATATCAGCCTTCTCCATGGATGGTAGGGTAGACATATCAGTCTCCTTCGTGGATCGTAGGGTAGACCCATCAGTCTTCTCCATGGATGGTAGGGTAGAGATATCAGCCTTCTCCATGGGTGGTAGGGTTGACATATCAGTCTCCTCCATGGATGGTAGGGTAGACCCCTCAGTCTCCTCCATGGATGGTAGGGTAGACCCATCAGTCTCCTCCATGGATGGTAGGGTAGACATATCAGTCTTCTCCATGGATGGTAGGGTAGACATATCAGTCTCCTCCATGGACGGTAGGGTAGACCCATCAGACTCCTCAATGGATGGTAGGGTAGACCCATCAGTCTCCTCCATGGATGGTAGGGTAGACATGTCAGTCTCCTCCATGGATGGTAGGGTAGACCCCTCAGTCTCCTCCATGGATGGTAGGGTAGACATATCAGTCTCCTCCATTGATGGTAGGGTAGACCCATCAGGCTCCTCCATGGATGGTAGGGTAGACCCATCAGTCTTCTCCATGGATGGTAGGGTTGACATATCAGCCTTCTCCATGGATGGTAGGGTAGACATATCAGCCTTCTCCATGGATGGTAGGGTAGACATATCAGTCTCCTCCATGGATGGTAGGGTAGACCCATCAGTCTTCTCCATGGATGGTAGGGTAGACATATCAGTCTCCTCCATTGATGGTAGGGTAGACCCATCAGGCTCCTCCATGGATGGTAGGGTAGACCCATCAGTCTTCTCCATGGATGGTAGGGTTGACATATCAGCCTTCTCCATGGATGGTAGGGTAGACATATCAGCCTTCTCCATGGATGGTAGGGTAGACATATCAGTCTCCTCCATGGATGGTAGGGTAGACCCATCAGTCTTCTCCATGGATGGTAGGGTAGACATATCAGCCTTCTCCATGGATGGTATGGTAGACCCATCAGACTCCTCCATGGATGGTAGGGTAGCCCCCTCAGTCTCCTCCATGAATGGTAGGGTAGACCCATCAGTCTCCTCCATGGATGGTAGGGTAGACCCATCAGTCTCCTCCATGGATGGTAGGGTAGACCCATCAGGCTCCTCCATGGATGGTAGGGTATACCCATCATTCTCCTCCATGGATGGTAGGGTAAACATATCAGTCTTCTCCATGGATGGTAGGGTAGACATATCAGTCTCCTCCACTGATGGTAGGGTAGACCCATCAGTCTCCTCCATGGATGTTAGGGTAGACATATCAGCCTTCTCCATGGATGGTAGGGTACACATATCAGTCTCCTCCATGGATGGTAGGGTTGACATATCAGTCTCCTCCATGGATGGTAGGGTAGACATATCAGTCTCCTCCATGGATGGTAGGGTAGACCCATCAGTCTCCTACATGGATGGTAGGGTAGACCCATCAGTCTCTTCCATGGATGGTAGGGTCACCCATCAGTCTCCTCCATGGATGGTAGGGTAGACATATCAGCCTTCTCCACGGATGGTAGGGTAGACATATCAGTCTCCTCCATGGATGGTAGGGAAGACATATCAGTCTGCTCCATGGATGGTAGGGTAGACATATCAGTCTCCTCCATGGATGGTAGGGTACACATATCAGCCTTCTCCATGGATGGTAGGGTAGACCCATCAGTCTCCTCCATGGATGGTAGGGTAGACATATCAGCCTTCTCCATTGACGGTAGGGTAGACATATCAGCCTTCTCCATGGATGGTAGGGTAGAACCCATCAGTCTCCTCCATGGATGGTAGGGTAGACATATCAGCCTTCTCCATGGATGGTAGGGTAGACCCATCAGACTCCTCCATGGATGGTAGGGTAGCCCCATCAGTCTCCTCCATGGAATGGTAGGGTAGACCCATCAGTCTCCTCCATGGATGGTAGGGTAGACATATCAGTCTTCTCCATGGATGGTAGGGTAGACATATCAGACTCCTCCATGGATGGTAGGGTAGACATATCAGTCTCCTCCATTGATGGTAGGGTAGACCCATCAGGCTCCTCCATGGATGGTAGGGTAGACCCATCAGTCTTCTCCATGGATGGTAGGGTAGACATATCAGCCTTCTCCATGGATGGTAGGGTAGACATATCAGCCTTCTCCATGGATGGTAGGGTAGACATATCAGTCTCCTCCATGGATCGTAGGGTAGACCCATCAGTCTTCTCCATGGATGGTAGGGTAGAGATATCAGCCTTCTCCATGGGTGGTAGGGTAGACCCATCAGACTCCTCCATGGATGGTAGGGTAGACCCATCAGTCTCCTCCATGGATGGTGGGTAGACCCATCAGTCTCCTCCATGGATGGTAGGGTAGACATATCAGCCTTCTCCATTGACGGTAGGGTAGACATATCAGCCTTTTCCATGGATGGTAGGGTAGACATATCAGCCTTCTCCATGGATGGTAGGGTAGAACCCATCAGTCTCCTCCATGGATGGTAGGGTAGACATATCAGCCTTCTCCATGGATGGTAGGGTAGACCCATCAGACTCCTCCATGGATGGTAGGGTAGCCCCATCATTCTCCTCCATGGATGGTAGGGTAGACCCATCAGTCTCCTCCATGGATGGTAGGGTAGACATATCAGTCTTCTCCATGGATGGTAGGGTAGACATATCAGTCTCCTCCATGGACGGTAGGGTAGACCCATCAGACTCCTCAATGGATGGTAGGGTAGACCCATCAGTCTCCTCCATGGATGGTAGGGTAGACATATCAGTCTCCTCCATTGATGGTAGGGTAGACCCATCAGGCTCCTCCATGGATGGTAGGGTAGACCCATCAGTCTTCTCCATGGATGGTAGGGTTGACATATCAGCCTTCTCCATGGATGGTAGGGTAGACATATCAGCCTTCTCCATGGATGGTAGGGTAGACATATCAGTCTCCTTCGTGGATCGTAGGGTAGACCCATCAGTCTTCTCCATGGATGGTAGGGTAGAGATATCAGCCTTCTCCATGGGTGGTAGGGTTGACATATCAGTCTCCTCCATGGATGGTAGGGTAGACCCCTCAGTCTCCTCCATGGATGGTAGGGTAGACCCATCAGTCTCCTCCATGGATGGTAGGGTAGACATATCAGTCTTCTCCATGGATGGTAGGGTAGACATATCAGTCTCCTCCATGGACGGTAGGGTAGACCCATCAGACTCCTCAATGGATGGTAGGGTAGACCCATCAGTCTCCTCCATGGATGGTAGGGTAGACATGTCAGTCTCCTCCATGGATGGTAGGGTAGACCCCTCAGTCTCCTCCATGGATGGTAGGGTAGACATATCAGTCTCCTCCATTGATGGTAGGGTAGACCCATCAGGCTCCTCCATGGATGGTAGGGTAGACCCATCAGTCTTCTCCATGGATGGTAGGGTTGACATATCAGCCTTCTCCATGGATGGTAGGGTAGACATATCAGCCTTCTCCATGGATGGTAGGGTAGACATATCAGTCTCCTCCATGGATGGTAGGGTAGACCCATCAGTCTTCTCCATGGATGGTAGGGTAGACATATCAGCCTTCTCCATGGATGGTATGGTAGACCCATCAGACTCCTCCATGGATGGTAGGGTAGCCCCATCATTCTCCTCCATGGAATGGTAGGGTAGACCAATCAGTCTCCTCCATGGATGGTAGGGTAGACCCCTCAGTCTCCTCCATGAATGGTAGGGTAGACCCATCAGTCTCCTCCATGGATGGTAGGGTAGACCCATCAGTCTCCTCCATGGATGGTAGGGTAGACCCATCAGGCTCCTCCATGGATGGTAGGGTATACCCATCATTCTCCTCCATGGATGGTAGGGTAAACATATCAGTCTTCTCCATGGATGGTAGGGTAGACATATCAGTCTCCTCCACTGATGGTAGGGTAGACCCATCAGTCTCCTCCATGGATGTTAGGGTAGACATATCAGCCTTCTCCATGGATGGTAGGGTACACATATCAGTCTCCTCCATGGATGGTAGGGTTGACATATCAGTCTCCTCCATGGATGGTAGGGTAGACATATCAGTCTCCTCCATGGATGGTAGGGTAGACCCATCAGTCTCCTACATGGATGGTAGGGTAGACCCATCAGTCTCTTCCATGGATGGTAGGGTCACCCATCAGTCTCCTCCATGGATGGTAGGGTAGACATATCAGCCTTCTCCACGGATGGTAGGGTAGACATATCAGTCTCCTCCATGGATGGTAGGGAAGACATATCAGTCTGCTCCATGGATGGTAGGGTAGACATATCAGTCTCCTCCATGGATGGTAGGGTACACATATCAGCCTTCTCCATGGATGGTAGGGTAGACCCATCAGTCTCCTCCATGGATGGTAGGGTAGACATATCAGCCTTCTCCATTGACGGTAGGGTAGACATATCAGCCTTCTCCATGGATGGTAGGGTAGAACCCATCAGTCTCCTCCATGGATGGTAGGGTAGACATATCAGCCTTCTCCATGGATGGTAGGGTAGACCCATCAGACTCCTCCATGGATGGTAGGGTAGCCCCATCAGTCTCCTCCATGGAATGGTAGGGTAGACCCATCAGTCTCCTCCATGGATGGTAGGGTAGACATATCAGTCTTCTCCATGGATGGTAGGGTAGACATATCAGACTCCTCCATGGATGGTAGGGTAGACATATCAGTCTCCTCCATTGATGGTAGGGTAGACCCATCAGGCTCCTCCATGGATGGTAGGGTAGACCCATCAGTCTTCTCCATGGATGGTAGGGTAGACATATCAGCCTTCTCCATGGATGGTAGGGTAGACATATCAGCCTTCTCCATGGATGGTAGGGTAGACATATCAGTCTCCTCCATGGATCGTAGGGTAGACCCATCAGTCTTCTCCATGGATGGTAGGGTAGAGATATCAGCCTTCTCCATGGGTGGTAGGGTAGACCCATCAGACTCCTCCATGGATGGTAGGGTAGACCCATCAGTCTCCTCCATGGATGGTGGGTAGACCCATCAGTCTCCTCCATGGATGGTAGGGTAGACATATCAGCCTTCTCCATTGACGGTAGGGTAGACATATCAGCCTTTTCCATGGATGGTAGGGTAGACATATCAGCCTTCTCCATGGATGGTAGGGTAGAACCCATCAGTCTCCTCCATGGATGGTAGGGTAGACATATCAGCCTTCTCCATGGATGGTAGGGTAGACCCATCAGACTCCTCCATGGATGGTAGGGTAGCCCCATCAGTCTCCTCCATGGATGGCAGGGTAGACCCATTAGTCTTCTCCATGGATGGTAGGGTAGACATATCAGCCTTCTCCATGGATGGTAGGGTGGACATATCACTCTCCTCCATGGATGGTAGGGTAGACATATCAGCCTTCTCCATGGATGGTAGGGTAGACATATCAGTCTCCTCCATGGATGGTAGGGTAGACATATCTGTCTCCTCCATGGATGGTAGGGTAGACATATCAGTCTCCTCCATGGATGGTAGGGTAGACCCATCAGACTCCTCAATGGATGGTAGGGTAGACCCATCAGTCTCCTCCATGGATGGTAGGGTAGACCCATCAGTCTCCTCCATGGACGGTAGGGTAGACATATCAGTCTCCTCCATTGATGGTAGGGTAGACCCATCAGGCTCCTCCATGGATGGTAGGGTAGACCCATCAGTCTTCTCCATGGATGGTAGGGTAGACATATCAGCCTTCTCCATGGATGGTAGGGTAGACCCATCAGTCTTCTCCATGGATGGTAGGGTAGACATATCAGCCTTCTCCATGGATGGTAGGGTAGACCCATCAGACTCCTCCATGGATGGTAGGGTAGCCCCATCATTCTCCTCCACGGAATGGTAGGGTAGACCAATCAGTCTCCTCCATGGATGGTAGGGTAGACCCCTCAGTCTCCTCCATGGGTGGTAGGGTAGACCCATCAGTCTCCTCCATGGATGGTAGGGTAGACATATCAGTCTTCTCCATGGATGGTAGGGTAGACATATCAGCCTCCTCCATGGACGGTAGGGTAGACCCATCAGACTCCTCAATGGATGGTAGGGTAGACCCATCAGGCTCCTCCATGGATGGTAGGGTAGACATGTCAGTCTCCTCTATGGATGGTAGGGTAGACCCCTCAGTCTCCTCCATGGATGGTAGGGTAGACATATCGTCTCCTCCATTGATGGTAGGGTAGACCCATCAGGCTCCTCCATGGATGGTAGGGTAGACCCATCAGTCTTCTCCATGGATGGTAGGGTTGACATATCAGCCTTCTCCATGGATGGTAGGGTAGACATATCAGCCTTCTCCATGGATGGTAGGGTAGACATATCAGTCTCCTCCATGGATGGTAGGGTAGACCCATCAGTCTTCTCCATGGATGGTAGGGTAGACATATCAGCCTTCTCCATGGATGGTAGGGTAGACCCATCAGACTCCTCCATGGATGGTAGGGTAGCCCCATCATTCTCCTCCATGGAATGGTAGGGTAGACCATTCAGTCTCCTCCATGGATGGTAGGGTAGACCCCTCAGTCTCCTCCATGGATGGTAGGGTAGACCCATCAGTCTCCTCCATGGATGGTAGGGTAGACATATCAGTCTTCTCCATGGATGGTAGGGTAGACATATCAGTCTCCTCCATGGACGGTAGGGTAGACCCATCAGACTCCTCAAAGGATGGTAGGGTAGACCCATCAGTCTCCTCCATGGATGGTAGGGTAGACATGTCAGTCTCCTCCATGGATGGTAGGGTAGACCCCTCAGTCTCCTCCATGGATGGTAGGGTAGACATATCAGTCTCCTCCATTGATGGTAGGGTAGACCCATCAGGCTCCTCCATGGATGGTAGGGTAGACCCATCAGTCTTCTCCATGGATGGTAGGGTTGACATATCAGCCTTCTCCATGGATGGTAGGGTAGACATATCAGCCTTCTCCATGGATGGTAGGGTAGACATATCAGTCTCCTCCATGGATCGTAGGGTAGACCCATCAGTCTTCTCCATGGATGGTAGGGTAGAGATATCAGCCTTCTCCATGGGTGGTAGGGTTGACATATCAGTCTCCTCCATGGATGGTAGGGTAGACCCCTCAGTCTCCTCCATGGATGGTAGGGTAGACCCATCAGTCTCCTCCATGGATGGTAGGGTAGACATATCAGTCTTCTCCATGGATGGTAGGGTAGACATATCAGTCTCCTCCATGGACGGTAGGGTAGACCCATCAGACTCCTCAATGGATGGTAGGGTAGACCCATCAGTCTCCTCCATGGATGGTAGGGTAGACATGTCAGTCTCCTCCATGGATGGTAGGGTAGACCCCTCAGTCTCCTCCATGGATGGTAGGGTAGACATATCAGTCTCCTCCATTGATGGTAGGGTAGACCCATCAGGCTCCTCCATGGATGGTAGGGTAGACCCATCAGTCTTCTCCATGGATGGTAGGGTTGACATATCAGCCTTCTCCATGGATGGTAGGGTAGACATATCAGCCTTCTCCATGGATGGTAGGATAGACATATCAGTCTCCTCCATGGATGGTAGGGTAGACCCATCAGTCTTCTCCATGGATGGTAGGGTAGACATATCAGCCTTCTCCATGGATGGTAGGGTAGACCCATCAGACTCCTCCATGGATGGTAGGGTAGCCCCATCATTCTCCTCCATGGAATGGTAGGGTAGACCAATCAGACTCCTCCATGGATGGTAGGGTAGACCCCTCAGTCTCCTCCATGAATGGTAGGGTAGACCCATCAGTCTCCTCCATGGATGGTAGGGTAGACCCATCAGTCTCCTCCATGGATGGTAGGGTAGACCCATCAGGCTCCTCCATGGATGGTAGGGTATACCCATCATTCTCCTCCATGGATGGTAGGGTAAACATATCAGTCTTCTCCATGGATGGTAGGGTAGACATATCAGTCTCCTCCACGGATGGTAGGGTAGACCCATCAGTCTCCTCCATGGATGTTAGGGTAGACATATCAGCCTTCTCCATGGATGGTAGGGTACACATATCAGTCTCCTCCATGGATGGTAGGGTTGACATATCAGTCTCCTCCATGGATGGTAGGGTAGACATATCAGTCTCCTCCATGGATGGTAGAGTAGACCCATCAGTCTCCTACATGGATGGTAGGGTAGACCCATCAGTCTCTTCCATGGATGGTAGGGTCACCCATCAGTCTCCTCCATGGATGGTAGGGTAGACATATCAGCCTTCTCCACGGATGGTAGGGTAGACATATCAGTCTCCTCCATGGATGGTAGGGAAGACATATCAGTCTGCTCCATGGATGGTAGGGTAGACCCATCAGTCTTCTCCATGGATGGTAGGGTTGACATATCAGCCTTCTCCATGGATGGTAGGGTAGACATATCAGCCTTCTCCATGGATGGTAGGGTAGACATATCAGTCTCCTCCATGGATGGTAGGGTAGACCCATCAGTCTTCTCCATGGATGGTAGGGTAGACATATCAGCCTTCTCCATGGATGGTAGGGTAGACCCATCAGACTCCTCCATGGATGGTAGGGTAGCCCCATCATTCTCCTCCACGGAATGGTAGGGTAGACCAATCAGTCTCCTCCATGGATGGTAGGGTAGACCCCTCAGTCTCCTCCATGGGTGGTAGGGTAGACCCATCAGTCTCCTCCATGGATGGTAGGGTAGACATATCAGTCTTCTCCATGGATGGTAGGGTAGACATATCAGTCTCCTCCATGGACGGTAGGGTAGACCCATCAGACTCCTCAATGGATGGTAGGGTAGACCCATCAGGCTCCTCCATGGATGGTAGGGTAGACATGTCAGTCTCCTCTATGGATGGTAGGGTAGACCCCTCAGTCTCCTCCATGGATGGTAGGGTAGACATATCAGTCTCCTCCATTGATGGTAGGGTAGACCCATCAGGCTCCTCCATGGATGGTAGGGTAGACCCATCAGTCTTCTCCAAGGATGGTAGGGTTGACATATCAGCCTTCTCCATGGATGGTAGGGTAGACATATCAGCCTTCTCCATGGAAGGTAGGGTAGACATATCAGTCTCCTCCATGGATGGTAGGGTAGACCCATCAGTCTTCTCCATGGATGGTAGGGTAGAAATATCAGCCTTCTCCATGGATGGTAGGGTAGACCCATCAGACTCCTCCATGGATGGTAGGGTAGCCCCATCATTCTCCTCCATGGAATGGTAGGGTAGACCAATCAGTCTCCTCCATGGATGGTAGGGTAGACCCCTCAGTCTCCTCCATGGATGGTAGGGTAGACCCATCAGTCTCCTCCATGGATGGTAGGGTAGACATGTCAGTCTCCTCCATGGATGGTAGGGTAGACCCCTCAGTCTCCTCCATGGATGGTAGGGTAGACATATCAGTCTCCTCCATTGATGGTAGGGTAGACCCATCAGGCTCCTCCATGGATGGTAGGGTAGACCCATCAGTCTTCTCCATGGATGGTAGGGTTGACATATCAGCCTTCTCCATGGATGGTAGGGTAGACATATCAGCCTTCTCCATGGATGGTAGGGTAGACATATCAGTCTCCTCCATGGATCGTAGGGTAGACCCATCAGTCTTCTCCATGGATGGTAGGGTAGAGATATCAGCCTTCTCCATGGGTGGTAGGGTTGACATATCAGTCTCCTCCATGGATGGTAGGGTAGACCCCTCAGTCTCCTCCATGGATGGTAGGGTAGACCCATCAGTCTCCTCCATGGATGGTAGGGTAGACATATCAGTCTTCTCCATGGATGGTAGGGTAGACATATCAGTCTCCTCCATGGACGGTAGGGTAGACCCATCAGACTCCTCCATGGATGGTAGGGTAGACCCATCAGTCTCCTCCATGGATGGTAGGGTAGACATGTCAGTCTCCTCCATGGATGGTAGGGTAGACCCCTCAGTCTCCTCCATGGATGGTAGGGTAGACATATCAGTCTCCTCCATTGATGGTAGGGTAGACCCATCAGGCTCCTCCATGGATGGTAGGGTAGACCCATCAGTCTTCTCCATGGATGGTAGGGTTGACATATCAGCCTTCTCCATGGATGGTAGGGTAGACATATCAGCCTTCTCCATGGATGGTAGGGTAGACATATCAGTCTCCTCCATGGATGGTAGGGTAGACCCATCAGACTCCTCCATGGATGGTAGGGTAGCCCCATCATTCTCCTCCATGGAATGGTAGGGTAGACCAATCAGTCTCCTCCATGGATGGTAGGGTAGACCCCTCAGTCTCCTCCATGAATGGTAGGGTAGACCCATCAGTCTCCTCCATGGATGGTAGGGTGGACCCATCAGTCTCCTCCATGGATGGTAGGGTAGACCCATCAGGCTCCTCCATGGATGGTAGGGTATACCCATCATTCTCCTCCATGGATGGTAGGGTAAACATATCAGTCTTCTCCATGGATGGTAGGGTAGACATATCAGTCTCCTCCACGGATGGTAGGGTAGACCCATCAGTCTCCTCCATGGATGTTAGGGTAGACATATCAGCCTTCTCCATGGATGGTAGGGTACACATATCAGTCTCCTCCATGGATGGTAGGGTTGACATATCAGTCTCCTCCATGGATGGTAGGGTAGACATATCAGTCTCCTCCATGGATGGTAGAGTAGACCCATCAGTCTCCTACATGGATGGTAGGGTAGACCCATCAGTCTCTTCCATGGATGGTAGGGTCACCCATCAGTCTCCTCCATGGATGGTAGGGTAGACATATCAGCCTTCTCCACGGATGGTAGGGTAGACATATCAGTCTCCTCCATGGATGGTAGGGAAGACATATCAGTCTGCTCCATGGATGGTAGGGTAGACCCATCAGTCTTCTCCATGGATGGTAGGGTTGAAATATCAGCCTTCTCCATGGATGGTAGGGTAGACATATCAGCCTTCTCCATGGATGGTAGGGTAGACATATCAGTCTCCTCCATGGATGGTAGGGTAGACCCATCAGTCTTCTCCATGGATGGTAGGGTAGACATATCAGCCTTCTCCATGGATGGTAGGGTAGACCCATCAGACTCCTCCATGGATGGTAGGGTAGCCCCATCATTCTCCTCCACGGAATGGTAGGGTAGACCAATCAGTCTCCTCCATGGATGGTAGGGTAGACCCCTCAGTCTCCTCCATGGGTGGTAGGGTAGACCCATCAGTCTCCTCCATGGATGGTAGGGTAGACATATCAGTCTTCTCCATGGATGGTAGGGTAGACATATCAGTCTCCTCCATGGACGGTAGGGTAGACCCATCAGACTCCTCAATGGATGGTAGGGTAGACCCATCAGGCTCCTCCATGGATGGTAGGGTAGACATGTCAGTCTCCTCTATGGATGGTAGGGTAGACCCCTCAGTCTCCTCCATGGATGGTAGGGTAGACATATCAGTCTCCTCCATTGATGGTAGGGTAGACCCATCAGGCTCCTCCATGGATGGTAGGGTAGACCCATCAGTCTTCTCCATGGATGGTAGGGTTGACATATCAGCCTTCTCCATGGATGGTAGGGTAGACATATCAGCCTTCTCCATGGATGGTAGGGTAGACATATCAGTCTCCTCCATGGATGGTAGGGTAGACCCATCAGTCTTCTCCATGGATGGTAGGGTAGACATATCAGCCTTCTCCATGGATGGTAGGGTAGACCCATCAGACTCCTCCATGGATGGTAGGGTAGCCCCATCATTCTCCTCCATGGAATGGTAGGGTAGACCAATCAGTCTCCTCCATGGATGGTAGGGTAGACCCCTCAGTCTCCTCCATGGATGGTAGGGTAGACCCATCAGTCTCCTCCATGGATGGTAGGGTAGACATATCAGTCTTCTCCATGGATGGTAGGGTAGACATATCAGTCTCCTCCATGGACGGTAGGGTAGACCCATCAGACTCCTCAATGGATGGTAGGGTAGACCCATCAGTCTCCTCCATGGATGGTAGGGTAGACATGTCAGTCTCCTCCATGGATGGTAGGGTAGACCCCTCAGTCTCCTCCATGGATGGTAGGGTAGACATATCAGTCTCCTCCATTGATGGTAGGGTAGACCCATCAGGCTCCTCCATGGATGGTAGGGTAGACCCATCAGTCTTCTCCATGGATGGTAGGGTTGACATATCAGCCTTCTCCATGGATGGTAGGGTAGACATATCAGCCTTCTCCATGGAAGGTAGGGTAGACATATCAGTCTCCTCCATGGATGGTAGGGTAGACCCATCAGTCTTCTCCATGGATGGTAGGGTAGAAATATCAGCCTTCTCCATGGATGGTAGGGTAGACCCATCAGACTCCTCCATGGATGGTAGGGTAGCCCCATCATTCTCCTCCATGGAATGGTAGGGTAGACCAATCAGTCTCCTCCATGGATGGTAGGGTAGACCCCTCAGTCTCCTCCATGGATGGTAGGGTAGACCCATCAGTCTCCTCCATGGATGGTAGGGTAGACATGTCAGTCTCCTCCATGGATGGTAGGGTAGACCCCTCAGTCTCCTCCATGGATGGTAGGGTAGACATATCAGTCTCCTCCATTGATGGTAGGGTAGACCCATCAGGCTCCTCCATGGATGGTAGGGTAGACCCATCAGTCTTCTCCATGGATGGTAGGGTTGACATATCAGCCTTCTCCATGGATGGTAGGGTAGACATATCAGCCTTCTCCATGGATGGTAGGGTAGACATATCAGTCTCCTCCATGGATCGTAGAGTAGACCCATCAGTCTTCTCCATGGATGGTAGGGTAGAGATATCAGCCTTCTCCATGGGTGGTAGGGTTGACATATCAGTCTCCTCCATGGATGGTAGGGTAGACCCCTCAGTCTCCTCCATGGATGGTAGGGTAGACCCATCAGTCTCCTCCATGGATGGTAGGGTAGACATATCAGTCTTCTCCATGGATGGTAGGGTAGACATATCAGTCTCCTCCATGGACGGTAGGGTAGACCCATCAGACTCCTCCATGGATGGTAGGGTAGACCCATCAGTCTCCTCCATGGATGGTAGGGTAGACATGTCAGTCTCCTCCATGGATGGTAGGGTAGACCCCTCAGTCTCCTCCATGGATGGTAGGGTAGACATATCAGTCTCCTCCATTGATGGTAGGGTAGACCCATCAGGCTCCTCCATGGATGGTAGGGTAGACCCATCAGTCTTCTCCATGGATGGTAGGGTTGACATATCAGCCTTCTCCATGGATGGTAGGGTAGACATATCAGCCTTCTCCATGGATGGTAGGGTAGACATATCAGTCTCCTCCATGGATGGTAGGGTAGACCCATCAGACTCCTCCATGGATGGTAGGGTAGCCCCATCATTCTCCTCCATGGAATGGTAGGGTAGACCAATCAGTCTCCTCCATGGATGGTAGGGTAGACCCCTCAGTCTCCTCCATGAATGGTAGGGTAGACCCATCAGTCTCCTCCATGGATGGTAGGGTGGACCCATCAGTCTCCTCCATGGATGGTAGGGTAGACCCATCAGGCTCCTCCATGGATGGTAGGGTATACCCATCATTCTCCTCCATGGATGGTAGGGTAAACATATCAGTCTTCTCCATGGATGGTAGGGTAGACATATCAGTCTCCTCCACGGATGGTAGGGTAGACCCATCAGTCTCCTCCATGGATGTTAGGGTAGACATATCAGCCTTCTCCATGGATGGTAGGGTACACATATCAGTCTCCTCCATGGATGGTAGGGTTGACATATCAGTCTCCTCCATGGATGGTAGGGTAGACATATCAGTCTCCTCCATGGATGGTAGAGTAGACCCATCAGTCTCCTACATGGATGGTAGGGTAGACCCATCAGTCTCTTCCATGGATGGTAGGGTCACCCATCAGTCTCCTCCATGGATGGTAGGGTAGACATATCAGCCTTCTCCACGGATGGTAGGGTAGACATATCAGTCTCCTCCATGGATGGTAGGGAAGACATATCAGTCTGCTCCATGGATGGTAGGGTAGACCCATCAGTCTTCTCCATGGATGGTAGGGTTGAAATATCAGCCTTCTCCATGGATGGTAGGGTAGACATATCAGCCTTCTCCATGGATGGTAGGGTAGACATATCAGTCTCCTCCATGGATGGTAGGGTAGACCCATCAGTCTTCTCCATGGATGGTAGGGTAGACATATCAGCCTTCTCCATGGATGGTAGGGTAGACCCATCAGACTCCTCCATGGATGGTAGGGTAGCCCCATCATTCTCCTCCACGGAATGGTAGGGTAGACCAATCAGTCTCCTCCATGGATGGTAGGGTAGACCCCTCAGTCTCCTCCATGGGTGGTAGGGTAGACCCATCAGTCTCCTCCATGGATGGTAGGGTAGACATATCAGTCTTCTCCATGGATGGTAGGGTAGACATATCAGTCTCCTCCATGGACGGTAGGGTAGACCCATCAGACTCCTCAATGGATGGTAGGGTAGACCCATCAGGCTCCTCCATGGATGGTAGGGTAGACATGTCAGTCTCCTCTATGGATGGTAGGGTAGACCCCTCAGTCTCCTCCATGGATGGTAGGGTAGACATATCAGTCTCCTCCATTGATGGTAGGGTAGACCCATCAGGCTCCTCCATGGATGGTAGGGTAGACCCATCAGTCTTCTCCATGGATGGTAGGGTTGACATATCAGCCTTCTCCATGGATGGTAGGGTAGACATATCAGCCTTCTCCATGGATGGTAGGGTAGACATATCAGTCTCCTCCATGGATGGTAGGGTAGACCCATCAGTCTTCTCCATGGATGGTAGGGTAGACATATCAGCCTTCTCCATGGATGGTAGGGTAGACCCATCAGACTCCTCCATGGATGGTAGGGTAGCCCCATCATTCTCCTCCATGGAATGGTAGGGTAGACCAATCAGTCTCCTCCATGGATGGTAGGGTAGACCCCTCAGTCTCCTCCATGGATGGTAGGGTAGACCCATCAGTCTCCTCCATGGATGGTAGGGTAGACATATCAGTCTTCTCCATGGATGGTAGGGTAGACATATCAGTCTCCTCCATGGACAGTAGGGTAGACCCATCAGACTCCTCAATGGATGGTAGGGTAGACCCATCAGTCTCCTCCATGGATGGTAGGGTAGACATGTCAGTCTCCTCCATGGATGGTAGGGTAGACCCCTCAGTCTCCTCCATGGATGGTAGGGTAGACATATCAGTCTCCTCCATTGATGGTAGGGTAGACCCATCAGGCTCCTCCATGGATGGTAGGGTAGACCCATCAGTCTTCTCCATGGATGGTAGGGTTGACATATCAGCCTTCTCCATGGATGGTAGGGTAGACATATCAGCCTTCTCCATGGATGGTAGGGTAGACATATCAGTCTCCTCCATGGATCGTAGGGTAGACCCATCAGTCTTCTCCATGGATGGTAGGGTAGAGATATCAGCCTTCTCCATGGGTGGTAGGGTTGACATATCAGTCTCCTCCATGGATGGTAGGGTAGACCCCTCAGTCTCCTCCATGGATGGTAGGGTAGACCCATCAGTCTCCTCCATGGATGGTAGGGTAGACATATCAGTCTTCTCCATGGATGGTAGGGTAGACATATCAGTCTCCTCCATGGACGGTAGGGTAGACCCATCAGACTCCTCAATGGATGGTAGGGTAGACCCATCAGTCTCCTCCATGGATGGTAGGGTAGACATGTCAGTCTCCTCCATGGATGGTAGGGTAGACCCCTCAGTCTCCTCCATGGATGGTAGGGTAGACATATCAGTCTCCTCCATTGATGGTAGGGTAGACCCATCAGGCTCCTCCATGGATGGTAGGGTAGACCCATCAGTCTTCTCCATGGATGGTAGGGTTGACATATCAGCCTTCTCCATGGATGGTAGGGTAGACATATCAGCCTTCTCCATGGATGGTAGGGTAGACATATCAGTCTCCTCCATGGATGGTAGGGTAGACCCATCAGTCTTCTCCATGGATGGTAGGGTAGACATATCAGCCTTCTCCATGGATGGTAGGGTAGACCCATCAGACTCCTCCATGGATGGTAGGGTAGCCCCATCATTCTCCTCCATGGAATGGTAGGGTAGACCAATCAGTCTCCTCCATGGATGGTAGGGTAGACCCCTCAGTCTCCTCCATGAATGGTAGGGTAGACCCATCAGTCTCCTCCATGGATGGTAGGGTAGACCCATCAGTCTCCTCCATGGATGGTAGGGTAGACCCATCAGGCTCCTCCATGGATGGTAGGGTATACCCATCATTCTCCTCCATGGATGGTAGGGTAAACATATCAGTCTTCTCCATGGATGGTAGGGTAGACATATCAGTCTCCTCCACGGATGGTAGGGTAGACCCATCAGTCTCCTCCATGGATGTTAGGGTAGACATATCAGCCTTCTCCATGGATGGTAGGGTACACATATCAGTCTCCTCCATGGATGGTAGGGTTGACATATCAGTCTCCTCCATGGATGGTAGGGTAGACATATCAGTCTCCTCCATGGATGGTAGAGTAGACCCATCAGTCTCCTACATGGATGGTAGGGTAGACCCATCAGTCTCTTCCATGGATGGTAGGGTCACCCATCAGTCTCCTCCATGGATGGTAGGGTAGACATATCAGCCTTCTCCACGGATGGTAGGGTAGACATATCAGTCTCCTCCATGGATGGTAGGGAAGACATATCAGTCTCCTCCATTGATGGTAGGGTAGACCCATCAGGCTCCTCCATGGATGGTAGGGTAGACCCATCAGTCTTCTCCATGGATGGTAGGGTTGACATATCAGCCTTCTCCATGGATGGTAGGGTAGACATATCAGCCTTCTCCATGGATGGTAGGGTAGACATATCAGTCTCCTCCATGGATGGTAGGGTAGACCCATCAGTCTTCTCCATGGATGGTAGGGTAGACATATCAGCCTTCTCCATGGATGGTAGGGTAGACCCATCAGACTCCTCCATGGATGGTAGGGTAGCCCCATCATTCTCCTCCATGGAATGGTAGGGTAGACCAATCAGTCTCCTCCATGGATGGTAGGGTAGACCCCTCAGTCTCCTCCATGAATGGTAGGGTAGACCCATCAGTCTCCTCCATGGATGGTAGGGTAGACCCATCAGTCTCCTCCATGGATGGTAGGGTAGACCCATCAGGCTCCTCCATGGATGGTAGGGTATACCCATCATTCTCCTCCATGGATGGTAGGGTAAACATATCAGTCTTCTCCATGGATGGTAGGGTAGACATATCAGTCTCCTCCACGGATGGTAGGGTAGACCCATCAGTCTCCTCCATGGATGTTAGGGTAGACATATCAGCCTTCTCCATGGATGGTAGGGTACACATATCAGTCTCCTCCATGGATGGTAGGGTTGACATATCAGTCTCCTCCATGGATGGTAGGGTAGACATATCAGTCTCCTCCATGGATGGTAGAGTAGACCCATCAGTCTCCTACATGGATGGTAGGGTAGACCCATCAGTCTCTTCCATGGATGGTAGGGTCACCCATCAGTCTCCTCCATGGATGGTAGGGTAGACATATCAGCCTTCTCCACGGATGGTAGGGTAGACATATCAGTCTCCTCCATGGATGGTAGGGAAGACATATCAGTCTGCTCCATGGATGGTAGGGTAGACATATCAGTCTCCTCCATGGATGGTAGGGTACACATATCAGCCTTCTCCATGGATGGTAGGGTAGACCCATCAGTCTCCTCCATGGAATGGTAGGGTAGACCCATCAGTCTCCTCCATGGATGGTAGGGTAGACATATCAGTCTTCTCCATGGATGGTAGGGTAGACATATCAGTCTCCTCCATGGATGGTAGGGTAGACATATCAGTCTCCTCCATTGATGGTAGGGTAGACCCATCAGGCTCCTCCATGGATGGTAGGGTAGACCCATCAGTCTTCTCCATGGATGGTAGGGTTGACATATCAGCCTTCTCCATGGATGGTAGGGTAGACATATCAGCCTTCTCCATGGATGGTAGGGTAGACATATCAGTCTCCTCCATGGATCGTAGGGTAGACCCATCAGTCTTCTCCATGGATGGTAGGGTAGAGATATCAGCCTTCTCCATGGGTGGTAGGGTAGACCCATCAGACTCCTCCATGGAAGGTAGGGTAGACCCATCAGTCTCCTCCATGGATGGTGGGTAGACCCATCAGTCTCCTCCATGGATGGTAGGGTAGACATATCAGCCTTCTCCATGGATGGTAGGGTAGACATATCAGCCTTCTCCATGGATGGTAGGGTAGACCCATCAGTCTCCTCCATGAATGGTAGGGTAGACCCATCAGTCTCCTCCATGGATGGTAGGGTAGACCCATCAGTCTCCTCCATGGATGGTAGGGTAGACCCATCAGGCTCCTCCATGGATGGTAGGGTATACCCATCATTCTCCTCCATGGATGGTAGGGTAAACATATCAGTCTTCTCCATGGATGGTAGGGTAGACATATCAGTCTCCTCCACGGATGGTAGGGTAGACCCATCAGTCTCCTCCATGGATGTTAGGGTAGACATATCAGCCTTCTCCATGGATGGTAGGGTACACATATCAGTCTCCTCCATGGATGGTAGGGTTGACATATCAGTCTCCTCCATGGATGGTAGGGTAGACATATCAGTCTCCTCCATGGATGGTAGAGTAGACCCATCAGTCTCCTACATGGATGGTAGGGTAGACCCATCAGTCTCTTCCATGGATGGTAGGGTCACCCATCAGTCTCCTCCATGGATGGTAGGGTAGACATATCAGCCTTCTCCACGGATGGTAGGGTAGACATATCAGTCTCCTCCATGGATGGTAGGGAAGACATATCAGTCTGCTCCATGGATGGTAGGGTAGACATATCAGTCTCCTCCATGGATGGTAGGGTACACATATCAGCCTTCTCCATGGATGGTAGGGTAGACCCATCAGTCTCCTCCATGGAATGGTAGGGTAGACCCATCAGTCTCCTCCATGGATGGTAGGGTAGACATATCAGTCTTCTCCATGGATGGTAGGGTAGACATATCAGTCTCCTCCATGGATGGTAGGGTAGACATATCAGTCTCCTCCATTGATGGTAGGGTAGACCCATCAGGCTCCTCCATGGATGGTAGGGTAGACCCATCAGTCTTCTCCATGGATGGTAGGGTTGACATATCAGCCTTCTCCATGGATGGTAGGGTAGACATATCAGCCTTCTCCATGGATGGTAGGGTAGACATATCAGTCTCCTCCATGGATCGTAGGGTAGACCCATCAGTCTTCTCCATGGATGGTAGGGTAGAGATATCAGCCTTCTCCATGGGTGGTAGGGTAGACCCATCAGACTCCTCCATGGAAGGTAGGGTAGACCCATCAGTCTCCTCCATGGATGGTGGGTAGACCCATCAGTCTCCTCCATGGATGGTAGGGTAGACATATCAGCCTTCTCCATGGATGGTAGGGTAGACATATCAGCCTTCTCCATGGATGGTAGGGTAGACATATCAGTCTCCTCCATGGATGGTAGGGTAGACATATCTGTCTCCTCCATGGATGGTAGGGTAGACATATCACTCTCCTCCATGGACGGTAGGGTAGACCCATCAGACTCCTCAATGGATGGTAGGGTAGACCCATCAGGCTCCTCCATGGATGGTAGGGTAGACATGTCAGTCTCCTCTATGGATGGTAGGGTAGACCCCTCAGTCTCCTCCATGCATGGTAGGGTAGACATATCAGTCTCCTCCATTGATGGTAGGGTAGACCCATCAGGCTCCTCCATGGATGGTAGGGTAGACCCATCAGTCTTCTCCATGGATGGTAGGGTTGACATATCATCCTTCTCCATGGATGGTAGGGTAGATATATCAGCCTTCTCCATGGATGGTAGGGTAGACATATCAGTCTCCTCCATGGATCGTAGGGTAGACCCATCAGTCTTCTCCATGGATGGTAGGGTAGAGATATCAGCCTTCTCCATGGGTGGTAGGGTTGACATATCAGTCTCCTCCATGGATGGTAGGGTAGACCCCTCAGTCTCCTCCATGGATGGTAGGGTAGACCCATCATTCTCCTCCATGGATGGTAGGGTAGACATATCAGTCTTCTCCATGGATGGTAGGGTAGACATATCAGTCTCCTCCATGGACGGTAGGGTAGACCCATCAGACTCCTCAATGGATGGTAGGGTAGACCCATCAGACTCCTCCATGGATGGTAGGGTAGACATGTCAGTCTCCTCCATGGATGGTAGGGTAGACCCCTCAGTCTCCTCCATGGATGGTAGGGTAGACATATCAGTCTCCTCCATTGATGGTAGGGTAGACCCATCAGGCTCCTCCATGGATGGTAGGGTAGACCCATCAGTCTTCTCCATGGATGGTAGGGTTGACATATCAGTCTCCTCCATGGATGGTAGGGTAGACATATCAGCCTTCTCCATTGACGGTAGGGTAGACATATCAGCCTTCTCCATGGATGGTAGGGTAGACATATCAGCCTTCTCCATGGATGGTAGGGTAGAACCCATCAGTCTCCTCCATGGATGGTAGGGTAGACATATCAGCCTTCTCCATGGATGGTAGGGTAGACCCATCAGACTCCTCCATGGATGGTAGGGTAGCCCCATCAGTCTCCTCCATGGATGGCAGGGTAGACCCATCAGTCTCCTCCATGGATGGTAGGGTAGACATATCAGCCTTCTCCATGGATGGTAGGGTGGACATATCACTCTCCTCCATGGATGGTAGGGTAGACATATCAGCCTTCTCCATGGATGGTAGGGTAGACATATCAGTCTCCTCCATGGATGGTAGGGTAGACATATCTGTCTCCTCCATGGATGGTAGGGTAGACATATCAGTCTCCTCCATGGATGGTAGGGTAGACCCATCAGACTCCTCAATGGACGGTAGGGTAGACCCATCAGTCTCCTCCATGGATGGTAGGGTAGACATATCAGCCTTCTCCATTGACGGTAGGGTAGACATATCAGCCTTCTCCATGGATGGTAGGGTAGAACCCATCAGTCTCCTCCATGGATGGTAGGGTAGACATATCAGCCTTCTCCATGGATGGTAGGGTAGACCCATCAGACTCCTCCATGGAATGGTAGGGTAGACCCATCAGTCTCCTCCATGGATGGTAGGGTAGACATATCAGTCTTCTCCATGGATGGTAGGGTAGACATATCAGTCTCCTCCATGGATGGTAGGGTAGACATATCAGTCTCCTCCATTGATGGTAGGGTAGACCCATCAGGCTCCTCCATGGATGGTAGGGTAGACCCATCAGTCTTCTCCATGGATGGTAGGGTTGACATATCAGCCTTCTCCATGGATGGTAGGGTAGACATATCAGCCTTCTCCATGGATGGTAGGGTAGACATATCAGTCTCCTCCATGGATCGTAGGGTAGACCCATCAGTCTTCTCCATGGATGGTAGGGTAGAGATATCAGCCTTCTCCATGGGTGGTAGGGTAGACCCATCAGACTCCTCCATGGAAGGTAGGGTAGACCCATCAGTCTCCTCCATGGATGGTGGGTAGACCCATCAGTCTCCTCCATGGATGGTAGGGTAGACATATCAGCCTTCTCCATGGATGGTAGGGTAGACATATCAGCCTTCTCCATGGATGGTAGGGTAGACATATCAGTCTCCTCCATGGATGGTAGGGTAGACATATCTGTCTCCTCCATGGATGGTAGGGTAGACATATCACTCTCCTCCATGGACGGTAGGGTAGACCCATCAGACTCCTCAATGGATGGTAGGGTAGACATATCAGTCTTCTCCATGGATGGTAGGGTAGACATATCAGTCTCCTCCATGGACGGTAGGGTAGACCCATCAGACTCCTCAATGGATGGTAGGGTAGACCCATCAGACTCCTCCATGGATGGTAGGGTAGACATGTCAGTCTCCTCCATGGATGGTAGGGTAGACCCCTCAGTCTCCTCCATGGATGGTAGGGTAGACATATCAGTCTCCTACATTGATGGTAGGGTAGACCCATCAGGCTCCTCCATGGATGGTAGGGTAGACCCATCAGTCTTCTCCATGGATGGTAGGGTTGACATATCAGTCTCCTCCATGGATGGTAGGGTAGACATATCAGCCTTCTCCATTGACGGTAGGGTAGACATATCAGCCTTCTCCATGGATGGTAGGGTAGACATATCAGCCTTCTCCATGGATGGTAGGGTAGAACCCATCAGTCTCCTCCATGGATGGTAGGGTAGACATATCAGCCTTCTCCATGGATGGTAGGGTAGACCCATCAGACTCCTCCATGGATGGTAGGGTAGCCCCATCAGTCTCCTCCATGGATGGCAGGGTAGACCCATCAGTCTCCTCCATGGATGGTAGGGTAGACATATCAGCCTTCTCCATGGATGGTAGGGTGGACATATCACTCTCCTCCATGGATGGTAGGGTAGACATATCAGCCTTCTCCATGGATGGTAGGGTAGACATATCAGTCTCCTCCATGGATGGTAGGGTAGACATATCTGTCTCCTCCATGGATGGTAGGGTAGACATATCAGTCTCCTCCATGGATGGTAGGGTAGACCCATCAGACTCCTCAATGGACGGTAGGGTAGACCCATCAGTCTCCTCCATGGATGGTAGGGTAGACCCATCAGTCTCCTCCATGGATGGTAGGGTAGACATATCAGTCTCCTCCATTGATGGTAGGGTAGACCCATCAGGCTCCTCCATGGATGGTAGGGTAGACCCATCAGTCTTCTCCATGGATGGTAGGGTTGACATATCAGCCTTCTCCATGGATGGTAGGGTAGACATATCAGCCTTCTCCATGGATGGTAGGGTAGACATATCAGTCTCCTCCATGGATGGTAGGGTAGACATATCAGTCTCCTCCATGGATCGTAGGGTAGACCCATCAGTCTTCTCCATGGATGGTAGGGTAGAGATATCAGCCTTCTCCATGGGTGGTAGGGTTGACATATCAGTCTCCTCCATGGATGGTAGGGTAGACCCCTCAGTCTCCTCCATGGATGGTAGGGTAGACCCATCATTCTCCTCCATGGATGGTAGGGTAGACATATCAGTCTTCTCCATGGATGGTAGGGTAGACATATCAGTCTCCTCCATGGACGGTAGGGTAGACCCATCAGACTCCTCAATGGATGGTAGGGTAGACCCATCAGTCTCCTCCGTGGATGGTAGGGTAGACATGTCAGTCTCCTCCATGGATGGTAGGGTAGACCCCTCAGTCTCCTCCATGGATGGTAGGGTAGACATATCAGTCTCCTCCATTGATGGTAGGGTAGACCCATCAGGCTCCTCCATGGATGGTAGGGTAGACCCATCAGTCTTCTCCATGGATGGTAGGGTTGACATATCAGCCTTCTCCATGGATGGTAGGGTAGACATATCAGCCTTCTCCATGGATGGTAGGGTAGACATATCAGTCTCCTCCATGGATGGTAGGGTAGACCCATCAGTCTTCTCCATGGATGGTAGGGTAGACATATCAGCCTTCTCCATGGATGGTAGGGTAGACCCATCAGACTCCTCCATGGATGGTAGGGTAGACCCATCAGTCTCCTCCATGGATGGTGGGTAGACCCATCAGTCTCCTCCATGGATGGTAGGGTAGACATATCAGCCGTCTTCATTGACGGTAGGGTAGACATATCAGCCTTCTCCATGGATGGTAGGGTAGACATATCAGCCTTCTCCATGGATGGTAGGGTAGAACCCATCAGTCTCCTCCATGGATGGTAGGGTACACATATCAGCCTTCTCCATGGATGGTAGGGTAGACATATCAGTCTCCTCCATGGACGGTAGAATAGACCCATCAGACTCCTCAATGGATGGTAGGGTATACCCATCAGTCTCCTCCATGGATGGTAGGGTAGACATGTCAGTCTCCTCCATGGATGGTAGGGTAGACCCCTCAGTCTCCTCCATGGATGGTAGGGTAGACATATCAGTCTCCTCCATTGATGGTAGGGTAGACCCATCAGGCTCCTCCATGGATGGTAGGGTAGACCCATCAGTCTTCTCCATGGATGGTAGGGTTGACATATCAGCCTTCTCCATGGATGGTAGGGTAGACATATCAGCCTTCTCCATGGATGGTAGGGTAGACATATCAGCCTCCTCCATGGATCGTAGGGTAGACCCATCAGTCTTCTCCATGGATGGTAGGGTAGATATCAGCCTTCTCCATGGGTGGTAGGGTTGACATATCAGTCTCCTCCATGGATGGTAGGGTAGACCCCTCAGTCTCCTCCATGGATGGTAGGGTAGACCCATCAGTCTCCTCCATGGATGGTAGGGTAGACATATCAGTCTTCTCCATGGATGGTAGGGTAGACATATCAGTCTCCTCCATGGACGGTAGGGTAGACCCATCAGACTCCTCAATGGATGGTAGGGTAGACCCATCAGTCTCCTCCATGGATGGTAGGGTAGACATGTCAGTCTCCTCCATGGATGGTAGGGTAGACCCCTCAGTCTCCTCCATGGATGGTAGGGTAGACATATCAGTCTCCTCCATTGATGGTAGGGTAGACCCATCAGGCTCCTCCATGGATGGTAGGGTAGACCCATCAGTCTTCTCCATGGATGGTAGGGTTGACATATCAGCCTTCTCCATGGATGGTAGGGTAGACATATCAGCCTTCTCCATGGATGGTAGGGTAGACATATCAGTCTCCTCCATGGATCGTAGGGTAGACCCATCAGTCTTCTCCATGGATGGTAGGGTAGAGATATCAGCCTTCTCCATGGGTGGTAGGGTAGACCCATCAGACTCCTCCATGGATGGTAGGGTAGACCCATCAGTCTCCTCCATGGATGGTGGGTAGACCCATCAGTCTCCTCCATGGATGGTAGGGTAGACATATCAGCCTTCTTCATTGACGGTAGGGTAGACATATCAGCCTTCTCCATGGATGGTAGGGTAGACATATCAGCCTTCTCCATGGATGGTAGGGTAGAACCCATCAGTCTCCTCCATGGATGGTAGGGTACACATATCAGCCTTCTCCATGGATGGTAGGGTAGACCCATCAGACTCCTCCATGGATGGTAGGGTAGCCCCATCAGTCTCCTCCATGGAATGGTAGGGTAGACCAATCAGTCTCCTCCATGGATGGTAGGTTAGACATATCAGCCTTCTCCATGGATGGTAGGGTAGACATATCAGTCTCCTCCATGGATGGTAGGGTAGACATATCAGCCTTCTCCATGGATGGTAGGGTAGACATATCAGTCTCCTCCATGGATGGTAGGGTAGACATATCTGTCTCCTCCATGGATGGTAGGATAGACATATCAGTCTCCTCCATGGATGGTAGGGTAGACCCATCAGACTCCTCAATGGATGGTAGGGTAGACACATCAGTCTCCTCCATGGATGGTAGGGTAGACCCATCAGTCTCCTCCGTGGATGGTAGGGTAGACCTATCAGTCTTCTCCATGGATGGTAGGGTAGACATATCAGCCTTCTCCATGGATGGTAGGGTAGACATATCAGTCTCCTCCATGGATGGTAGGGTAGACCGATCAGTCTCCTCCATGGATAGCAGGGTAGACACATCAGTCTCCTCCATGGATGGTAGGGTAGACATATCAGCCTTCTCCATGGATGGTAGGGTAGACATATCAGTCTCCTCCATGGATGGTAGGGTTGACATATCAATCTCCTCCATGAATGGTAGGGTAGACCCATCAGTCTCCTCCATGGATGGTAGGGTAGACCCATCAGTCTCCTCCATGGATGGTAGGGTAGACCCATCAGGCTCCTCCATGGATGGTAGGGTATACCCATCATTCTCCTCCATGGATGGTAGGGTAAACATATCAGTCTCCTCCATGGATGTTAGGGTAGAGATATCAGCCTTCTCCATGGATGGTAGGGTACACATATCAGTCTCCTCCATGGATGGTAGGGTTGACATATCAGTCTCCTCCATGGATGGTAGGGTAGACATATCAGTCTCCTCCATGGATGGTAGGGTAGACCCATCAGTCTCCTACATGGATGGTAGGGTAGACCCATCAGTCTCCTCCATGGATGGTAGGGTCACCCATCAGTCTCCTCCATGGATGGTAGGGTAGACATATCAGCCTTCTCCACCGATGGTTGGGTAGACATATCAGTCTCCTCCATGGATGGTAGGGAAGACATATCAGTCTGCTCCATGGATGGTAGAGTAGACATATCAGTCTCCTCCATGGATGGTAGGGTACACATATCAGCCTTCTCCATGGATGGTAGGGTAGACCCATCAGTCTCCTCCATGGATGGTAGGGTAGACATATCAGCCTTCTCCATTGACGGTAGGGTAGACATATCAGCCTTCTCCATGGATGGTAGGGTAGAACCCATCAGTCTCCTCCATGGATGGTAGGGTAGACATATCAGCCTCCTCCATGGATGGTAGGGTAGACCCATCAGACTCCTCCATGGATGGTAGGGTAGCCCCATCAGTCTCCTCCATGGAATGGTAGGGTAGACCAATCAGTCTCCTCCATGGATGGTAGGGTAGACATATCAGCCTTCTCCATGGATGGTAGGGTAGACATATCACTCTCCTCCATGGATGGTAGGGTAGACATATCAGCCTTCTCCATGGATAGTAGGGTAGACATATCAGTCTCCTCCATGGATGGTAGGGTAGACATATCTGTCTACTCCATGGATGGTAGGGTAGACATATCAGTCTCCTCCATGGATGGTAGGGTAGACCCATCAGACTCCTCAATGGATGGTAGGGTAGACCCATCAGTCTCCTCCATGGATGGTAGGGTAGACCCATCAGTCTCCTCCATGGATGGTAGGGTAGACATATCAGTCTTCTCCATGGATGGTAGGGTAGACATATCAGTCTCCTCCATGGATGGTAGGGTAGACATATCCCCCTCCTCCATTGATGGTAGGGTAGACCCATCAGGCTCCTCCATGGATGGTAGGGTAGACCCATCAGTCTTCTCCATGGATGGTAGGGTTGACATATCAGCCTTCTCCATGGATGGTAGGGTAGACATATCAGCCTTCTCCATGGATGGTAGGGTAGACATATCAGCCTTCTCCATGGATGGTAGGGTAGACATATCACTCTCCTCCATGGATGGTAGGGTAGACATATCAGCCTTCTCCATGGATAGTAGGGTAGACATATCAGTCTCCTCCATGGATGGTAGGGTAGACATATCTGTCTACTCCATGGATGGTAGGGTAGACATATCAGTCTCCTCCATGGATGGTAGGGTAGACCCATCAGACTCCTCAATGGATGGTAGGGTAGACCCATCAGTCTCCTCCATGGATGGTAGGGTAGACCCATCAGTCTCCTCCATGGATGGTAGGGTAGACATATCAGTCTTCTCCATGGATGGTAGGGTAGACATATCAGTCTCCTCCATGGATGGTAGGGTAGACATATCCCCCTCCTCCATTGATGGTAGGGTAGACCCATCAGGCTCCTCCATGGATGGTAGGGTAGACCCATCAGTTTTCTCCATGGATGGTAGGGTTGACATATCAGCCTTCTCCATGGATGGTAGGGTAGACATATCAGCCTTCTCCATGGATGGTAGGGTAGACATATCAGCCTTCTCCATTGACGGTAGGGTAGACATATCAGCCTTCTCCATGGATGGTAGGGTAGACATATCAGCCTTCTCCATGGATGGTAGGGTAGAACCCATCAGGCTCCTCCATGGATGGTAGGGTAGACATATCAGCCTTCTCCATGGATGGTAGGGTAGACCCATCAGACTCCTCCATGGATGGTAGGGTAGCCCCATCAGTCTCCTCCATGGATGGCAGGGTAGACCCATCAGTCTCCTCCATGGATGGTAGGGTAGACATATCAGCCTTCTCCATGGATGGTAGGGTAGACATATCAGTCTCCTCCATGGATGGTAGGGTAGACATATCAGCCTTCTCCATGGATGGTAGGGTAGACATATCAGTCTCCTCCATGGATGGTAGGGTAGACATATCAGCCTTCTCCATTGACGGTAGGGTAGACATATCAGCCTTCTCCATGGATGGTAGGGTAGAACCCATCAGTCTCCTCCATGGATGGTAGGGTAGACATATCAGCCTCCTCCATGGATGGTAGGGTAGACCCATCAGACTCCTCCATGGATGGTAGGGTAGCCCCATCAGTCTCCTCCATGGAATGGTAGGGTAGACCAATCAGTCTCCTCCATGGATGGTAGGGTAGACATATCAGCCTTCTCCATGGATGGTAGGGTAGACATATCACTCTCCTCCATGGATGGTAGGGTAGACATATCAGCCTTCTCCATGGATAGTAGGGTAGACATATCAGTCTCCTCCATGGATGGTAGGGTAGACATATCTGTCTACTCCATGGATGGTAGGGTAGACATATCAGTCTCCTCCATGGATGGTAGGGTAGACCCATCAGACTCCTCAATGGATGGTAGGGTAGACCCATCAGTCTCCTCCATGGATGGTAGGGTAGACCCATCAGTCTCCTCCATGGATGGTAGGGTAGACATATCAGTCTTCTCCATGGATGGTAGGGTAGACATATCAGTCTCCTCCATGGATGGTAGGGTAGATATATCCCCCTCCTCCATTGATGGTAGGGTAGACCCATCAGGCTCCTCCATGGATGGTAGGGTAGACCCATCAGTCTTCTCCATGGATGGTAGGGTTGACATATCAGACTTCTCCATGGATGGTAGGGTAGACATATCAGCCTTCTCCATGGATGGTAGGGTAGACATATCAGCCTTCTCCATGGATGGTAGGGTAGACATATCACTCTCCTCCATGGATGGTAGGGTAGACATATCAGCCTTCTCCATGGATAGTAGGGTAGACATATCAGTCTCCTCCATGGATGGTAGGGTAGACATATCTGTCTACTCCATGGATGGTAGGGTAGACATATCAGTCTCCTGCATGGATGGTAGGGTAGACCCATCAGACTCCTCAATGGATGGTAGGGTAGACCCATCAGGCTCCTCCATGGATGGTAGGGTATACCCATCATTCTCCTCCATGGATGGTAGGGTAAACATATCAGTCTCCTCCATGGATGTTAGGGTAGAGATATCAGCCTTCTCCATGGATGGTAGGGTACACATATCAGTCTCCTCCATGGATGGTAGGGTTGACATATCAGTCTCCTCCATGGATGGTAGGGTAGACATATCAGTCTCCTCCATGGATGGTAGGGTAGACCCATCAGTCTCCTACATGGATGGTAGGGTAGACCCATCAGTCTCCTACATGGATGGTAGGGTCACCCATCAGTCTCCTCCATGGATGGTAGGGTAGACATATCAGCCTTCTCCACCGATGGTTGGGTAGACATATCAGTCTCCTCCATGGATGGTAGGGAAGACATATCAGTCTGCTCCATGGATGGTAGAGTAGACATATCAGTCTCCTCCATGGATGGTAGGGTACACATATCAGCCTTCTCCATGGATGGTAGGGTAGACCCATCAGTCTCCTCCATGGATGGTAGGGTAGACATATCAGCCTTCTCCATTGACGGTAGGGTAGACATATCAGCCTTCTCCATGGATGGTAGGGTAGAACCCATCAGTCTCCTCCATGGATGGTAGGGTAGACATATCAGCCTCCTCCATGGATGGTAGGGTAGACCCATCAGACTCCTCCATGGATGGTAGGGTAGCCCCATCAGTCTCCTCCATGGAATGGTAGGGTAGACCAATCAGTCTCCTCCATGGATGGTAGGGTAGACATATCAGCCTTCTCCATGGATGGTAGGGTAGACATATCACTCTCCTCCATGGATGGTAGGGTAGACATATCAGCCTTCTCCATGGATAGTAGGGTAGACATATCAGTCTCCTCCATGGATGGTAGGGTAGACATATCTGTCTACTCCATGGATGGTAGGGTAGACATATCACTCTCCTCCATGGATGGTAGGGTAGACATATCAGCCTTCTCCATGGATAGTAGGGTAGACATATCAGTCTCCTCCATGGATGGTAGGGTAGACATATCTGTCTACTCCATGGATGGTAGGGTAGACATATCAGTCTCCTGCATGGATGGTAGGGTAGACCCATCAGACTCCTCAATGGATGGTAGGGTAGACCCATCAGGCTCCTCCATGGATGGTAGGGTATACCCATCATTCTCCTCCATGGATGGTAGGGTAAACATATCAGTCTCCTCCATGGATGTTAGGGTAGAGATATCAGCCTTCTCCATGGATGGTAGGGTACACATATCAGTCTCCTCCATGGATGGTAGGGTTGACATATCAGTCTCCTCCATGGATGGTAGGGTAGACATATCAGTCTCCTCCATGGATGGTAGGGTAGACCCATCAGTCTCCTACATGGATGGTAGGGTAGACCCATCAGTCTCCTACATGGATGGTAGGGTCACCCATCAGTCTCCTCCATGGATGGTAGGGTAGACATATCAGCCTTCTCCACCGATGGTTGGGTAGACATATCAGTCTCCTCCATGGATGGTAGGGAAGACATATCAGTCTGCTCCATGGATGGTAGAGTAGACATATCAGTCTCCTCCATGGATGGTAGGGTACACATATCAGCCTTCTCCATGGATGGTAGGGTAGACCCATCAGTCTCCTCCATGGATGGTAGGGTAGACATATCAGCCTTCTCCATTGACGGTAGGGTAGACATATCAGCCTTCTCCATGGATGGTAGGGTAGAACCCATCAGTCTCCTCCATGGATGGTAGGGTAGACATATCAGCCTCCTCCATGGATGGTAGGGTAGACCCATCAGACTCCTCCATGGATGGTAGGGTAGCCCCATCAGTCTCCTCCATGGAATGGTAGGGTAGACCAATCAGTCTCCTCCATGGATGGTAGGGTAGACATATCAGCCTTCTCCATGGATGGTAGGGTAGACATATCACTCTCCTCCATGGATGGTAGGGTAGACATATCAGCCTTCTCCATGGATAGTAGGGTAGACATATCAGTCTCCTCCATGGATGGTAGGGTAGACATATCTGTCTACTCCATGGATGGTAGGGTAGACATATCAGTCTCCAACATGGATGGTAGGGTAGACCCATCAGACTCCTCAATGGATGGTAGGGTAGACCCATCAGTCTCCTCCATGGATGGTAGGGTAGACCCATCAGTCTCCTCCATGGATGGTAGGGTAGACATATCAGTCTTCTCCATGGATGGTAGGGTAGACATATCAGTCTCCTCCATGGATGGTAGGGTAGACATATCCCCCTCCTCCATTGATGGTAGGGTAGACCCATCAGGCTCCTCCATGGATGGTAGGGTAGACCCATCAGTCTTCTCCATGGATGGTAGGGTTGACATATCAGCCTTCTCCATGGATGGTAGGGTAGACATATCAGCCTTCTCCATGGATGGTAGGGTAGACATATCAGCCTTCTCCATGGATGGTAGGGTAGACATATCACTCTCCTCCATGGATGGTAGGGTAGACATATCAGCCTTCTCCATGGATAGTAGGGTAGACATATCAGTCTCCTCCATGGATGGTAGGGTAGACATATCTGTCTACTCCATGGATGGTAGGGTAGACATATCAGTCTCCTCCATGGATGGTAGGGTAGACCCATCAGACTCCTCAATGGATGGTAGGGTAGACCAATCAGTCTCCTCCATGGATGGTAGGGTAGACCCATCAGTCTCCTCCATGGATGGTAGGGTAGACATATCAGTCTTCTCCATGGATGGTAGGGTAGACATATCAGTCTCCTCCATGGATGGTAGGGTAGACATATCCCCCTCCTCCATTGATGGTAGGGTAGACCCATCAGGCTCCTCCATGGATGGTAGGGTAGACCCATCAGTTTTCTCCATGGATGGTAGGGTTGACATATCAGCCTTCTCCATGGATGGTAGGGTAGACATATCAGCCTTCTCCATGGATGGTAGGGTAGACATATCAGCCTTCTCCATTGACGGTAGGGTAGACATATCAGCCTTCTCCATGGATGGTAGGGTAGACATATCAGCCTTCTCCATGGATGGTAGGGTAGAACCCATCAGGCTCCTCCATGGATGGTAGGGTAGACATATCAGCCTTCTCCATGGATGGTAGGGTAGACCCATCAGACTCCTCCATGGATGGTAGGGTAGCCCCATCAGTCTCCTCCATGGATGGCAGGGTAGACCCATCAGTCTCCTCCATGGATGGTAGGGTAGACATATCAGCCTTCTCCATGGATGGTAGGGTAGACATATCAGTCTCCTCCATGGATGGTAGGGTAGACATATCAGCCTTCTCCATGGATGGTAGGGTAGACATATCAGTCTCCTCCATGGATGGTAGGGTAGACATATCAACCTTCTCCATTGACGGTAGGGTAGACATATCAGCCTTCTCCATGGATGGTAGGGTAGAACCCATCAGTCTCCTCCATGGATGGTAGGGTAGACATATCAGCCTCCTCCATGGATGGTAGGGTAGACCCATCAGACTCCTCCATGGATGGTAGGGTAGCCCCATCAGTCTCCTCCATGGAATGGTAGGGTAGACCAATCAGTCTCCTCCATGGATGGTAGGGTAGACATATCAGCCTTCTCCATGGATGGTAGGGTAGACATATCACTCTCTTCCATGGATGGTAGGGTAGACATATCAGCCTTCTCCATGGATAGTAGGGTAGACATATCAGTCTCCTCCATGGATGGTAGGGTAGACATATCTGTCTACTCCATGGATGGTAGGGTAGACATATCAGTCTCCTCCATGGATGGTAGGGTAGACCCATCAGACTCCTCAATGGATGGTAGGGTAGACCCATCAGTCTCCTCCATGGATGGTAGGGTAGACCCATCAGTCTCCTCCATGGATGGTAGGGTAGACATATCAGTCTTCTCCATGGATGGTAGGGTAGACATATCAGTCTCCTCCATGGATGGTAGGGTAGATATATCCCCCTCCTCCATTGATGGTAGGGTAGACCCATCAGGCTCCTCCATGGATGGTAGGGTAGACCCATCAGTCTTCTCCATGGATGGTAGGGTTGACATATCAGCCTTCTCCATGGATGGTAGGGTAGACATATCAGCCTTCTCCATGGATGGTAGGGTAGACATATCAGCCTTCTCCATGGATGGTAGGGTAGACATATCACTCTCCTCCATGGATGGTAGGGTAGACATATCAGCCTTCTCCATGGATAGTAGGGTAGACATATCAGTCTCCTCCATGGATGGTAGGGTAGACATATCTGTCTACTCCATGGATGGTAGGGTAGACATATCAGTCTCCTGCATGGATGGTAGGGTAGACCCATCAGACTCCTCAATGGATGGTAGGGTAGACCCATCAGTCTCCTCCATGGATGGTAGGGTAGACCCATCAGTCTCCTCCATGGATGGTAGGGTAGACATATCAGTCTTCTCCATGGATGGTAGGGTAGACATATCAGTCTCCTCCATGGATGGTAGGGTAGACATATCCCCCTCCTCCATTGATGGTAGGGTAGACCCATCAGGCTCCTCCATGGATGGTAGGGTAGACCCATCAGTCTTCTCCATGGATGGTAGGGTTGACATATCAGCCTTCTCCATGGATGGTAGGGTAGACATATCAGCCTTCTCCATGGATGGTAGGGTAGACATATCAGCCTTCTCCATTGACGGTAGGGTAGACATATCAGCCTTCTCCATGGATGGTAGGGTAGACATATCAGCCTTCTCCATGGATGGTAGGGTAGAACCCATCAGACTCCTCCATGGATGGTAGGGTAGACATATCAGCCTTCTCCATGGATGGTAGGGTAGACCCATCAGACTCCTCCATGGATGGTAGGGTAGCCCCATCAGTCTCCTCCATGGATGGCAGGGTAGACCCATCAGTCTCCTCCATGGATGGTAGGGTAGACATATCAGCCTTCTCCATGGATGGTAGGGTGGACATATCAGTCTCCTCCATGGATGGTAGGGTAGACATATCAGCCTTCTCCATGGATGGTAGGGTAGACATATCAGTCTCCTCCATGGATGGTAGGGTAGACATATCAGTCTCCTCCATGGATGGTAGGGTAGACCCATCAGACTCCTCAATGGATGGTAGGGTAGACCCATCAGTCTCCTCCATGGATGGTAGGGTAGACCCATCAGTCTCCTCCATGGATGGTAGGGTAGACATATCAGTCTTCTCCATGGATGGTAGGGTAGACATGTCAGTCTCCTCCATGGATGGTAGGGTAGACCCCTCAGTCTCCTCCATGGATGGTAGGGTAGACCCATCAGTCTCCTCCATTGATGGTAGGGTAGACCCATCAGTCTCCTCCATGGATGGTAGGGTTGACATATCAGCCTTCTCCATTGACGGTAGGGTAGACATATCAGCCTTCTCCATGGATGGTAGGGTAGAACCCATCAGTCTCCTCCATGGATGGTAGGGTAGACATATCAGCCTCCTCCATGGATGGTAGGGTAGACCCATCAGACTCCTCCATGGATGGTAGGGTAGCCCCATCAGTTTCCTCCATGGAATGGTAGGGTAGACCAATCAGTCTCCTCCATGGATGGTAGGGTAGACATATCAGCCTTCTCCATGGATGGTAGGGTAGACATATCACTCTCCTCCATGGATGGTAGGGTAGACATATCAGCCTTCTCCATGGATAGTAGGGTAGACATATCAGTCTCCTCCATGGATGGTAGGGTAGACATATCTGTCTACTCCATGGATGGTAGGTTAGACATATCAGTCTCCTCCATGGATGGTAGGGTAGACCCATCAGACTCCTCAATGGATGGTAGGGTAGACCCATCAGTCTCCTCCATGGATGGTAGGGTAGACCCATCAGTCTCCTCCATGGATGGTAGGGTAGACATATCAGTCTTCTCCATGGATGGTAGGGTAGACATATCAGTCTCCTCCATGGATGGTAGGGTAGATATATCCCCCTCCTCCATTGATGGTAGGGTAGACCCATCAGGCTCCTCCATGGATGGTAGGGTAGACCCATCAGTCTTCTCCATGGATGGTAGGGTTGACATATCAGCCTTCTCCATGGATGGTAGGGTAGACATATCAGCCTTCTCCATGGATGGTAGGGTAGACATATCAGCCTTCTCCATGGATGGTAGGGTAGACATATCACTCTCCTCCATGGATGGTAGGGTAGACATATCAGCCTTCTCCATGGATAGTAGGGTAGACATATCAGTCTCCTCCATGGATGGTAGGGTAGACATATCTGTCTACTCCATGGATGGTAGGGTAGACATATCAGTCTCCTCCATGGATGGTAGGGTAGACCCATCAGACTCCTCAATGGATGGTAGGGTAGACCCATCAGTCTCCTCCATGGATGGTAGGGTAGACCCATCAGTCTCCTCCATGGATGGTAGGGTAGACATATCAGTCTTCTCCATGGATGGTAGGGTAGACATATCAGTCTCCTCCATGGATGGTAGGGTAGACATATCCCCCTCCTCCATTGATGGTAGGGTAGACCCATCAGGCTCCTCCATGGATGGTAGGGTAGACCCATCAGTCTTCTCCATGGATGGTAGGGTTGACATATCAGCCTTCTCCATGGATGGTAGGGTAGACATATCAGCCTTCTCCATGGATGGTAGGGTAGACATATCAGCCTTCTCCATTGACGGTAGGGTAGACATATCAGCCTTCTCCATGGATGGTAGGGTAGACATATCAGCCTTCTCCATGGATGGTAGGGTAGAACCCATCAGGCTCCTCCATGGATGGTAGGGTAGACATATCAGCCTTCTCCATGGATGGTAGGGTAGACCCATCAGACTCCTCCATGGATGGTAGGGTAGCCCCATCAGTCTCCTCCATGGATGGCAGGGTAGACCCATCAGTCTCCTCCATGGATGGTAGGGTAGACATATCAGCCTTCTCCATGGATGGTAGGGTAGACATATCAGTCTCCTCCATGGATGGTAGGGTAGACATATCAGCCTTCTCCATGGATGGTAGGGTAGACATATCAGTCTCCTCCATGGATGGTAGGGTAGACCCATCAGACTCCTCAATGGATGGTAGGGTAGACCCATCAGTCTCCTCCATGGATGGTAGGGTAGACCCATCAGTCTCCTCCATGGATGGTAGGGTAGACATATCAGTCTTCTCCATGGATGGTAGGGTAGACATGTCAGTCTCCTCCATGGATGGTAGGGTAGACCCCTCAGTCTCCTCCATGGATGGTAGGGTAGACCCATCAGTCTCCTCCATGGATGGTAGGGTAGACCCATCAGTCTCCTCCATGGATGGTAGGGTTGACATATCAGCCTTCTCCATTGACGGTAGGGTAGACATATCAGCCTTCTCCATGGATGGTAGGGTAGAACCCATCAGTCTCCTCCATGGATGGTAGGGTAGACATATCAGCCTCCTCCATGGATGGTAGGGTAGACCCATCAGACTCCTCCATGGATGGTAGGGTAGCCCCATCAGTTTCCTCCATGGAATGGTAGGGTAGACCAATCAGTCTCCTCCATGGATGGTAGGGTAGACATATCAGCCTTCTCCATGGATGGTAGGGTAGACATATCACTCTCCTCCATGGATGGTAGGGTAGACATATCAGCCTTCTCCATGGATAGTAGGGTAGACATATCAGTCTCCTCCATGGATGGTAGGGTAGACATATCTGTCTACTCCATGGATGGTAGGTTAGACATATCAGTCTCCTCCATGGATGGTAGGGTAGACCCATCAGACTCCTCAATGGATGGTAGGGTAGACCCATCAGTCTCCTCCATGGATGGTAGGGTAGACCCATCAGTCTCCTCCATGGATGGTAGGGTAGACATATCAGTCTTCTCCATGGATGGTAGGGTAGACATATCAGTCTCCTCCATGGATGGTAGGGTAGATATATCCCCCTCCTCCATTGATGGTAGGGTAGACCCATCAGGCTCCTCCATGGATGGTAGGGTAGACCCATCAGTCTTCTCCATGGATGGTAGGGTTGACATATCAGCCTTCTCCATGGATGGTAGGGTAGACATATCAGCCTTCTCCATGGATGGTAGGGTAGACATATCAGCCTTCTCCATGGATGGTAGGGTAGACATATCACTCTCCTCCATGGATGGTAGGGTAGACATATCAGCCTTCTCCATGGATAGTAGGGTAGACCCATCAGTCTCCTCCATGGATGGTAGGGTAGACATATCTGTCTACTCCATGGATGGTAGGGTAGACATATCAGTCTCCTCCATGGATGGTAGGGTAGACCCATCAGACTCCTCAATGGATGGTAGGGTAGACCCATCAGTCTCCTCCATGGATGGTAGGGTAGACCCATCAGTCTCCTCCATGGATGGTAGGGTAGACATATCAGTCTTCTCCATGGATGGTAGGGTAGACATATCAGTCTCCTCCATGGATGGTAGGGTAGACATATCCCCCTCCTCCATTGATGGTAGGGTAGACCCATCAGGCTCCTCCATGGATGGTAGGGTAGACCCATCAGTCTTCTCCATGGATGGTAGGGTTGACATATCAGCCTTCTCCATGGATGGTAGGGTAGACATATCAGCCTTCTCCATGGATGGTAGGGTAGACATATCAGCCTTCTCCATTGACGGTAGGGTAGACATATCAGCCTTCTCCATGGATGGTAGGGTAGACATATCAGCCTTCTCCATGGATGGTAGGGTAGAACCCATCAGGCTCCTCCATGGATGGTAGGGTAGACATATCAGCCTTCTCCATGGATGGTAGGGTAGACCCATCAGACTCCTCCATGGATGGTAGGGTAGCCCCATCAGTCTCCTCCATGGATGGCAGGGTAGACCCATCAGTCTCCTCCATGGATGGTAGGGTAGACATATCAGCCTTCTCCATGGATGGTAGGGTAGACATATCAGTCTCCTCCATGGATGGTAGGGTAGACATATCAGCCTTCTCCATGGATGGTAGGGTAGACATATCAGTCTCCTCCATGGATGGTAGGGTAGACATATCAGTCTCCTCCATGGATGGTAGGGTAGACCCATCAGACTCCTCAATGGATGGTAGGGTAGACCCATCAGTCTCCTCCATGGATGGTAGGGTAGACCCATCAGTCTCCTCCATGGATGGTAGGGTAGACATATCAGTCTTCTCCATGGATGGTAGGGTAGACATGTCAGTCTCCTCCATGGATGGTAGGGTAGACCCCTCAGTCTCCTCCATGGATGGTAGGGTAGACCCATCAGTCTCCTCCATTGATGGTAGGGTAGACCCATCAGTCTCCTCCATGGATGGTAGGGTTGACATATCAGCCTTCTCCATTGACGGTAGGGTAGACATATCAGCCTTCTCCATGGATGGTAGGGTAGAACCCATCAGTCTCCTCCATGGATGGTAGGGTAGACATATCAGCCTCCTCCATGGATGGTAGGGTAGACCCATCAGACTCCTCCATGGATGGTAGGGTAGCCCCATCAGTTTCCTCCATGGAATGGTAGGGTAGACCAATCAGTCTCCTCCATGGATGGTAGGGTAGACATATCAGCCTTCTCCATGGATGGTAGGGTAGACATATCACTCTCCTCCATGGATGGTAGGGTAGACATATCAGCCTTCTCCATGGATAGTAGGGTAGACATATCAGTCTCCTCCATGGATGGTAGGGTAGACATATCTGTCTACTCCATGGATGGTAGGTTAGACATATCAGTCTCCTCCATGGATGGTAGGGTAGACCCATCAGACTCCTCAATGGATGGTAGGGTAGACCCATCAGTCTCCATGGATGGTAGGGTAGACCCATCAGTCTCCTCCATGGATGGTAGGGTAGACATATCAGTCTTCTCCATGGATGGTAGGGTAGACATATCAGTCTCCTCCATGGATGGTAGGGTAGATATATCCCCCTCCTCCATTGATGGTAGGGTAGACCCATCAGGCTCCTCCATGGATGGTAGGGTAGACCCATCAGTCTTCTCCATGGATGGTAGGGTTGACATATCAGCCTTCTCCATGGATGGTAGGGTAGACATATCAGCCTTCTCCATGGATGGTAGGGTAGACATATCAGCCTTCTCCATGGATGGTAGGGTAGACATATCACTCTCCTCCATGGATGGTAGGGTAGACATATCAGCCTTCTCCATGGATAGTAGGGTAGACATATCAGTCTCCTCCATGGATGGTAGGGTAGACATATCTGTCTACTCCATGGATGGTAGGGTAGACATATCAGTCTCCTCCATGGATGGTAGGGTAGACCCATCAGACTCCTCAATGGATGGTAGGGTAGACCCATCAGTCTCCTCCATGGATGGTAGGGTAGACCCATCAGTCTCCTCCATGGATGGTAGGGTAGACATATCAGTCTTCTCCATGGATGGTAGGGTAGACATATCAGTCTCCTCCATGGATGGTAGGGTAGACATATCCCCCTCCTCCATTGATGGTAGGGTAGACCCATCAGGCTCCTCCATGGATGGTAGGGTAGACCCATCAGTCTTCTCCATGGATGGTAGGGTTGACATATCAGCCTTCTCCATGGATGGTAGGGTAGACATATCAGCCTTCTCCATGGATGGTAGGGTAGACATATCAGCCTTCTCCATTGACGGTAGGGTAGACATATCAGCCTTCTCCATGGATGGTAGGGTAGACATATCAGCCTTCTCCATGGATGGTAGGGTAGAACCCATCAGGCTCCTCCATGGATGGTAGGGTAGACATATCAGCCTTCTCCATGGATGGTAGGGTAGACCCATCAGACTCCTCCATGGATGGTAGGGTAGCCCCATCAGTCTCCTCCATGGATGGCAGGGTAGACCCATCAGTCTCCTCCATGGATGGTAGGGTAGACATATCAGCCTTCTCCATGGATGGTAGGGTAGACATATCAGTCTCCTCCATGGATGGTAGGGTAGACATATCAGCCTTCTCCATGGATGGTAGGGTAGACATATCAGTCTCCTCCATGGATGGTAGGGTAGACATATCAGTCTCCTCCATGGATGGTAGGGTAGACCCATCAGACTCCTCAATGGATGGTAGGGTAGACCCATCAGTCTCCTCCATGGATGGTAGGGTAGACCCATCAGTCTCCTCCATGGATGGTAGGGTAGACATATCAGTCTTCTCCATGGATGGTAGGGTAGACATGTCAGTCTCCTCCATGGATGGTAGGGTAGACCCCTCAGTCTCCTCCATGGATGGTAGGGTAGACCCATCAGTCTCCTCCATTGATGGTAGGGTAGACCCATCAGTCTCCTCCATGGATGGTAGGGTTGACATATCAGCCTTCTCCATTGACGGTAGGGTAGACATATCAGCCTTCTCCATGGATGGTAGGGTAGAACCCATCAGTCTCCTCCATGGATGGTAGGGTAGACATATCAGCCTCCTCCATGGATGGTAGGGTAGACCCATCAGACTCCTCCATGGATGGTAGGGTAGCCCCATCAGTTTCCTCCATGGAATGGTAGGGTAGACCAATCAGTCTCCTCCATGGATGGTAGGGTAGACATATCAGCCTTCTCCATGGATGGTAGGGTAGACATATCACTCTCCTCCATGGATGGTAGGGTAGACATATCAGCCTTCTCCATGGATAGTAGGGTAGACATATCAGTCTCCTCCATGGATGGTAGGGTAGACATATCTGTCTACTCCATGGATGGTAGGTTAGACATATCAGTCTCCTCCATGGATGGTAGGGTAGACCCATCAGACTCCTCAATGGATGGTAGGGTAGACCCATCAGTCTCCTCCATGGATGGTAGGGTAGACCCATCAGTCTCCTCCATGGATGGTAGGGTAGACATATCAGTCTTCTCCATGGATGGTAGGGTAGACATATCAGTCTCCTCCATGGATGGTAGGGTAGATATATCCCCCTCCTCCATTGATGGTAGGGTAGACCCATCAGGCTCCTCCATGGATGGTAGGGTAGACCCATCAGTCTTCTCCATGGATGGTAGGGTTGACATATCAGCCTTCTCCATGGATGGTAGGGTAGACATATCAGCCTTCTCCATGGATGGTAGGGTAGACATATCAGCCTTCTCCATGGATGGTAGGGTAGACATATCACTCTCCTCCATGGATGGTAGGGTAGACATATCAGCCTTCTCCATGGATAGTAGGGTAGACATATCAGCCTTCTCCATGGATGGTAGGGTAGACATATCAGTCTCCTCCATGGATGGTAGGGTAGACATGTCAGCCTTCTCCATGGATGGTAGGGTAGACATATCAGCCTTCTCCATGGATGGTAAGGTAGACATATCAGTCTCCTCCATGGGTGGTAGGGTAGACATATCAGTCTCCTCCATGCATGGTAGAGTAGACATATCAGTCTTGTTGTTCTTGTTCTTCTTCAGACGTTCATTTGTCCCAAAAACAAGAATAAGGAACTTGTCAGCACTGTACTGTTGTTGTCCAGGGTCGGTCCTGGTGTCTGGGGCGTATGATAGACTGACTGTAGACCTGTTGTTGTCCAGGGTCGGTCCTGGTGTCTGGGGCGTATGATAGACTGACTGTAGTTCTGTTGTTGTCCAGGGTCGGTCCTGGTGTCTGGGGCGTATGATAGACTGACTGTAGTTCTGATGTTGTCCAGGGTCGGTCCTGGTGTCTGGGGCGTATGATAGAACAGTGGCTGTGTGGAACATGGAGACCCTCTGCAAGACCCTGGAGTTGAAGGTAGCTTTATGCTGTATCCTACTGCAGAAACATTTTAAGGCAAACAGGTGTGCGTGTGTGTGTGTGTGTGCGTGTGCGTGTGTGCGAGTGTGCGTGTGTGTGTTTCAAACAGGTGTGTCTGTGTGTGTGTGTGTGTGTGTGTGTGTGTGTGTGTGTGTGTGTGTGTGTGTGTGTGTGTGTGTGTGTGTGCTTGCGTGTGTGTGTGTGTTTCAAACAGGTGTGTGTGTGTGCCCTCATGTGTGTGGTTTTGCTTACCCTAGGGACATGCGGATTGGGTGACAGATGTGGCAATCAGTGCTGAGAAAAAATGGGTGGCCTCCGCTTCCAAGGTACAAACACACACACACACCTCAAGGTCATGTCCCTGTAGGTCACAGTTAATATACACCTCAATGTCATGTCCCTGTAGGTCACAGTTAATATACACCTCAATGTCATGTCCCTGTAGGTCACAGTTAATATACACCTCAATGTCATGTCCTATCCCTGTAGGTCACAGTTAATATACACCTCAATGTCATGTCCCTGTAGGTCACAGTTAATATACACCTCAATGGCATGTCCTATCCCTGTAGGTCACAGTTAATATACACCTCAATGTCATGTCCCTGTAGGTCACAGTTAATATACACCTCAATGTCATGTCCCCGTAGGTCACAGTTAATATACACCTCAATGTCATGTCCCTGTAGGCCACAGTTAATATACACCTCGATGTCATGTCCCTGTAGGTCACAGTTAATACACACCTCAATGTCATGTCCCTGTAGGTCACAGTTAATATACACCTCAATGTCATGTCCCTGTAGGTCACAGTTAATACACACCTCAATGTCATGTCATGTCCCTGTAGGTCACAGTTAATACACACCTCAATGTCATGTCCCTGTAGGTCACAGTTAATATACACCTCAATGTCATGTCCCTGTAGGTCACAGTTAATATACACCTCAATGTCCTATCCCTGTAGGTCACAGTTAATATACACCTCAATGTCATGTCATGTCCCCGTAGGTCACAGTTAATATACACCTCAATGTCATGTCCCTGTAGGTCACAGTTAATACACACCTCAATGTCATGTCCCTGTAGGTCACAGTTAATATACACCTCAATGTCATGTCCCTGTAGGTCACATTTAATACACACCTCAATGTCATGTCATGTCCCTGTAGGTCACAGTTAATACACACCTCAATGTCATGTCCCTGTAGGTCACAGTTAATATACACCTCAATGTCATGTCCCTGTAGGTCACAGTTAATATACACCTCAATGTCATGTCATGTCCCCGTAGGTCACAGTTAATATACACCTCAATGTCATGTCCTATCCCTGTAGGTCACAGAATATTTCCCATTTTTACCATTCCATTTTGCATCATCATAAACATTGCTCTGTGTACCTTTGAAGGACACCACTGTCAGGTTGTGGAATATGGAACACTCTGAAGAGATACCTGCTGTTATTGAGACCAGGAAGGCTCAGGGAATGGGCTATCACATCCTCCAGGTTGGTAATGGGCTATCGCATCCTCCAGGTTGGTAATGGGCTATCATATCCTCCAGGTTGGTAATGGGCTATCATATCCTCCAGGTTGGTAATGGCTATCATATCCTCCAGGGTGGTAATGGGCTATCATATCCTCCAGGTTGGTATTGGGCTATCATATCCCCCAGGTTGGTAATGGGCTATCATATCCTCCAGGTTGGTAATGGGCTAACCATATCTTCTAGGTTGGTAATGAGCTATCATATCCTCCAGGTTGGTAATGGGCTATCATATCCTGCAGGTTGGTAATGGGCTAACCATATCTTCTAGGTTGGTAATGAGCTATCATATCCTCCAGGTTGGTAATGGGCTATCATATCCTCCAGGTTGGTAATGGGCTATCATATCCTCCAGCTTGGTAATGGGCTATCATATCCTCCAGGTTGGTAATGGGCTACCATATCCTCCAGGTTGGTAATGAGCTATCATATCCTCCAGGTTGGTAATGGGCTATCATATCCTCCAGGTTGGTAATGGGCTATCATATCCTCCAGGTTGGTAATGCTACCACAGACTTCTACCTTGTAGATCAGCATTATATGTAGAGACCCGATCCTAGATCACCACTCCGACCCTGAGACTGATCCTAGACCACCACTCCTACCCTGTTACCTGATCCTAGACCACCTCTCCTACCCTGTTGCCTGATCCTAGATCACCACTCCTACCCTGAGACCTGATCCTAGACCTGATCTTAGACCTGATCCTAGTCCACCACTCCTACCCTGAGACCTGATCCTAGATCACCACGCCTACCCTGAGGCCTGATCCTAGACCACCACTCCTACCCTGTTAACTGATCCTAGACCACCACTCCTACCCTGAGCCCTGATCCTAGACCACCCTCCTACCCTGAGACCTGATCCTATACCACCACTCCTACCCTGTTGCCTGATCCTAGATTACCACTCCTACCCTAGACCACCACTCCTACCCTGAGAACCTGATCCTAGACCACTACTCCTATCCTAGACCACCCCTCCTACCCTGAGACCTGATCCTAGACCACCACTCCTATCCTAGACCACCACTCCTACCCTGAGAACCTGATCCTAGACCACCGCTCTACCCTGAGTCCTGATCCTAGACCACCACTCCTACCCTGAGACCTGATCCTAAACCTGATTCTAGACCACCAATCCTACCCTGTAACCAGATCCTAGACCATCACCCCTACCCTGAGACCTGATCCTAGATCACCACTCCTACCCTGAGTCCTGATCCTAGACCACCAGTCCTACCCTGAAACCTGATCCTAGACCACCACTCCTACCCTGAGACCTGATCCTAGATCACCACGCCTACCCTGAGACCTGATCCTAGACCTGATGTTAGACCTGATCCTAGTCCACCACTCCTACCCTGAGACCTGATCCTAGATCACCACGCCTACCCTGAGGGCTGATCCTAGACCACCACTCCTACCCTGAGGACTGATCCTAGACCACCACACCCTACCCTGAGTCCTGATCCTAGACCACCACTCCTACCCTGAGACTTGATCCTAGACCACCACACCCTACCCTGAGCCCTGATCCTAGACCACCACTCCTACCCTGAGACCTGATCCTAGACCACCAATCCTACCCTGTTACCTGATCCTAGATCAGCACTCCTACCCTGTTACCTGATCCTAGACCACTACTCCTACCCTGTTACCTGATCCTAGATCAGCACTCCTACCCTGAGACCTGATCCTAGACCACCACATCTACCCTGAGATACTTTGTGAATAAGGAAGATTATTTTGGTGACACTGTTTTGTTGAACCTAATCCAGTCTTGTCTTTCAGTGTGAGGAGTGTGGAAAGGCTTTCTCCATTTCCCGACTGGAGAACTCAGACTTGGTCACAAAGTGTGTGTTCTGCCGATTGAAGACAGAAACCAGATCCCATCTTCAACCTCCTCCTCTGTTGTCCAGTGTTCTGCCGATTGAAGACAGAAACCAGATCCCATCTACAACCTCCTCCTCTGTTGTCTAGTGTTCTGCCTTATTGAAGACAGAAACCAGATCCCATCTACAACCTCCTCCTCTGTTAACTAGTGCTCTGCCTTATTGAAGACAGAAACCAGATCCTATCTACAACCCCTCCTCCTCTGTTGTCTAGTGTTCTGCCTTATTGAAGACAGAAACCAGATCCCATCTACAACCTCCTCCTCTGTTGTCTAGGAATTGAATGTATTATTTCCTAATGCTTGTACGTTACTGTATATAACTTAAGTCCTGTGTTTATTGAGTACCGTATCCTGTTAAAACTGTATTTGATAATTGATTTTGTCATAAAATAACTAAAGTATCAGTGCATTGCTGTGCTACGAGACATTCTAGGTTCGAGTCCGGGGCCTGGGGACCCATGGGGCGGCGCACAATTGGCCCAGCGTCGTCCGGGTCCGGGGAGGGTTTGACCGGCAGGGATGTCCTTGTCCCATCGTGCATTAGCGACTCCTGCGGCGGGCCGGGCGCAGTCTTCGCATGACACGGTAGCCAGGTGTGCGGTGTTTCCTTCTGACACGTTGGTGAGGCTGGCTTCCGGGTTAAGTGGGCGTTGTGTCAAGAAGCAGTGTGGCTTGGGTTGGGGTCGTGTTTCAGAGGACACACGGCTCTCGACCTTCGCCTCTCCTGAGTCCGTACGGGAGTTGCAACGATGGGACAAGACTGTAACTACCAATTGGATACCACGAAAAAGGGGTAAAAAAAAGAATAATAAAATAAAATAGAAAATAACTAAAGATTCTATCTATTGTGAGTCTTTCTCTGTGGTGAACACACACCTGGAGTCTAGGACAGCTATGGTAGAGAACACACCTGGAGTCTAGGACAGCTATGGTAGAGAATACACCTGGAGTCTAGGAGAGCTATGGTAGAGAACACACCTGGAGTCTAGGACAGCTATGGTAGAGAACACACCTGGAGTCTAGGACAGCTATGGTAGAGAACACACCTGGAGTCTAGGACAGCTATGGTAGAGAACACACCTGGAGTCTAGGACAGCTATGGCTGTAGAAACATGAGACCCTAAAACATTTGGTCTCGCTGTAGAGACATGAGACCCTAAAACCTTTGGTCTCGCTGTAGAAACATGAGACCCCAAAACCTTTGGCCTCGCTGTAGAGACATGAGACCCCAAAACCTTTGGCCTCACTGTAGAAACATGAGACCCCAAAACCTTTGGTCTCGCTGTAGAAACATGAGACCCTAAAACCTTTGGTCTCCCTGTAGAAACATGAGACCCCAAAACCTTTGCTTATTGAACTGCAAAGGAGAGAAATTCCTAAAAGTCACAATGAACAGAAGAGGAAACCAAGTCCACTGGTGGAACCCTGCTGCTAATATAGGGGCTGGCCCAGCAGGACCACTGGTAGAACCCTGCTGCTAATATAGGGGCTGGCCCAGCAGGACCACTGGTAGAACCCTGCTGTTAATATAGGGGCTGGTCCAGCAGGACCACTGGTAGAACCCTGCTGTTAATATAGGGGCTGTCACAGGATCCAACGAAAGTGGCGCCCCTCCTCGGTAGTACCACATCGGGCCATTATGAGTACCTCGTCATGCCGTATGGGTTAAAGAACGCTCCCGCTGTCTTCCAATCCTTTGTGGACGAGGTCCTTAGGGACATGCTCGGGCAGGGTGTGGTGGTGTACATCGATGACATCCTGATCTGTTCCGCCACACGCGCCGAGCATGTGTCCCTGGTGCGTAAAGTGCTTGGGCGGCTGCTGGAGCATAACCTATACGTCAAGGCTGAGAAATGTGAGTTCTTCAAACGAGCCGTCTCATTTCTAGGATATCGCATTTCCACCTCGGGGGTGGAGGTGGAGTGTGACCGCGTGACGGCTGTGCATAATTGGCCAACCCCAGCCACTGTGAAGGAGGTGCAGCGGTTCTTGGGGTTCGCTAATTATTATCGGCGGTTTATCCGGGGTTTTGGCCAGGTGGCAGCTCCCATTACCTCACTGATGAAGGGGGGGCCGGTGCGGCTACGATGGTCAGCAGAGGCGGACAGAGCCTTCCATCGTCTGAAGGTTCTGTTTACCAATGCACCTGTCCTGGCGCATCCGGACCCCTCTTTGCCATTCATAGTGGAGGTGGACGCGTCCGAGGCTGGGGTAGGAGCTGTGCTATCGCAGCACTCGGGCGTTCCTCCGAAGCTCCGCCCATGTGCGTTCTTTTCTAAGAAGCTGAGCCCGGCGGAGCGCAACTATGATGTGGGGGACCGGGAGCTGTTAGCCGTGGTCAGGGCTTTGACGGTGTGGAGACATTGGCTTGAGGGGGCACGTCACCCTTTTCTCATCTGGACCGACCACCGTAACCTGGAGTATATTCGGGCAGCGAGGAGACTTAATCCCCATCAGGCAAGGTGGGCCATGTTTTTTACGAGGTTTAACTTTACCCTCTCGTACATTCCAGGTTCCCGGAACCGGAAGGCTGACGCACTGTCGCGTCTCTACGACACCGAGGAGCGGACCATCGATCCTACTCCCATACTTCCCGCCTCCTGTCTGGTGGCACCGGTGGTATGGGAGGTGGATGCGGACATCGAGCGGGCGGGTCGGTCAGAACCCACTCCACCGCAGTGTCCCGTGGGTCTGAAATACGTTCCGCTTGGTGTTCGCGATCGCCTGATCCGATGGTCCCATACTCTACCCTCCTCGGGTCAACCTGGGGTGGAACGGACAGTGCGGGGCCTGAAGGGAAGGTACTGGTGGCCCACCTTGGCTGAGGATGTTCGGCGTTATGTCTCTTCCTGTTCGGTGTGCGCTCAGTGTAAGGCTCCTAGGCACCTACCTCGAGGGAAATTACAGCCCCTCCCCGTTCCACAACGGCCCTGGACTCACCTTTCGGTGGATTTCCTTACGGATCTCCCGCTGTTAATATAGGGGCTGGCCCAGCAGGACCACTGGTAGAACCCTGCTGTTAATATAGGGGCTGGCCCAGCAGGACCACTGGTAGAACCCTAGGCAATAACTTAACCTTGGTAACGTTCACAGAATGATTTTAGATTTTTAGTGGTAATTAAATATAATTTCTTTAGAATGTATCTGAATGAAAATTCCTATAAATAGTTTTTTACCAGCTCCGTATATTCTGGAGTCAAATTGAGAAAAGAAGAACCCGCGCTGCGGCAGCACGACACCCCAGATCAGAGTATATTTATTACTTTCATATTATTCTATTTCTTCCTCTGCATTGTTGGGAAGAGCCGTAAAGCACTTCACTGTTACTCACCTGTTGTTTACGAAGCATGACACAAATACATTTTGATTTGACACACAAGGTTGACCGAACACCACTTGTCCGAGCGTGTAAATGTTTGAAATGTAAACTATGGGATTAATATTGATTAATTGATGTTCTGCAATGAAGCTCACTTGAGTAATTAACTAAAGACACAACACCGTCTGAGATGTAAATTACCGATTTAACATTGTATTATCCACTCATTATCGATGTTTGCGATGTAAATGATTGAAATATAAAGCCTTTTTTCACTTGGACATTCACCGGCGCCGTGGCTTAGTTGGTTAAAGCGCCTGTCTAGTAAACAGGAGATCCTGAGTTCGAATCTCAGCGGAGCCTTTTGTGAACTTTAAAAGCCAAGGCACCAACAGGCTTAAATTTAATTTTTACATCTACCTATTTTGAGATTTTTTGGGGGGGCATTTTGGTCAATTTAATATTAGTATTTTCTAAAAGTAAACATAAAAATGTATATTTTCTTTAGTTTCCCATACTACCATCATCCACATTTTTTTTATTAAAATGGAAATTCATCAATAATTTCAAAGCTCACTACATACAATTACACATAATGTAAAAGCCCATTTCATAGTGAATGTTTCAAACTGGACAATCTATAGTAATTTACTTTGAATAGATGGTGACTGGGTCTAAACGAGAAGTTTGTTAGTCTAAATTCAGTGTACTTGTCTTTAACATACATTTCCTGAAAGTCAGACTCCCTTATATCTAACCACAAGCCAACACAGACTCCCTTATATCTTCCCACAAGCCAACACAGACTCCCTTATATCTTCCCAGAAGCCAATACAGACTCCCTTATATCTTCCCACAAGCCAACACAGACTCCCTTATATCTTCCCACAAGCCAACATAGAGTCCCTTATATCTTCCCACAAGCCAATACAGACTCCCTTATATCTTCCCACAAACCAAAACAGACTCCCCCCCATTTTGTTTCTCATCTTCAGAACCATCTGTATTCTCCACATGTTGTGTGGGATATACTTAGATATATTATCCAGATTTACCATCTGCATTCTCCACATGTTGTGTGGGTTATACTTAGATATATTCTCCAGACTTACCATCTGCATTCTCCACATGTTGTGTGGGTTATACTGAGATATATTCTCCAGACTTACCATCTGCATTCTCCACATGTTGTGTGGGTTATACTGAGATATATTCCTCCAGATTTACCATCTGCATTCTCTACATGTTGTGTGGGTTATACTGAGATATATTCTCCAGACTTACCATCTGCATTCTCCACATGTTGTGTGGGTTATACTGAGATATATTCTCCAGATTTGCCCAGAGAGAATCGTTTATAGGTTGTTCATTTTTTATTCTAAATAACATTTTCGTTGGAAAAATTGCGCCAAAAATATACATTTAACGTTACATGACTTGTATTTTACAGACATAAATATGAAGAGAAAAAAAAAGTATTTATCCGCTATCTTCTCTGGATAAGACAGGTGTTGGAGTGTCTTAAAATGAAACGAACATTTTTAGGCTGACTGCACAGTTTCCAGAAACATTTATTTGCGCGATATGCAAATATTGCATATTTAACGTTATATCGCCTCATTTTGCATATTTTAATCAAATATTTCAGAAAAGTTGTAATACGAAAAAAGTATTATGTTTGTGTCAATATTCAACTGGTAAAACCTGATGGTGATATGATGAAGGTAAAAAAAACAACCTTTCGAAAATATGGTGCCTGTCCTCAGAGGGTCACATTTTGTTAACAGTAAAGATATTCACCCTTTTATTTCCTGCATGACCCGGCGGCGCTGTGGCTTAGTTGGTTAAAGCGCCTGTCTAGTAAACAGGAGATCCTGAGTTCGAATCTCAGCAGTGCCTTTTTGTTTTTCTTACGTACCCACCACCTCTTTCTCAAGGATCTCTATGCTTTGATAACGGTGACGACAAGGATACCTCCCTGCCCTTCCCGAAATCCAACCATAATGATATGTTGTAGAAAATTACACGGGCCAGCATTTTAGTAACTAATTAAACCGAATTTAAGTTAAACAGGGAGAATACCAAGAGAGTATTCAAATCAAATCAAATGTTATTTGTCACATGCTGAATACAACAGGTGTAGACCTTACAGTGAAATGTTTTACTTACAAACCCTTAACCAACAATGTAGTTAAGTAAAAAATAGATAAGTAAAAAATGTAAAATAGAAAATAAAAGTAAAATAATTAAACAGCAGCAGTAAAATAAAAAGTGAGACTTTATACAGGGGCACGCACCCCTGAGCGCGCACCCCTGAGCACGCACCGTGTTGAGGATCAGCGTGCGGATGTGTTATTACCTACCTTCACCACCTGGGGGCGGCCCGTCAGGAAGTCCAGGATCCAGTTGCAGAGGGAGGTGTTTAGTCCCAGGGTCCTTAGCTTAGTGATGAGCGTCGGTGTCCACATCACTAACAAACTATGGGTCTTCAGATCCTCAAAAAGTTATACAGCTGCACCATCAAGAGTATCTTGACTGGCAGCATCACCACCTGATATGGCAACTGCTCGGCCTCCGATCGTAAGGCGCTACAGAGGGTAGTGCGTACGGCCCAGTACATCACTGGGCCAAGCTCCCTGCCATCCAGGACCTCTATACCAGGCAGTGTCAAAGGAAGGCCCCAAAACATTGTCAAAGACTCCAGCCACCCAAGTCATAGACTGTTTTCTCTGCTACCGCACGGCAAGCGGTACCGAAGTGCCAAGTCTAGGTCCATAAGACTCCTGAACAGCTTCTACCCCCAAGCCATAAGACTGCTGAACAGCTAATCAAATGGCTACCCAGACTATTTGCAAATGTGTTTTTACACTGCTGCTACTCTCTGTATATTATCTATGCCTAGTCACTTCCCCTACCTACATGTACATATTACCTCAATTACCTGGACGAACCTGTACCACCTCTGTACCGTAATACCCTGTATAAAGCCTCCACATTGACTCTGTACCGTAATACCCTGTATATAGCCTCCACCTTGCGTTTACTTTAGTTTATTTAGTAAATATTTTCTTAATTGTCATTTAAAAAACTGCATTGTTAGTTAAGGGCTTGTAAGTAAGCATTACACTGTAAGGTCTACTACACCTGTTGTATTCGGCGCATCTGACAAAATAAAAATGTATTTTATTTTATTCTTAATAGAATCACTGGTGCGAATATGCAATACCACCATGCGGCCATGGGGGTCAGGATTTGACGACAAAAACATTATAACGACGTATTCAATGAAGACCTCCCTGCACAGGATGGGGGGAAAAACATTATTCAATTCAAAGAAGGCTCTGCTCGGCATAACAAACTGCAGCGACTGCAAAAACTAAGATTTAGGTTTAACTTAAATATGACAGACAACGCGTAACTGCACAGTAAAATGATCCCTGCACCATAGTCCACTTTCATGCACAGGATAGTGCATAAAGGGAGACGAAAATACTCGAGTGTGGACGGCGAATAAAATAGCAGCTATAAACACTGAACAGTCCAAACCGAAATAAAGGACGGGGGACAGTCGTAAGTGTATTGCCGACGTGCCTTTTGTCTAATGTCTCACAAACGCAGAGACTTTTCCCTTCGTTCCTTTTAGGATATAAATCAAAGCGGAAACCAAACGAGCCATTGAAGCAGAGACCGACGATGTACGATCACATCTCCTCTTTTCACTGTATCACATTGTCCTAGCGGGCTGCCTCTGCGTAGCGTATTTGAGCTGCAAACACAATTTACCCACGTCCTAGTTATTTTTATTGGGTTTTTTTTCTACAGAGAGGGGACTTGAGTTCATGACATCTACAAAGGTCACGGAAAATATTCGGAGGCTATTGCTGCAGATGTTACGGAAATTACCCCCAAGATGACAAAAGGACGACCTGGGCTGCTGGAATGATGGATCTGACTGGAGCGCCAGAGCTTCTCCTGGTCATATGGATATTAATACGGTTCGCTTTGGTCTGTGTAGGTCAGTAGTCTTATTCAGACATATTGTTTGTTTTTCTTTGTCCATTTTAATGTTTTCTGATACTGTAGTGGTTTCCATGTTGGATAATATTCTGCGTTGATCTAAAACTTTGTCATATTTACATTTAAAACACATCGTTTTAAATCAAGTGTTGTTGTACTGCAGCTGCAGCTGCTGCATTTGGTCGCTCACTCCGTTCTTCATTTCCTTGGTCTAATCTATAAACACAGACTAATAAAGCTCATCTGAGTTAGGTGATGGTTAAGGCTATTTCTACAGGCAGAACCAGACAATGTGAGGGTTTAATCTACAGGCAGAACCAGAACCAGACAATGTGGGGTTTAATCTACATGCAGAACCAGACAATGTGGGGTTTAATCTACAGGCAGAACCAGACAATGTGGGGTTTAATCTACAGGCAGAACCAGACAATGTGGAGTTTAATCTACAGGCAGAACCAGAACCAGACAATGTGGGGTTTAATCTACAGGCAGAACCAGAACCAGACAATGTGGGGTTTTAATAGTGTTGGAATGTTGTGTGATTAATGCTTCCCTAGAGATGGCCTTTGTGTGGTCCATCTGCAACATGTACCTTGACGGGCGTTCATTGATTTCTACTGATAAATGATAGTCTTAGTTTGTAAACATGGGTCCCCTGTCAGTTGATGGTGTTATGTGCAAACACACACACACACACACACACACACACACACACACACACACACACACACACACACACACACACACACACACACACACACACACACACACACACACACACACACACACACACACACACACACACACACACACACACACACCCCAACGCTCAGCATTGATACCGCGGATCCACTATCTGCATTACATCATTGCTCGTGCCCAGCATCAATCCCTTAATGTATTGCTCTAGTGCAGATGAAAACAGAGCAGAGGATAGTCTGGCTACAAGCCAGCCCACAGAAACAGAGGATAGTCTGGCTACAAGCCAGCCCACAGAGCAGAGGATAGTCTGGCTACAAGCCAGCCCACAGAAACAGAGGATAGTCTGGCTACAAGCCAGCCCACAGACACAGAGGATAGTCTGGCTACAAGCCAGCCCACAGACAGTTGGCATTATGCTGATTGAGCCTCAGTAACGACAGTATAAGTCACATGATTACCAGGAAAAACAACAAAGCTATTTAATACGTCTACAGGTAACGTCACTGTGTTGAAACTTAATGTCAGATGATACACAAACAGAACCCAAAGAAAATTAGCATTGAAAGATGAAGCCTCTGTATGTGTTTATTATAGTGTAATGATTAGCCACTCTGCTACTATGGTCTATTGATAAGCTGTATCTCTGTGTGTGTTTATTATAGTGTAATGATTAGCCACTCTGCTACTATGGTCTATTGATAAGCTGTATCTCTGTGTGTGTTTATTATAGTGTAATGATTAGCCACTCTGCTACTATGGTCTATTGATAAGCTGTATCTCTGTGTGTGTTTATTATAGTGTAATGATTAGCCACTCTGCTACTATGGTCTATTGATAAGCTGTATCTCTGTATGTGTTTATTATAGTGTAATGATTAGCCACTCTGCTACTATGGTCTATTGATAAGCTGTATCTCTGTGTGTGTTTATTATAGTGTAATGATTAGCCACTCTGCTACTATGGTCTATTGATAAGCTGTATCTTTGTGTGTGTTTATTATAGTGTAATGATTAACCACTCTGCTACTATGGTCTGTATATAGCCATGTTACTACCTAGTACTTCCTGTATATAGCCATGTTATTACCTGGTACTTCCTGTATATAGCCATGTTTTTACCTGGTACTTCCTGTATATAGCCATGTTATTACCTGGTACTTCCTGTATATAGCCATGTTATTACCTGGTACTTCCTGTATATAGCCATGTTACGACCTAGTACTTCCTGTATATAGCCATGTTATTACCTGGTACTTCCTGTATATAGCCATGTTATTACCTGGTACTTCCTGTATATAGCCATGTTATTACCTGGTACTCCCTGTATATAGCCATGTTATTACCTGGTACTTGCTGTATATAGCCATGTTATTAAACACTGAGCTCACACTGGACAGCTCAGTGTCCAGTGGGAGAGAGGGAGGGGGGAGTCACCAGCTCAGTGTCCAGTGGGAGAGAGAGAGGGGGGGAGACACCAGCTCAGTGTCCAGTGGGAGAGAGAGAGGGGGGAGACATCAGCTCAGTGTCCAGTGGGAGAGAGAGGGGGGAGTCACCAGCTCAGTGTCCAGTGGGCGAGAGAGGGGGGAGTCACCAGCTCAGTGTCCAGTGGGAGAGAGAGAGGGGGGAGACACCAGCTCAGTGTCCAGTGGGAGAGAGAGAGGGGGGAGACACCAGCTCAGTGTCCAGTGGGAGAGAGAGGGGGGAGTCACCAGCTCAGTGTCCAGTGGGAGAGAGAGAGGGGGGAGTCACCAGCTCAGTGTCCAGTGGGAGAGAGGGGGGAGACACCAGCTCAGTGTCCAGTGGGAGAGAGAGAGGGGGGAGACACCAGCTCAGTGTCCAGTGGGAGAGAGAGGGGGGAGTAACCAGCTCAGTGTCCAGTGGGAGAGAGAGAGGGGGGAGTCACCAGCTCAGTGTCCAGAGAGAGAGAGAGAGGGGAGTCACCAGCTCAGCTCTAGCCATGAAGCTGAAGTGTCTCCCCACTGCTGCTGCTGCTCTGTGTAGTGCTGAAGGTAGAGTGTCTCCCCACTGCTGCTGCTGCTCTGTGTAGTGCTGAAGGTAGAGTGTCTCCCCACTGCTGCTGCTGCTCTGTGTAGTGCTGAAGGTAGAGTGTCTCCCCTCTGCTGCTGCTCTGTGTAGTGCTGAAGGTAGAGTGTCTCCACACTGCTGCTGCTCTGTGTAGTGCTGAAGGATCTGTCATTTGTCTCTCCTCTTCACTCTTTTAGAAGGTAAAGGAAAATGTTTATCAATGCGTTTTAACTCATAATAACTCAAACAACCACCTGGATGAAGAATTTAGTCGTTGCTGAGATTTACTTTGACTCCAGATCTGCTCCTCCATCTGCCTAGACAGATGTGCCAACACATTAATGTGTGTGTGTGTGTGTGTGTGTGTGTGTGTGTGTGTGTGTATGTGTGTGTGTGTGTGTGTGTGTGTGTGTGTGTGTGTGTGTGTGTGTGTGTGTGTGTGTGTGTGTGTGTGTGTGTGTGTGTGTGTGTGTGTGTGTGTGTGTGTGTGTGTGTGTGTGTGTGTGTGTGTTTAACAGATGAGATGCCAAAATCTGTAATCCTGCCAAGTGCCTAAACACATTGCTGCTAACTCTGGCCAGGTTGTTAGGAACCTTCATCAACTGTTATGATCTCTACTGCTGGCCTATCTGATGAGGTCTCTTCCTGTCCCTCTCACATTCCCTGACAGGAGGTCTCTTCCTGTTCCTCTCACATTCCCTGACAGGAGGTCTCTTCCTGTTCCTCTCACATTCCCTGACAGGAGGGCACTTCCTGTTCCTCTCACATTCCCTGACAGGAGGTCTCTTCCTGTTCCTCTCACATTCCCTGACAGGAGGTCTCTTCCTGTTCCTCTCACATTCCCTGACAGGAGGAATCTCAATTACAGACAGTGGCTGTTCAGCAGTCGGCAGGCCACACACACAAACACACACACACACACACACTACTCAGTCACTATTTCATTAGAACGTAGTGTTGGTAAAACACTGCAGTCAGTCAGTAATTGTCTGTGCCTCAGCTCAATTTGTTTTTCAAATACTCCCAAAGATACATTTCCTAAGTGAATACTGAGGTCTCCCAAGTGGCGCAGCGGTCTAAGACACTACAGACCCTGGTTCGATTCCAGGCTGTATCACAACCGGCAGTGATTGGGAGTCCCATAGGGCGGCGCATTAATTGGCCCAGCATTATCCGGGTTAGGGTTTGCCCGGTGTAGACCGTCATTGTAAATAAGAATTTGTTCTTAACTGACTTGCCTGGTTAAATAAAGGTTAAATAAAAAAAAAATGAATTATTTCTCTGGTCCTGTAGTGTTTACTACGTCACAATGTGTCTCTGGTCCTGTAGTGTTTACTACGTCACCATGTGTCTCTGGTCCTGAAGTGTTTACTACGTCACCATGTGTCTCTGGTCCTGTAGTGTTTACTAGGTCACCATGTGTCTCTGGTCCTGTAGTGTTTACTACGTCACCATGTGTCTCTGGTCCTGTAGTGTTTACTACGTCACCATGTGTCTCTGGTCCTGTAGTGTTTACTACGTCACCATGTGTCTCTAGTCCTGTAGTGTTTACTACGTCACCATGTGTCTCTGGTCCTGTAGGGTTTACTACGTCACCATGTGTCTCTGGTCCTGTACTGTTTACTACGTCACCATGTGTCTCTGGTCCTGTAGTGTTTACTACGTCACCATGTGTCTCTGGTCCTGTAGGGTTTACTACGTCACCATGTGTCTCTGGTCCTGTAGTGTTTACTACGTCACCATGTGTCTCTGGTGCTGTAGTGTTTACTACGTCACCATGTGTTTCTGGTCCTGTAGTGTTTACTACGTCACCATGTGTCTCTGGTGCTGTAGTGTTTATTACGTCACCATGTGTCTCTGGTCCTGTAGTGTTTACTACGTCACCATGTGTCTCTGGTCCTGTAGTGTTTACTACGTCACCATGTGTCTCTGGTCCTGTAGTGTTTACTACGTCACCATGTGTCTCTGGTCCTGTAGTGTTTACTACGTCACCATGTGTTTCTGGTCCTGTAGTGTTTACTACGTCACCATGTGTTTCTGGTGCTGTAGTGTTTACTACGTCACCATGTGTCTCTGGTCCTGTAGTGTTTACTACGTCACCATGTGTTTCTGGTCCTGTAGTGTTTACTACGTCACCATGTGTTTCTGGTGCTGTAGTGTTTACTACGTCACCATGTGTCACTGGTCCTGTAGTGTTTACTACATCATGTGTCTCTGGTCCTGTAGGGTTTACTACGTCACCATGTGTCTCTGGTCCTGTAGTGTTTACTACGTCACCATGTGCCTCTGCTCCTGTAGTGTTTACTACGTCACCATGTGTCTCTGGTCTGGTAATGTTTACTACATCACCATGTGTCTTTGGTCCTGTAGTGTTTACTACGTCACCATGTGTCTCTGGTCCTGTAGTGTTTACTACGTCACCATGTGTCTCTGGTCCTGTAGTGTTTACTACGTCACCATGTGTCTCTAGTCCTGTAGTGTTTACTACGTCACCATGTGTCTCTGGTCCTGTAGTGTTTACTACATCACCATGTGTCTCTGGTCCTGTAGTGTTTACTACGTCACCATGTGTCTCTGGTCCTGTAGTGTTTATGTCACAACTGTCTTCAAAAATGGACCAAGGCGCAGCAGGTATGTGGATACTCAAGTTTTTTAATTTAAAAAAAAGGAGTAAAGTATCCACTGGACAAAAACAATAAAGACGACAGCAACAGTCTTGCAGGCACATGCAACGCAGTGCAAGGACAACTACCCACAATCCCAAAGAAAAACACACCCTTCTATATAGGACTCCCAATCAAAGGGAACTCAACACACCTGCCTTCAATTGGGAGTCCAATCCCCAACACAAACCGTTTACATACAAAAAACCTGCCACATCCTGACCAAAACTGATACAATACCTCCCTCTGCTGGTCAGGACGTTACAGTTTACTACGTCACCATGTGTCTCTTGTCCTGTAGTGTTTACTATGTCACCATATATCTCTGGTCCTGTAGTGTTTACTACGTCACCATGTGTCTCTGGTCCTGTAGTGTTTACTACGTCACCATGTGTCTCTGATCCTGTAGTGTTTACTACATCACCATGTGCCTCTGGTCCTGTAGTGTTTACGACATCACCATGTGTCTCTGGTCCTGTAGTGTTTACTATGTCATGTGTCTCTGGTCCTGTAGTGTTTACTACGTCACCGTGTGTCTCTGTTCCTGTAGGGTTTACTACGTCACCATGTGTCTCTGGTGCTGTAGTGTTTACTACGTCACCATGTGTCTCTGGTCCTGTAGGGTTTACTTCATCACCATGTGTCTCTGGTCCTGTAGTGTTTACTACGTCACCATGTGTCTCTGGTCCTGTAGGGTTTACTACGTCACCATGTGTCTCTGGTCCTGTAGTGTTTACTACGTCACCATGTGTCTCTGGTCCTGTAGTGTTTACTACGTCACCATGTGTCTCTGGTCCTGTAGGGTTTACTACGTCACCATGTGTCTCTGGTCCTGTAGTGTTTACTATGTCACCATGTGTCTCTGGTGCTGTAGTGTTTACTACGTCACCATGTGTCTCTGGTGCTGTAGTGTTTACTACGTCACCATGTGTCTCTGGTCCTGTAGTGTTTACTACATCACCATGTGTCTCTGGTCCTGTAGTGTTTACTACGTCACCATGTGTTTCTGGTCCTGTAGTGTTTACTACGTCACCATGTGTTTCTGGTGATGTAGTGTTTACTACGTCACCATGTGTCTCTGGTCCTGTAGTGTTTACTACATCATGTGTCTCTGGTCCTGTAGGGTTTACTACGTCACCATGTGTCTCTGGTCCTGTAGTGTTTACTACGTCACCATGTGCCTCTGCTCCTGTAGTGTTTACTACGTCACCATGTGTCTCTGGTCTGGTAATGTTTACTACATCACCATGTGTCTTTGGTCCTGTAGTGTTTACTACGTCACCATGTGTCTCTGGTCCTGTAGTGTTTACTACGTCACCATGTGTCTCTGGTCCTGTAGTGTTTACTATGTCACCATGTGTCTCTAGTCCTGTAGTGTTTGCTACGTCATCACGTGTCTCTGGTCCTGTAGTGTTTACTACGTCACCATGTGTCTCTGGTCCTGTAGTGTTTACTACGTCACCATGTGTCTCTGGTCCTGTAGGGTTTACTACGTCACCATGTGTCTCTGGTCCTGTAGTGTTTACTACGTCACCATGTGTCTCTGGTGCTGTAGTGTTTACTACGTCACCATGTGTTTCTGGTCCTGTAGTGTTTACTACGTCACCATGTGTCTCTGGTGCTGTAGTGTTTACTACGTCACCATGTGTCTCTGGTCCTGTAGTGTTTACTACGTCACCATGTGTCTCTGGTCCTGTAGTGTTTACTACGTCACCATGTGTCTCTGGTCCTGTAGTGTTTACTACGTCACCATGTGTCTCTGGTCCTGTAGTGTTTACTACGTCACCATGTGTTTCTGGTCCTGTAGTGTTTACTACGTCACCATGTGTTTCTGGTGCTGTAGTGTTTACTACGTCACCATGTGTCTCTGGTCCTGTAGTGTTTACTACGTCACCATGTGTTTCTGGTCCTGTAGTGTTTACTACGTCACCATGTGTTTCTGGTGCTGTAGTGTTTACTACGTCACCATGTGTCACTGGTCCTGTAGTGTTTACTACATCATGTGTCTCTGGTCCTGTAGGGTTTACTACGTCACCATGTGTCTCTGGTCCTGTAGTGTTTACTACGTCACCATGTGCCTCTGCTCCTGTAGTGTTTACTACGTCACCATGTGTCTCTGGTCTGGTAATGTTTACTACATCACCATGTGTCTTTGTTCCTGTAGTGTTTACTACGTCACCATGTGTCTCTGGTCCTGTAGTGTTTACTACGTCACCATGTGTCTCTGGTCCTGTAGTGTTTACTACGTCACCATGTGTCTCTAGTCCTGTAGTGTTTACTACGTCACCATGTGTCTCTGGTCCTGTAGTGTTTACTACATCACCATGTGTCTCTGGTCCTGTAGTGTTTACTACGTCACCATGTGTCTCTGGTCCTGTAGTGTTTATGTCACAACTGTCTTCAAAAATGGACCAAGGCGCAGCAGGTATGTGGATACTCAAGTTTTTTAATTTAAAAAAAAGGAGTAAAGTATCCACTGGACAAAAACAATAAAGACGACAGCAACAGTCTTGCAGGCACATACAACGCAGTGCAAGGACAACTACCCACAATCCCAAAGAAAAACACACCCTTCTATATAGGACTCCCAATCAAAGGGAACTCAACACACCTGCCTTCAATTGGGAGTCCAATCCCCAACACAAACCGTTTACATAAAAAAAACCTGCCACATCCTGACCAAAACTGATACAATAACTCCCTCTGCTGGTCAGGACGTTACAGTTTACTACGTCACCATGTGTCTCTTGTCCTGTAGTGTTTACTATGTCACCATATATCTCTGGTCCTGTAGTGTTTACTACGTCACCATGTGGCTCTGGTCCTGTAGTGTTTACTACGTCACCATGTGTCTCTGATCCTGTAGTGTTTACTACATCACCATGTGCCTCTGGTCCTGTAGTGTTTACGACATCACAATGTGTCTCTGGTCCTGTAGTGTTTACTATGTCATGTGTCTCTGGTCCTTTAGTGTTTACTACGTCACCGTGTGTCTCTGTTCCTGTAGGGTTTACTACGTCACCATGTGTCTCTGGTGCTGTAGTGTTTACTACGTCACCATGTGTCTCTGGTCCTGTAGGGTTTACTTCATCACCATGTGTCTCTGGTCCTGTAGTGTTTACTACGTCACCATGTGTCTCTGGTCCTGTAGGGTTTACTACGTCACCATGTGTCTCTGGTCCTGTAGTGTTTACTACGTCACCATGTGTCTCTGGTCCTGTAGTGTTTACTACGTCACCATGTGTCTCTGGTCCTGTAGGGTTTACTACGTCACCATGTGTCTCTGGTCCTGTAGTGTTTACTATGTCACCATGTGTCTCTGGTGCTGTAGTGTTTACTACGTCACCATGTGTCTCTGGTGCTGTAGTGTTTACTACGTCACCATGTGTCTCTGGTCCTGTAGTGTTTACTACATCACCATGTGTCTCTGGTCCTGTAGTGTTTACTACGTCACCATGTGTTTCTGGTCCTGTAGTGTTTACTACGTCACCATGTGTTTCTGGTGATGTAGTGTTTACTACGTCACCATGTGTCTCTGGTCCTGTAGTGTTTACTACATCATGTGTCTCTGGTCCTGTAGGGTTTACTACGTCACCATGTGTCTCTGGTCCTGTAGTGTTTACTACGTCACCATGTGCCTCTGCTCCTGTAGTGTTTACTACGTCACCATGTGTCTCTGGTCTGGTAATGTTTACTACATCACCATGTGTCTTTGGTCCTGTAGTGTTTACTACGTCACCATGTGTCTCTGGTCCTGTAGTGTTTACTACGTCACCATGTGTCTCTGGTCCTGTAGTGTTTACTACGTCACCATGTGTCTCTAGTCCTGTAGTGTTTACTACGTCACCACGTGTCTCTGGTCCTGTAGTGTTCACTACGTCACCATGTGTCTCTGGTCCTGTAGTGTTTATGTCACAACCGTCTTCAAAAATGGACCAAGGCGCAGCAGGTATGTGGATACTCAAGTTTTTTTATTAAAAAAAAAGGAGTAAAGTATCCACTGGACAAAAACAATAAAGACGACAGCAACAGTCTTGCAGGCACATACAACGCAGTGTAAGGACAACTACCCACAATCCCAAAGAAAAACACACCCTTCTATATAGGACTCCCAATCAAAGGCAACTCAACACACCTGCCTTCAATTGGGAGTCCAATCCCCAACACAAACCCTTAACATACAAAAAACCTGCCACATCCTGACCAAAACTGATACAATACCTCCCTCTGCTGGTCAGGACGTGACAGTTTACTACGTCACCATGTGTCTCTGGTCCTGTAGTGTTTACTACATCACCATGTGTCTCTGATCCTGTAGTGTTTACTACATCACCATGTGTCTGGTCCTGTAGTGTTTACTACGTCACCATGTGTCTCTGGTCCTGTAGTGTTTACTATGTCATGTGTCTCTGGTACTGTAGTGTTTACTACGTCACCATGTGTCTCTGGTCCTGTAGTGTTTACTACGTCACCATGTGTCTCTGGTCCTGTAGGGTTTACTTCATCACCATGTGTCTCTGGGGCTGTAGTGTTTACTACATCACCATGTGTCTCTGGTCCTGTAGTGTTTACTACGTCACCATGTGTCTCTGGTCCTGTAGTGTTTACTACATCACCATGTGTATCTGGTCCTGTAGTGTTTACTACGTCACCATGTGTCTCTGGTCCTGTAGTGTTTACTACATCACCATGTGTCTCTGATCCTGTAGTGTTTACTACATCACCATGTGTCTGGTCCTGTAGTGTTTACTACGTCACCATGTGTCTCTGGTCCTGTAGTGTTTACTATGTCATGTGTCTCTGGTCCTGTAGTGTTTACTACGTCACCATGTGTCTCTGGTCCTGTAGGGTTTACTCCATCACCATGTGTCTCTGGTCCTGTAGTGTTTACTACGTCACCATGTGTCTCTGGTCCTGTAGTGTTTACTATGTCATGTGTCTCTGGTCCTGTAGTGTTTACTACGTCACCATGTGTCTCTGGTCCTGTAGGGTTTACTACGTCACCATGTGTCTCTGGTCCTGTAGTGTTTACTATGTCACCATGTGTCTCTGGTGCTGTAGTGTTTACTACGTCACCATGTGTCTCTGGTGCTGTAGTGTTTACTACGTCACCATGTGTCTCTGGTCCTGTAGTGTTTACTACATCACCATGTGTCTCTGGTCCTGTAGTGTTTACTACGTCACCATGTGTTTCTGGTCCTGTAGTGTTTACTACGTCACCATGTGTTTCTGGTGATGTAGTGTTTACTACGTCACCATGTGTCTCTGGTCCTGTAGTGTTTACTACATCATGTGTCTCTGGTCCTGTAGGGTTTACTACGTCACCATGTGTCTCTGGTCCTGTAGTGTTTACTACGTCACCATGTGCCTCTGCTCCTGTAGTGTTTACTACGTCACCATGTGTCTCTGGTCTGGTAATGTTTACTACATCACCATGTGTCTTTGGTCCTGTAGTGTTTACTACGTCACCATGTGTCTCTGGTCCTGTAGTGTTTACTACGTCACCATGTGTCTCTGGTCCTGTAGTGTTTACTACGTCACCATGTGTCTCTAGTCCTGTAGTGTTTACTACGTCACCACGTGTCTCTGGTCCTGTAGTGTTTACTACGTCACCATGTGTCTCTGGTCCTGTAGTGTTTACTACGTCACCATGTGTCTCTGGTCCTGTAGGGTTTACTACGTCACCATGTGTCTCTGGTCCTGTAGTGTTTACTACGTCACCATGTGTCTCTGGTGCTGTAGTGTTTACTACGTCACCATGTGTTTCTGGTCCTGTAGTGTTTACTACGTCACCATGTGTCTCTGGTGCTGTAGTGTTTACTACGTCACCATGTGTCTCTGGTCCTGTAGTGTTTACTACGTCACCATGTGTCTCTGGTCCTGTAGTGTTTACTACGTCACCATGTGTCTCTGGTCCTGTAGTGTTTACTACGTCACCATGTGTCTCTGGTCCTGTAGTGTTTACTACGTCACCATGTGTTTCTGGTCCTGTAGTGTTTACTACGTCACCATGTGTTTCTGGTGCTGTAGTGTTTACTACGTCACCATGTGTCTCTGGTCCTGTAGTGTTTACTACGTCACCATGTGTTTCTGGTCCTGTAGTGTTTACTACGTCACCATGTGTTTCTGGTGCTGTAGTGTTTACTACGTCACCATGTGTCACTGGTCCTGTAGTGTTTACTACATCATGTGTCTCTGGTCCTGTAGGGTTTACTACGTCACCATGTGTCTCTGGTCCTGTAGTGTTTACTACGTCACCATGTGCCTCTGCTCCTGTAGTGTTTACTACGTCACCATGTGTCTCTGGTCTGGTAATGTTTACTACATCACCATGTGTCTTTGTTCCTGTAGTGTTTACTACGTCACCATGTGTCTCTGGTCCTGTAGTGTTTACTACGTCACCATGTGTCTCTGGTCCTGTAGTGTTTACTACGTCACCATGTGTCTCTAGTCCTGTAGTGTTTACTACGTCACCATGTGTCTCTGGTCCTGTAGTGTTTACTACATCACCATGTGTCTCTGGTCCTGTAGTGTTTACTACGTCACCATGTGTCTCTGGTCCTGTAGTGTTTATGTCACAACTGTCTTCAAAAATGGACCAAGGCGCAGCAGGTATGTGGATACTCAAGTTTTTTAATTTAAAAAAAAGGAGTAAAGTATCCACTGGACAAAAACAATAAAGACGACAGCAACAGTCTTGCAGGCACATACAACGCAGTGCAAGGACAACTACCCACAATCCCAAAGAAAAACACACCCTTCTATATAGGACTCCCAATCAAAGGGAACTCAACACACCTGCCTTCAATTGGGAGTCCAATCCCCAACACAAACCGTTTACATACAAAAAACCTGCCACATCCTGACCAAAACTGATACAATAACTCCCTCTGCTGGTCAGGACGTTACAGTTTACTACGTCACCATGTGTCTCTTGTCCTGTAGTGTTTACTATGTCACCATATATCTCTGGTCCTGTAGTGTTTACTACGTCACCATGTGGCTCTGGTCCTGTAGTGTTTACTACGTCACCATGTGTCTCTGATCCTGTAGTGTTTACTACATCACCATGTGCCTCTGGTCCTGTAGTGTTTACGACATCACCATGTGTCTCTGGTCCTGTAGTGTTTACTATGTCATGTGTCTCTGGTCCTGTAGTGTTTACTACATCACCGTGTGTCTCTGTTCCTGTAGGGTTTACTACGTCACCATGTGTCTCTGGTGCTGTAGTGTTTACTACGTCACCATGTGTCTCTGGTCCTGTAGGGTTTACTTCATCACCATGTGTCTCTGGTCCTGTAGTGTTTACTACGTCACCATGTGTCTCTGGTCCTGTAGGGTTTACTACGTCACCATGTGTCTCTGGTCCTGTAGTGTTTACTACGTCACCATGTGTCTCTGGTCCTGTAGTGTTTACTACGTCACCATGTGTCTCTGGTCCTGTAGGGTTTACTACGTCACCATGTGTCTCTGGTCCTGTAGTGTTTACTATGTCACCATGTGTCTCTGGTGCTGTAGTGTTTACTACGTCACCATGTGTCTCTGGTGCTGTAGTGTTTACTACGTCACCATGTGTCTCTGGTCCTGTAGTGTTTACTACATCACCATGTGTCTCTGGTCCTGTAGTGTTTACTACGTCACCATGTGTTTCTGGTCCTGTAGTGTTTACTACGTCACCATGTGTTTCTGGTGATGTAGTGTTTACTACGTCACCATGTGTCTCTGGTCCTGTAGTGTTTACTACATCATGTGTCTCTGGTCCTGTAGGGTTTACTACGTCACCATGTGTCTCTGGTCCTGTAGTGTTTACTACGTCACCATGTGCCTCTGCTCCTGTAGTGTTTACTACGTCACCATGTGTCTCTGGTCTGGTAATGTTTACTACATCACCATGTGTCTTTGGTCCTGTAGTGTTTACTACGTCACCATGTGTCTCTGGTCCTGTAGTGTTTACTACGTCACCATGTGTCTCTGGTCCTGTAGTGTTTACTACGTCACCATGTGTCTCTAGTCCTGTAGTGTTTACTACGTCACCACGTGTCTCTGGTCCTGTAGTGTTCACTACGTCACCATGTGTCTCTGGTCCTGTAGTGTTTATGTCACAACCGTCTTCAAAAATGGACCAAGGCGCAGCAGGTATGTGGATACTCAAGTTTTTTAATTTAAAAAAAAGGAGTAAAGTATCCACTGGACAAAAACAATAAAGACGACAGCAACAGTCTTGCAGGCACATACAACGCAGTGCAAGGACAACTACCCACAATCCCAAAGAAAAACACACCCTTCTATATAGGACTCCCAATCAAAGGCAACTCAACACACCTGCCTTCAATTGGGAGTCCAATCCCCAACACAAACCCTTAACATACAAAAAACCTGCCACATCCTGACCAAAACTGATACAATACCTCCCTCTGCTGGTCAGGACGTGACAGTTTACTACGTCACCATGTGTCTCTTGTCCTGTAGTGTTTACTACATCACCATGTGTCTCTGATCCTGTAGTGTTTACTACATCACCATGTGTCTGGTCCTGTAGTGTTTACTACGTCACCATGTGTCTCTGGTCCTGTAGTGTTTACTATGTCATGTGTCTCTGGTACTGTAGTGTTTACTACGTCACCATGTGTCTCTGGTCCTGTAGTGTTTACTACGTCACCATGTGTCTCTGGTCCTGTAGGGTTTACTTCATCACCATGTGTCTCTGGGGCTGTAGTGTTTACTACATCACCATGTGTCTCTGGTCCTGTAGTGTTTACTACGTCACCATGTGTCTCTGGTCCTGTAGTGTTTACTACATCACCATGTGTCTCTGGTCCTGTAGTGTTTACTACGTCACCATGTGTCTCTGGTCCTGTAGTGTTTACTACATCACCATGTGTCTCTGATCCTGTAGTGTTTACTACATCACCATGTGTCTGGTCCTGTAGTGTTTACTACGTCACCATGTGTCTCTGGTCCTGTAGTGTTTACTATGTCATGTGTCTCTGGTCCTGTAGTGTTTACTACGTCACCATGTGTCTCTGGTCCTGTAGGGTTTACTTCATCACCATGTGTCTCAGGTCCTGTAGTGTTTACTACGTCACCATGTGTCTCTGCTCCTGTAGTGTTTACTACATCACCATGTGTCTCTGGTCCTGTAGTGTTTACTATGTCATGTGTCTCTGGTCCTGTAGTGTTACTACGTCACCATGTGTCTCTGGTCCTGTAGTGTTTACTACATCACCATGTGTCTCTGGTCCTGTAGTGTTTACTATGTCATGTGTCTCTTGTCCTGTAGTGTTTACTATGTCACCATGTGTCTCTGGTCCTGTAGTGTTTACTACGTCACCATGTGTCTCTGATCCTGTAGTGTTTACTACGTCACCATGTGTCTGGTCCTGTAGTGTTTACTACGTCACCATTTGTCTCTGGTCCTGTAGTGTTTACTATGTCATGTGTCTCTGGTCCTGTAGTGTTTACTACGTCACCATGTGTCTCTGGTCCTGTAGTGTTTACTACGTCACCATGTGTCTCTGGTCCTGTAGTGTTTACTACGTCACCATGTGTCTCTGGTCCTGTAGTGTTTACTACTTCACCATGTGTCTCTGGTCCTGTAGTGTTTACTGTGTCACCATGTGTCTCTGGTCCTGTAGTGTTTACTACGTCACCATGTGTCTCTGGTCCTGTAGGGTTTACTTCATCACCATGTGTCTCTGGTCCTGTAGTGTTTACTACATCACCGTGTCTCTGCTCCTGTAGTGTTTACTACATCACCATGTGTCTCTGGTCCTGTAATGTTTACTACGTCACCATGTGTCTCTGGTCCTGTAGTGTTTACTACGTCACCATGTGTCTCTGCTCCTGTAGTGTTTACTACATCACCATGTGTCTCTGGTCCTGTAGTGTTTACTATGTCATGTGTCTCTGGTCCTGTAGTGTTTACTACGTCACCATGTGTCTCTGGTCCTGTAGTGTTTACTACGTCACCATGTGTCTCTGGTCCTGTAGTGTTTACTATGTCATGTGTCTCTTGTCCTGTAGTGTTTACTATGTCACCATGTGTCTCTGGTCCTGTAGTGTTTACTACGTCACCATGTGTCTCTGATCCTGTAGTGTTTACTACGTCACCATGTGTCTGGTCCTGTAGTGTTTACTACGTCACCATGTGTCTCTGGTCCTGTAGTGTTTACTACATCACCATGTGTCTCTGGTCGTGTAGTGTTTACTACGTCACCATGTGTCTCTGGTCCTGTAGTGTTTACTACGTCACCATGTGTCTCTGGTCCTGTAGTGTTTACTACGTCACCATGTGTCTCTGGTCCTGTAGTGTTTACTACGTCACCATGTGTCTCTGGTCCTGTAGGGTTTACTTCATCACCATGTGTCTTTGGTCCTGTAGTGTTTACTACATCACCGTGTCTCTGGTCCTGTAGTGTTTACTATGTCATGTGTCTCTGGTCCTGTAGTGTTTACTACGTCACCATGTGTCTCTGGTCCTGTAGTGTTTACTACGTCACCATGTGTCTCTGGTCCTGTAGTGTTTACTATGTCATGTGTCTCTTGTCCTGTAGTGTTTACTACGTCACCATGTGTCTCTGGTCCTGTATTGTTTACTACGTCACCATGTGTCTCTGGTCCTGTAGTGTTTACTACGTCACCATGTGTCTCTGGTCCTGTAGTGTTTACTACATCACCATGTGTCTCTGGTCCTGTAGTGTTTACTACGTCACCATGTGTCTCTGGTCCTGTAGTGTTTACTACATCACCATGTGTCTCTGATCCTGTAGTGTTTACTACATCACCATGTGTCTGGTCCTGTAGTGTTTACTACGTCACCATGTGTCTCTGGTCCTGTAGTGTTTACTATGTCATGTGTCTCTGGTCCTGTAGTGTTTACTACGTCACCATGTGTCTCTGGTCCTGTAGGGTTTACTCCATCACCATGTGTCTCTGGTCCTGTAGTGTTTACTACGTCACCATGTGTCTCTGCTACTGTAGTGTTTACTACATCACCATGTGTCTCTGGTCCTGTAGTGTTTACTATGTCATGTGTCTCTGGTCCTGTAGTGTTTACTACGTCACCATGTGTCTCTGGTCCTGTAGTGTTTACTACGTCACCATGTGTCTCTGGTCCTGTAGTGTTTACTATGTCATGTGTCTCTTGTCCTGTAGTGTTTACTATGTCACCATGTGTCTCTGGTCCTGTAGTGTTTACTACGTCACCATGTGTCTCTGATCCTGTAGTGTTTACTACGTCACCATGTGTCTGGTCCTGTAGTGTTTACTACGTCACCATTTGTCTCTGGTGCTGTAGTGTTTACTATGTCATGTGTCTCTGGTCCTGTAGTGTTTACTACGTCACCATGTGTCTCTGGTCCTGTAGTGTTTACTACGTCACCATGTGTCTCTGGTCCTGTAGTGTTTACTACGTCACCATGTGTCTCTGGTCCTGTAGTGTTTACTACTTCACCATGTGTCTCTGGTCCTGTAGTGTTTACTGTGTCACCATGTGTCTCTGGTCCTGTAGTGTTTACTACGTCACCATGTGTCTCTGGTCCTGTAGGGTTTACTTCATCACCATGTGTCTCTGGTCCTGTAGTGTTTACTACATCACCGTGTCTCTGCTCCTGTAGTGTTTACTACATCACCATGTGTCTCTGGTCCTGTAATGTTTACTACGTCACCATGTGTCTCTGGTCCTGTAGTGTTTACTACGTCACCATGTGTCTCTGCTCCTGTAGTGTTTACTACATCACCATGTGTCTCTGGTCCTGTAGTGTTTACTATGTCATGTGTCTCTGGTCCTGTAGTGTTTACTACGTCACCATGTGTCTCTGGTCCTGTAGTGTTTACTACGTCACCATGTGTCTCTGGTCCTGTAGTGTTTACTATGTCATGTGTCTCTTGTCCTGTAGTGTTTACTATGTCACCATGTGTCTCTGGTCCTGTAGTGTTTACTACGTCACCATGTGTCTCTGATCCTGTAGTGTTTACTACGTCACCATGTGTCTGGTCCTGTAGTGTTTACTACGTCACCATGTGTCTCTGGTCCTGTAGTGTTTACTACATCACCATGTGTCTCTGGTCGTGTAGTGTTTACTACGTCACCATGTGTCTCTGGTCCTGTAGTGTTTACTACGTCACCATGTGTCTCTGGTCCTGTAGTGTTTACTACGTCACCATGTGTCTCTGGTCCTGTAGTGTTTACTACGTCACCATGTGTCTCTGGTCCTGTAGGGTTTACTTCATCACCATGTGTCTTTGGTCCTGTAGTGTTTACTACATCACCGTGTCTCTGGTCCTGTAGTGTTTACTATGTCATGTGTCTCTGGTCCTGTAGTGTTTACTACGTCACCATGTGTCTCTGGTCCTGTAGTGTTTACTACGTCACCATGTGTCTCTGGTCCTGTAGTGTTTACTATGTCATGTGTCTCTTGTCCTGTAGTGTTTACTACGTCACCATGTGTCTCTGGTCCTGTATTGTTTACTACGTCACCATGTGTCTCTGGTCCTGTAGTGTTTACTACGTCACCATGTGTCTCTGGTCCTGTAGTGTTTACTACGTCACCATGTGTCTCTGGTCCTGTAGTGTTTACTACGTCACCATGTGTCTCTGGTCCTGTAGTGTTTACTACGTCACCATGTGTTTCTGGTCCTGTAGTGTTTACTACGTCACCATGTGTTTCTGGTGCTGTAGTGTTTACTACGTCACCATGTGTCTCTGGTCCTGTAGTGTTTACTACGTCACCATGTGTTTCTGGTCCTGTAGTGTTTACTACGTCACCATGTGTTTCTGGTGCTGTAGTGTTTACTACGTCACCATGTGTCACTGGTCCTGTAGTGTTTACTACATCATGTGTCTCTGGTCCTGTAGGGTTTACTACGTCACCATGTGCCTCTGCTCCTGTAGTGTTTACTACGTCACCATGTGTCTCTGGTCTGGTAATGTTTACTACATCACCATGTGTCTTTGGTCCTGTAGTGTTTACTACGTCACCATGTGTCTCTGGTCCTGTAGTGTTTACTACGTCACCATGTGTCTCTGGTCCTGTAGTGTTTACTACGTCACCATGTGTCTCTAGTCCTGTAGTGTTTACTACGTCACCATGTGTCTCTGGTCCTGTAGTGTTTACTACATCACCATGTGTCTCTGGTCCTGTAGTGTTTACTACGTCACCATGTGTCTCTGGTCCTGTAGTGTTTGTCACAACTGTCTTCAAAAATGGACCAAGGCGCAGCAGGTATGTGGATACTCAAGTTTTTTAATTTAAAAAAAAGGAGTAAAGTATCCACTGGACAAAAACAATAAAGACGACAGCAACAGTCTTGCAGGCACATACAAGGCAGTGCAAGGACAACTACCCACAATCCCAAAGAAAAACACACCCTTCTATATAGGACTCCCAATCAAAGGGAACTCAACACACCTGCCTTCAATTGGGAGTCCAATCCCCAACACAAACCGTTTACCTACAAAAAACCTGCCACATCCTGACCAAAACTGATACAATACCTCCCTCTGCTGGTCAGGACGTGACAGTTTACTACGTCACCATGTGTCTCTTGTCCTGTAGTGTTTACTATGTCACCATATATCTCTGGTCCTGTAGTGTTTACTACGTCACCATGTGTCTCTGGTCCTGTAGTGTTTACTACGTCACCATGTGTCTCTGGTCCTGTAGTGTTTACTACGTCACCATGTGTCTCTGGTCCTGTAGTGTTTACTACGTCACCATGTGTTTCTGGTCCTGTAGTGTTTACTACGTCACCATGTGTTTCTGGTGCTGTAGTGTTTACTACGTCACCATGTGTCTCTGGTCCTGTAGTGTTTACTACGTCACCATGTGTTTCTGGTCCTGTAGTGTTTACTACGTCACCATGTGTTTCTGGTGCTGTAGTGTTTACTACGTCACCATGTGTCACTGGTCCTGTAGTGTTTACTACATCATGTGTCTCTGGTCCTGTAGGGTTTACTACGTCACCATGTGTCTCTGGTCCTGTAGTGTTTACTACGTCACCATGTGCCTCTGCTCCTGTAGTGTTTACTACGTCACCATGTGTCTCTGGTCTGGTAATGTTTACTACATCACCATGTGTCTTTGGTCCTGAAGTGTTTACTACGTCACCATGTGTCTCTGGTCCTGTAGTGTTTACTACGTCACCATGTGTCTCTGGTCCTGTAGTGTTTACTACGTCACCATGTGTCTCTAGTCCTGTAGTGTTTACTACGTCACCATGTGTCTCTGGTCCTGTAGTGTTTACTACATCACCATGTGTCTCTGGTCCTGTAGTGTTTACTACGTCACCATGTGTCTCTGGTCCTGTAGGGTTTACTTCATCACCATGTGTCTCTGGTCCTGTAGTGTTTACTACATCACCGTGTCTCTGCTCCTGTAGTGTTTACTACATCACCATGTGTCTCTGGTCCTGTAATGTTTACTACGTCACCATGTGTCTCTGGTCCTGTAGTGTTTACTACGTCACCATGTGTCTCTGCTCCTGTAGTGTTTACTACATCACCATGTGTCTCTGGTCCTGTAGTGTTTACTATGTCATGTGTCTCTGGTCCTGTAGTGTTTACTACGTCACCATGTGTCTCTGGTCCTGTAGTGTTTACTACGTCACCATGTGTCTCTGGTCCTGTAGTGTTTACTATGTCATATGTCTCTTGTCCTGTAGTGTTTACTATGTCACCATGTGTCTCTGGTCCTGTAGTGTTTACTACGTCACCATGTGTCTCTGATCCTGTAGTGTTTACTACGTCACCATGTGTCTGGTCCTGTAGTGTTTACTACGTCACCATGTGTCTCTGGTCCTGTAGTGTTTACTACATCACCATGTGTCTCTGGTCGTGTAGTGTTTACTACGTCACCATGTGTCTCTGGTCCTGTAGTGTTTACTACGTCACCATGTGTCTCTGGTCCTGTAGTGTTTACTACGTCACCATGTGTCTCTGGTCCTGTAGTGTTTACTACGTCACCATGTGTCTCTGGTCCTGTAGGGTTTACTTCATCACCATGTGTCTTTGGTCCTGTAGTGTTTACTACATCACCGTGTCTCTGGTCCTGTAGTGTTTACTATGTCATGTGTCTCTGGTCCTGTAGTGTTTACTACGTCACCATGTGTCTCTGGTCCTGTAGTGTTTACTACGTCACCATGTGTCTCTGGTCCTGTAGTGTTTACTATGTCATGTGTCTCTTGTCCTGTAGTGTTTACTACGTCACCATGTGTCTCTGGTCCTGTATTGTTTACTACGTCACCATGTGTCTCTGGTCCTGTAGTGTTTACTACGTCACCATGTGTCTCTGGTCCTGTAGTGTTTACTACGTCACCATGTGTCTCTGGTCCTGTAGTGTTTACTACGTCACCATGTGTCTCTGGTCCTGTAGTGTTTACTACGTCACCATGTGTTTCTGGTCCTGTAGTGTTTACTACGTCACCATGTGTTTCTGGTGCTGTAGTGTTTACTACGTCACCATGTGTCTCTGGTCCTGTAGTGTTTACTACGTCACCATGTGTTTCTGGTCCTGTAGTGTTTACTACGTCACCATGTGTTTCTGGTGCTGTAGTGTTTACTACGTCACCATGTGTCACTGGTCCTGTAGTGTTTACTACATCATGTGTCTCTGGTCCTGTAGGGTTTACTACGTCACCATGTGTCTCTGGTCCTGTAGTGTTTACTACGTCACCATGTGCCTCTGCTCCTGTAGTGTTTACTACGTCACCATGTGTCTCTGGTCTGGTAATGTTTACTACATCACCATGTGTCTTTGGTCCTGTAGTGTTTACTACGTCACCATGTGTCTCTGGTCCTGTAGTGTTTACTACGTCACCATGTGTGTCTGGTCCTGTAGTGTTTACTACGTCACCATGTGTCTCTAGTCCTGTAGTGTTTACTACGTCACCATGTGTCTCTGGTCCTGTAGTGTTTACTACATCACCATGTGTCTCTGGTCCTGTAGTGTTTACTACGTCACCATGTGTCTCTGGTCCTGTAGTGTTTGTCACAACTGTCTTCAAAAATGGACCAAGGCGCAGCAGGTATGTGGATACTCAAGTTTTTTAATTTAAAAAAAAGGAGTAAAGTATCCACTGGACAAAAACAATAAAGACGACAGCAACAGTCTTGCAGGCACATACAAGGCAGTGCAAGGACAACTACCCACAATCCCAAAGAAAAACACACCCTTCTATATAGGACTCCCAATCAAAGGGAACTCAACACACCTGCCTTCAATTGGGAGTCCAATCCCCAACACAAACCGTTTACCTACAAAAAACCTGCCACATCCTGACCAAAACTGATACAATACCTCCCTCTGCTGGTCAGGACGTGACAGTTTACTACGTCACCATGTGTCTCTTGTCCTGTAGTGTTTACTATGTCACCATATATCTCTGGTCCTGTAGTGTTTACTACGTCACCATGTGTCTCTGGTCCTGTAGTGTTTACTACGTCACCATGTGTCTCTGGTCCTGTAGTGTTTACTACGTCACCATGTGTCTCTGGTCCTGTAGTGTTTACTACGTCACCATGTGTTTCTGGTCCTGTAGTGTTTACTACGTCACCATGTGTTTCTGGTGCTGTAGTGTTTACTACGTCACCATGTGTCTCTGGTCCTGTAGTGTTTACTACGTCACCATGTGTTTCTGGTCCTGTAGTGTTTACTACGTCACCATGTGTTTCTGGTGCTGTAGTGTTTACTACGTCACCATGTGTCACTGGTCCTGTAGTGTTTACTACATCATGTGTCTCTGGTCCTGTAGGGTTTACTACGTCACCATGTGTCTCTGGTCCTGTAGTGTTTACTACGTCACCATGTGCCTCTGCTCCTGTAGTGTTTACTACGTCACCATGTGTCTCTGGTCTGGTAATGTTTACTACATCACCATGTGTCTTTGGTCCTGTAGTGTTTACTACGTCACCATGTGTCTCTGGTCCTGTAGTGTTTACTACGTCACCATGTGTCTCTGGTCCTGTAGTGTTTACTACGTCACCATGTGTCTCTAGTCCTGTAGTGTTTACTACGTCACCATGTGTCTCTGGTCCTGTAGTGTTTACTACATCACCATGTGTCTCTGGTCCTGTAGTGTTTACTACGTCACCATGTGTCTCTGGTCCTGTAGTGTTTATGTCACAACTGTCTTCAAAAATGGACCAAGGCGCAGCAGGTATGTGGATACTCAAGTTTTTTAATAAAAAAAAAAGGAGTAAAGTATCCACTGGACAAAAACAATAAAGATGACAGCAACAGTCTTGCAGGCACATACAACGCAGTGCAAGGACAACTACCCACAATCCCAAAGAAAAACACACCCTTCTATATAGGACTCCCAATCAAAGGGAACTCAACACACCTGCCTTCAATTGGGAGTCCAATCCCCAACACAAACCGTTTACATACAAAAAACCTGCCACATCCTGACCAAAACTGATACAATACCTCCCTCTGCTGGTCAGGACGTGACAGTTTACTACGTCACCATGTGTCTCTTGTCCTGTAGTGTTTACTATGTCACCATATATCTCTGGTCCTGTAGTGTTTACTACGTCACCATGTGTCTCTGGTCCTGTAGTGTTTACTACGTCACCATGTGTCTCTGATCCTGTAGTGTTTACTACATCACCATGTGCCTCTGGTCCTGTAGTGTTTACTATGTCATGTGTCTCTGGTCCTGTAGTGTTTACTACGTCACCGTGTGTCTCTGTTCCTGTAGGGTTTACTACGTCACCATGTGTCTCTGGTGCTGTAGTGTTTACTACGTCACCATGTGTCTCTGGTCCTGTAGGGTTTACTTCATCACCATGTGTCTCTGGTCCTGTAGTGTTTACTACGTCACCATGTGTCTCTGGTCCTGTAGTGTTTACTACGTCACCATGTGTCTCTGGTCCTGTAGGGTTTACTACGTCACCATGTGTCTCTGGTGCTGTAGTGTTTACTACGTCACCATGTGTCTCTGGTGCTGTAGTGTTTACTACGTCACCATGTGTCTCTGGTCCTGTAGTGTTTACTACGTCACCATGTGTTTCTGGTCCTGTAGTGTTTACTACGTCACCATGTGTTTCTGGTGATGTAGTGTTTACTACGTCACCATGTGTCTCTGGTCCTGTAGTGTTTACTACGTCACCATGTGTTTCTGGTCCTGTAGTGTTTACTACGTCACCATGTGTTTCTGGTGCTGTAGTGTTTACTACGTCACCATGTGTCTCTGGTCCTGTAGTGTTTACTACGTCACCATGTGTTTCTGGTCCTATAGTGTTTACTACGTCACCATGTGTTTCTGGTGCTGTAGTGTTTACTACGTCACCATGTGTCACTGGTCCTGTAGTGTTTACTACATCATGTGTCTCTGGTCCTGTAGGGTTTACTACGTCACCATGTGTCTCTGGTCCTGTAGTGTTTACTACGTCACCATGTGCCTCTGCTCCTGTAGTGTTTACTACGTCACCATGTGTCTCTGGTCTGGTAATGTTTACTACATCACCATGTGTCTTTGGTCCTGTAGTGTTTACTACGTCACCATGTGTCTCTGGTCCTGTAGTGTTTACTACGTCACCATGTGTCTCTGGTCCTGTAGTGTTTACTACGTCACCATGTGTCTCTAGTCCTGTAGTGTTTACTACGTCACCATGTGTCTCTGGTCCTGTAGTGTTTACTACATCACCATGTGTCTCTGGTCCTGTAGTGTTTACTACGTCACCATGTGTCTCTGGTCCTGTAGTGTTTATGTCACAACTGTCTTCAAAAATGGACCAAGGCGCAGCAGGTATGTGGATACTCAAGTTTTTTAATTTAAAAAAAAGGAGTAAAGTATCCACTGGACAAAAACAATAAAGATGACAGCAACAGTCTTGCAGGCACATACAACGCAGTGCAAGGACAACTACCCACAATCCCAAAGAAAAACACACCCTTCTATATAGGACTCCCAATCAAAGGGAACTCAACACACCTGCCTTCAATTGGGAGTCCAATCCCCAACACAAACCGTTTACATACAAAAAACCTGCCACATCCTGACCAAAACTGATACAATACCTCCCTCTGCTGGTCAGGACGTGACAGTTTACTACGTCACCATGTGTCTCTTGTCCTGTAGTGTTTACTATGTCACCATATATCTCTGGTCCTGTAGTGTTTACTACGTCACCATGTGTCTCTGGTCCTGTAGTGTTTACTACGTCACCATGTGTCTCTGATCCTGTAGTGTTTACTACATCACCATGTGCCTCTGGTCCTGTAGTGTTTACTATGTCATGTGTCTCTGGTCCTGTAGTGTTTACTACGTCACCGTGTGTCTCTGTTCCTGTAGGGTTTACTACGTCACCATGTGTCTCTGGTGCTGTAGTGTTTACTACGTCACCATGTGTCTCTGGTCCTGTAGGGTTTACTTCATCACCATGTGTCTCTGGTCCTGTAGTGTTTACTACGTCACCATGTGTCTCTGGTCCTGTAGTGTTTACTACGTCACCATGTGTCTCTGGTCCTGTAGGGTTTACTACGTCACCATGTGTCTCTGGTGCTGTAGTGTTTACTACGTCACCATGTGTCTCTGGTGCTGTAGTGTTTACTACGTCACCATGTGTCTCTGGTCCTGTAGTGTTTACTACGTCACCATGTGTTTCTGGTCCTGTAGTGTTTACTACGTCACCATGTGTTTCTGGTGATGTAGTGTTTACTACGTCACCATGTGTCTCTGGTCCTGTAGTGTTTACTACGTCACCATGTGTTTCTGGTCCTGTAGTGTTTACTACGTCACCATGTGTTTCTGGTGCTGTAGTGTTTACTACGTCACCATGTGTCTCTGGTCCTGTAGTGTTTACTACGTCACCATGTGTTTCTGGTCCTGTAGTGTTTACTACGTCACCATGTGTTTCTGGTGCTGTAGTGTTTACTACGTCACCATGTGTCACTGGTCCTGTAGTGTTTACTACATCATGTGTCTCTGGTCCTGTAGGGTTTACTACGTCACCATGTGTCTCTGGTCCTGTAGTGTTTACTACGTCACCATGTGCCTCTGCTCCTGTAGTGTTTACTACGTCACCATGTGTCTCTGGTCTGGTAATGTTTACTACATCACCATGTGTCTTTGGTCCTGTAGTGTTTACTACGTCACCATGTGTCTCTGGTCCTGTAGTGTTTACTACGTCACCATGTGTCTCTGGTCCTGTAGTGTTTACTACGTCACCATGTGTCTCTAGTCCTGTAGTGTTTACTACGTCACCATGTGTCTCTGGTCCTGTAGTGTTTACTACATCACCATGTGTCTCTGGTCCTGTAGTGTTTACTACGTCACCATGTGTCTCTGGTCCTGTAGTGTTTATGTCACAACTGTCTTCAAAAATGGACCAAGGCGCAGCAGGTATGTGGATACTCAAGTTTTTTAATTAAAAAAAAAGGAGTAAAGTATCCACTGGACAAAAACAATAAAGATGACAGCAACAGTCTTGCAGGCACATACAACGCAGTGCAAGGACAACTACCCACAATCCCAAAGAAAAACACACCCTTCTATATAGGACTCCCAATCAAAGGGAACTCAACACACCTGCCTTCAATTGGGAGTCCAATCCCCAACACAAACCGTTTACATACAAAAAACCTGCCACATCCTGACCAAAACTGATACAATACCTCCCTCTGCTGGTCAGGACGTGACAGTTTACTACGTCACCATGTGTCTCTTGTCCTGTAGTGTTTACTATGTCACCATATATCTCTGGTCCTGTAGTGTTTACTACGTCACCATGTGTCTCTGGTCCTGTAGTGTTTACTACGTCACCATGTGTCTCTGATCCTGTAGTGTTTACTACATCACCATGTGCCTCTGGTCCTGTAGTGTTTACTACGTCACCATGTGTCTCTGATCCTGTAGTGTTTACTACATCACCATGTGCCTCTGGTCCTGTAGTGTTTACTATGTCATGTGTCTCTGGTCCTGTAGTGTTTACTACGTCACCGTGTGTCTCTGTTCCTGTAGGGTTTACTACGTCACCATGTGTCTCTGGTGCTGTAGTGTTTACTACGTCACCATGTGTCTCTGGTCCTGTAGGGTTTACTTCATCACCATGTGTCTCTGGTCCTGTAGTGTTTACTACGTCACCATGTGTCTCTGGTCCTGTAGTGTTTACTACGTCACCATGTGTCTCTGGTCCTGTAGGGTTTACTACGTCACCATGTGTCTCTGGTGCTGTAGTGTTTACTACGTCACCATGTGTCTCTGGTGCTGTAGTGTTTACTACGTCACCATGTGTCTCTGGTCCTGTAGTGTTTACTACATCACCATGTGTCTCTGGTCCTGTAGTGTTTACTACGTCACCATGTGTTTCTGGTCCTGTAGTGTTTACTACGTCACCATGTGTTTCTGGTGATGTAGTGTTTACTACGTCACCATGTGTCTCTGGTCCTGTAGTGTTTACTACATCATGTGTCTCTGGTCCTGTAGGGTTTACTACGTCACCATGTGTCTCTGGTCCTGTAGTGTTTACTACGTCACCATGTGCCTCTGCTCCTGTAGTGTTTACTACGTCACCATGTGTCTTTGGTCCTGTAGTGTTTACTACGTCACCATGTGTCTCTTGTCCTGTAGTGTTTACTATGTCACCATATATCTCTGGTCCTGTAGTGTTTACTACGTCACCATGTGTCTCTGGTCCTGTAGTGTTTACTACGTCACCATGTGTCTCTGATCCTGTAGTGTTTACTACATCACCATGTGCCTCTGGTCCTGTAGTGTTTACTACGTCACCATGTGTCTCTGATCCTGTAGTGTTTACTACATCACCATGTGCCTCTGGTCCTGTAGTGTTTACTATGTCATGTGTCTCTGGTCCTGTAGTGTTTACTACGTCACCGTGTGTCTCTGTTCCTGTAGGGTTTACTACGTCACCATGTGTCTCTGGTGCTGTAGTGTTTACTACGTCACCATGTGTCTCTGGTCCTGTAGGGTTTACTTCATCACCATGTGTCTCTGGTCCTGTAGTGTTTACTACGTCACCATGTGTCTCTGGTCCTGTAGTGTTTACTACGTCACCATGTGTCTCTGGTCCTGTAGGGTTTACTACGTCACCATGTGTCTCTGGTGCTGTAGTGTTTACTACGTCACCATGTGTCTCTGGTGCTGTAGTGTTTACTACGTCACCATGTGTCTCTGGTCCTGTAGTGTTTACTACATCACCATGTGTCTCTGGTCCTGTAGTGTTTACTACGTCACCATGTGTTTCTGGTCCTGTAGTGTTTACTACGTCACCATGTGTTTCTGGTGATGTAGTGTTTACTACGTCACCATGTGTCTCTGGTCCTGTAGTGTTTACTACATCATGTGTCTCTGGTCCTGTAGGGTTTACTACGTCACCATGTGTCTCTGGTCCTGTAGTGTTTACTACGTCACCATGTGCCTCTGCTCCTGTAGTGTTTACTACGTCACCATGTGTCTCTGGTCTGGTAATGTTTACTACATCACCATGTGTCTTTGGTCCTGTAGTGTTTACTACGTCACCATGTGTCTCTGGTCCTGTAGTGTTTACTACGTCACCATGTGTCTCTGGTCCTGTAGGGTTTACTTCATCATCATGTGTCTCTGGGGCTGTAGTGCTTACTACATCACCATGTGTCTCTGGTCCTGTAGTGTTTACTACGTCACCATGTGTCTCTGGTCCTGTAGTGTTTACTACATCACCATGTGTCTCTGGTCCTGTAGTGTTTACTACGTCACCATGTGTCTCTGGTCCTGTAGTGTTTACTACATCACCATGTGTCTCTGGTCCTGTAGTGTTTACTACGTCACCATGTGTCTCTGCTCCTGTAGTGTTTACTACATCACCATGTGTCTCTGGTCCTGTAGTGTTTACTATGTCATGTGTCTCTGGTCCTGTAGTGTTTACTACGTCACCATGTGTCTCTGGTCCTGTAGTGTTTACTACGTCACCATGTGTCTCTGGTCCTGTAGTGTTTACTATGTCATGTGTCTCTTGTCCTGTAGTGTTTACTATGTCACCATGTGTCTCTGGTCCTGTAGTGTTTACTACGTCACCATGTGTCTCTGATCCTGTAGTGTTTACTACGTCACCATGTGTCTGGTCCTGTAGTGTTTACTACGTCACCATTTGTCTCTGGTCCTGTAGTGTTTACTATGTCTTGTGTCTCTGGTCCTGTAGTGTTTACTACGTCACCATGTGTCTCTGGTCCTGTAGTGTTTACTACGTCACCATGTGTCTCTGGTCCTGTAGTGTTTACTACGTCACCATGTGTCTCTGGTCCTGTAGTGTTTACTACTTCACCATGTGTCTCTGGTCCTGTAGTGTTTACTGTGTCACCATGTGTCTCTGGTCCTGTAATGTTTACTACGTCACCATGTGTCTCTGGTCCTGTAGTGTTTACTACGTCACCATGTGTCTCTGGTCCTGTAGGGTTTACTTCATCACCATGTGTCTCTGGTCCTGTAGTGTTTACTACATCACCGTGTCTCTGCTCCTGTAGTGTTTACTACATCACCATGTGTCTCTGGTCCTGTAATGTTTACTACGTCACCATGTGTCTCTGGTCCTGTAGTGTTTACTACGTCACCATGTGTCTCTGCTCCTGTAGTGTTTACTACATCACCATGTGTCTCTGGTCCTGTAGTGTTTACTATGTCATGTGTCTCTGGTCCTGTAGTGTTTACTACGTCACCATGTGTCTCTGGTCCTGTAGGGTTTACTTCATCACCATGTGTCTCTGGTCCTGTAGTGTTTACTACGTCACCATGTGTCTCTGGTCCTGTAGTGTTTACTACGTCACCATGTGTCTCTAGTCCTGTAGTGTTTACTACGTCACCACGTGTCTCTGGTCCTGTAGTGTTTACTACGTCACCATGTGTCTCTGGTCCTGTAGTGTTTATGTCACAACCGTCTTCAAAAATGGACCAAGGCGCAGCAGGTATGTGGATACTCAAGTTTTTTCATTTAAAAAAAAGGAGTAAAGTATCCACTGGACAAAAACAATAAAGACGACAGCAACAGTCTTGCAGGCACATACAACGCAGTGCAAGGACAACTACCCACAATCCCAAAGAAAAACACACCCTTCTATATAGGACTCCCAATCAAAGGCAACTCAACACATCTGCCTTCAATTGGGAGTCCAATCCCCAACACAAACCCTTAACATACAAAAAACCTGCCACATCCTGACCAAAACTGATACAATACCTCCCTCTGCTGGTCAGGACGTGACAGTTTACTACGTCACCATGTGTCTCTGGTCCTGTAGTGTTTACTACATCACCATGTGTCTCTGATCCTGTAGTGTTTACTACGTCACCATGTGTCTGGTCCTGTAGTGTTTACTACGTCACCATGTGTCTCTGGTCCTGTAGTGTTTACTATGTCATGTGTCTCTGGTACTGTAGTGTTTACTACGTCACCATGTGTCTCTGGTCCTGTAGTGTTTACTACGTCACCATGTGTCTCTGGTCCTGTAGGGTTTACTTCATCACCATGTGTCTCTGGGGCTGTAGTGTTTACTACATCACCATGTGTCTCTGGTCCTGTAGTGTTTACTACGTCACCATGTGTCTCTGGTCCTGTAGTGTTTACTACATCACCATGTGTCTCTGGTCCTGTAGTGTTTACTACGTCACCATGTGTCTCTGGTCCTGTAGTGTTTACTACATCACCATGTGTCTCTGATCCTGTAGTGTTTACTACATCACCATGTGTCTGGTCCTGTAGTGTTTACTACGTCACCATGTGTCTCTGGTCCTGTAGTGTTTACTATGTCATGTGTCTCTGGTCCTGTAGTGTTTACTACGTCACCATGTGTCTCTGGTCCTGTAGGGTTTACTTCATCACCATGTGTCTCTGGTCCTGTAGTGTTTACTACGTCACCATGTGTCTCTGCTCCTGTAGTGTTTACTACATCACCATGTGTCTCTGGTCCTGTAGTGTTTACTATGTCATGTGTCTCTTGTCCTGTAGTGTTTACTATGTCACCATGTGTCTCTGGTCCTGTAGTGTTTACTACGTCACCATGTGTCTCTGATCCTGTAGTGTTTACTACGTCACCATGTGTCTGGTCCTGTAGTGTTTACTACGTCACCATTTGTCTCTGGTCCTGTAGTGTTTACTATGTCATGTGTCTCTGGTCCTGTAGTGTTTACTACGTCACCATGTGTCTCTGGTCCTGTAGTGTTTACTACGTCACCATGTGTCTCTGGTCCTGTAGTGTTTACTACGTCACCATGTGTCTCTGGTCCTGTAGTGTTTACTACTTCACCATGTGTCTCTGGTCCTGTAGTGTTTACTGTGTCACCATGTGTCTCTGGTCCTGTAGTGTTTACTACGTCACCATGTGTCTCTGGTCCTGTAGTGTTTACTGTGTCACCATGTGTCTCTGGTCCTGTAGGGTTTACTTCATCACCATGTGTCTCTGGTCCTGTAGTGTTTACTACATCACCGTGTCTCTGGTCCTGTAGTGTTTACTATGTCATGTGTCTCTTGTCCTGTAGTGTTTACTATGTCACCATGTGTCTCTGGTCCTGTAGTGTTTACTACGTCACCATGTGTCTCTGATCCTGTAGTGTTTACTACGTCACCATGTGTCTGGTCCTGTAGTGTTTACTACGTCACCATTTGTCTCTGGTCCTGTAGTGTTTACTATGTCTTGTGTCTCTGGTCCTGTAGTGTTTACTACGTCACCATGTGTCTCTGGTCCTGTAGTGTTTACTACGTCACCATGTGTCTCTGGTCCTGTAGTGTTTACTACGTCACCATGTGTCTCTGGTCCTGTAGTGTTTACTACTTCACCATGTGTCTCTGGTCCTGTAGTGTTTACTGTGTCACCATGTGTCTCTGGTCCTGTAATGTTTACTACGTCACCATGTGTCTCTGGTCCTGTAGTGTTTACTACGTCACCATGTGTCTCTGGTCCTGTAGGGTTTACTTCATCACCATGTGTCTCTGGTCCTGTAGTGTTTACTACATCACCGTGTCTCTGCTCCTGTAGTGTTTACTACATCACCATGTGTCTCTGGTCCTGTAATGTTTACTACGTCACCATGTGTCTCTGGTCCTGTAGTGTTTACTACGTCACCATGTGTCTCTGCTCCTGTAGTGTTTACTACATCACCATGTGTCTCTGGTCCTGTAGTGTTTACTATGTCATGTGTCTCTGGTCCTGTAGTGTTTACTACGTCACCATGTGTCTCTGGTCCTCTAGGGTTTACTTCATCACCATGTGTCTCTGGTCCTGTAGTGTTTACTACGTCACCATGTGTCTCTGGTCCTGTAGTGTTTACTACGTCACCATGTGTCTCTAGTCCTGTAGTGTTTACTACGTCACCACGTGTCTCTGGTCCTGTAGTGTTTACTACGTCACCATGTGTCTCTGGTCCTGTAGTGTTTATGTCACAACCGTCTTCAAAAATGGACCAAGGCGCAGCAGGTATGTGGATACTCAAGTTTTTTCATTTAAAAAAAAGGAGTAAAGTATCCACTGGACAAAAACAATAAAGACGACAGCAACAGTCTTGCAGGCACATACAACGCAGTGCAAGGACAACTACCCACAATCCCAAAGAAAAACACACCCTTCTATATAGGACTCCCAATCAAAGGCAACTCAACACACCTGCCTTCAATTGGGAGTCCAATCCCCAACACAAACCCTTAACATACAAAAAACCTGCCACATCCTGACCAAAACTGATACAATACCTCCCTCTGCTGGTCAGGACGTGACAGTTTACTACGTCACCATGTGTCTCTGGTCCTGTAGTGTTTACTACATCACCATGTGTCTCTGATCCTGTAGTGTTTACTACGTCACCATGTGTCTGGTCCTGTAGTGTTTACTACGTCACCATGTGTCTCTGGTCCTGTAGTGTTTACTATGTCATGTGTCTCTGGTACTGTAGTGTTTACTACGTCACCATGTGTCTCTGGTCCTGTAGTGTTTACTACGTCACCATGTGTCTCTGGTCCTGTAGGGTTTACTTCATCACCATGTGTCTCTGGGGCTGTAGTGTTTACTACATCACCATGTGTCTCTGGTCCTGTAGTGTTTACTACGTCACCATGTGTCTCTGGTCCTGTAGTGTTTACTACATCACCATGTGTCTCTGGTCCTGTAGTGTTTACTACGTCACCATGTGTCTCTGGTCCTGTAGTGTTTACTACATCACCATGTGTCTCTGATCCTGTAGTGTTTACTACATCACCATGTGTCTGGTCCTGTAGTGTTTACTACGTCACCATGTGTCTCTGGTCCTGTAGTGTTTACTATGTCATGTGTCTCTGGTCCTGTAGTGTTTACTACGTCACCATGTGTCTCTGGTCCTGTAGGGTTTACTTCATCACCATGTGTCTCTGGTCCTGTAGTGTTTACTACGTCACCATGTGTCTCTGCTCCTGTAGTGTTTACTACATCACCATGTGTCTCTGGTCCTGTAGTGTTTACTATGTCATGTGTCTCTGGTCCTGTAGTGTTTACTAAGTCACCATGTGTCTCTGGTCCTGTAGTGTTTACTATGTCATATGTCTCTGGTCCTGTAGTGTTTACTACGTCACCATGTGTCTCTGGTCCTGTAGTGTTTACTACGTCACCATGTGTCTCTGGTCCTGTAGTGTTTACTATGTCATGTGTCTCTGGTCCTGTAGTGTTTACTATGTCATGTGTCTCTGGTCCTGTAGTGTTTACTATGTCACCATGTGTCTCTGGTCCTGTAGGGTTTACTACATCACCATGTGTCTCTGGTCCTGTAGTGTTTACTACGTCACCATGTGTCTCTGGTCCTGTAATGTTTACTACGTCACCATGTGTCTCTGGTCCTGTAGGGTTTACTACGTCACCATGTGTCTCTGGTCCTGTAGTGTTTACTATGTCATGTGTCTCTGGTCCTGTAGTGTTTACTACGTCACCATGTGTCTGGTCCTGTACTGTTTACTACGACACCATGTGTCTCTGGTCCTGTAGGGTTTACTACGTCACCATGTGTCTCTGGTCCTGTAGTGTTTACTACGTCACCATGTGTCTCTGGTCCTGTAGGGTTTACTACGTCACCATGTGTTTCTGGTCCTGTAGTGTTTACTACGTCACCATGTGTCTTTGGTCCTGCAGTGTTTACTAGGTCACCATGTGTCTCTGGTCCTGAAGTGTTTACTACGTCACCATGTGTCTCTGGTCCTGTAGTGTTTACTACGTCACCATGTGTCTCTGGTCCTGTAGTGTTTACTACGTCACCATGTGTCTCTGGTCCTGTAGTGTTTACTACGTCACCATGTGTCTCTGGTCCTGTAGTGTTTACTACGTCACCATGTGTCTCTGGTCCTGTAGTGTTTACTACATCACCATGTGTCTCTAGTCCTGTAGGGTTTACTACGTCACCATGTGTCTCTGGTCCTGTAGTGTTTACTACGTCACCATGTGTCTCTGGTCCTGTAGGGTTTACTACGTCACCATGTGTCTTTGGTCCTGTAGTGTTTACTACGTCACCATGTGTCTCTGGTCCTGTAGGGTTTACTACGTCATCATGTGTCTCTGGTCCTGTAGGGTTTACTTCATCACCATGTGTCTCTGGTCCTGTAGTGTTTACTATGTCATGTGTCTCTGGTCCTGTAGTGTTTACTACGTCACCATGTGTCTCTGGTCCTGTAGTGTTTACTACGTCACCATGTGTCTCTGGTCCTGTAGTGTTTCCTACATCACCATGTGTCTCTGGTCCTGTAGTGTTTACTACGTCACCATGTGTCTCTGGTCCTGTAGTGTTTACTACGTCACCATGTGTCTCTGGTCCTGTAATGTTTACTACGTCACCATGTGTCTCTGGTCCTGTAGTGTTTACTACGTCACCATGTGTCTCTGGTCCTGTAGGGTTTACTTCATCACCATGTGTCTCTGGTCCTGTAGTGTTTACTACGTCACCATGTGTCTCTGGTCCTGTAGTGTTTACTATGTCACCATGTGTCTCTGGTCCTGTAGTGTTTACTACTTCACCATGTGTCTCTGGTCCTGTAGTGTTTACTACATCACCATTTGTCTCTGGTCCCGTAGTGTTTAATATGTCATGTGTCTCTGGTCCTGTAGTGTTTACTACGTCACCATGTGTCTCTGGTCCTGTAGTGTTTACTACGTCACCATGTGTCTCTGGTCCTGTAGTGTTTACTATGTCATGTGTCTCTGGTCCTGTAGTGTTTACTATGTCATGTGTCTCTGGTCCTGTAGTGTTTACTATGTCACCATGTGTCTCTGGTCCTGTAGGGTTTACTACATCACCATGTGTCTCTGGTCCTGTAGTGTTTACTACGTCACCATGTGTCTCTGGTCCTGTAATGTTTACTACGTCACCATGTGTCTCTGGTCCTGTAGGGTTTACTACGTCACCATGTGTCTCTGGTCCTGTAGTGTTTACTATGTCATGTGTCTCTGGTCCTGTAGTGTTTACTACGTCACCATGTGTCTCTGGTCCTGTAGTGTTTACTACGTCACCATGTGTCTCTGGTCCTGTAGTGTTTACTACGTCACCATGTGTCTCTGGTCCTGTAGTGTTTACTACGTCACCATGTGTCTCTGGTCCTGTAGGGTTTACTTCGTCACCATGTGTCTCTGATCCTGTAGTGTTTACTACGTCACCATGTTTCTGGTCCTGTAGTGTTTACTACGTCACCATGTGTCTCTGGTCCTGTAGTGTTTACTATGTCATGTGTCTCTGGTCCTGTAGTGTTCACTCCGTCACCATGTGTCTCTGGTCCTGTAGTGTTTACTACGTCACCATGTGTCTCTGGTCCTGTAATGTTTACTACGTCACCATGTGTCTGGTCCTGTAGTGTTTACTACGTCACCATGTGTCTCTGGTCCTGTAGTGTTTACTATGTCATGTGTCTCTGGTCCTGTAGTGTTTACTACGTCACCATGTGTCTCTGGTCCTGTAGGGTTTACTTCATCACCATGTGTCTCTGGTCCTGTAGTGTTTACTATGTCATGTGTCTCTGGTCCTGTAGTGTTTACTACTTCACCATGTGTCTCTGGTCCTGTAGTGTTTACTACGTCACCATGTGTCTCTGGTCCTGTAGTGTTGACTACATCACCATGTGTCTCTGGTCCTGTAGTGTTTACTACGTCACCATGTGTCTCTGGTCCTGTAGTGTTTACTACGTCACCATGTGTCTCTGGTCCTGTAATGTTTACTACGTCACCATGTGTCTCTGGTCCTGTAGTGTTTACTACGTCACCATGTGTCTCTGGTCCTGTAGGGTTTACTTCATCACCATGTGTCTCTGGTCCTGTAGTGTTTACTACGTCACCATGTGTCTCTGGTCCTGTAGTGTTTACTATGTCACCATGTGTCTCTGGTCCTGTAGGGTTTACTACGTCACCATGTTTCTGGTCCTGTAGTGTTTACTACGTCACCATGTGTCTCTGGTCCTGTAGTGTTTACTATGTCATGTGTCTCTGGTCCTGTAGTGTATACCACGTCACCATGTGTCTCTGGTCCTGTAGTGTTTACTACGTCACCATGTGTCTCTGGTCCTGTAGTGTTTACTACTTCACCATGTGTCTCTGGTCCTGTAGTGTTTACTACATCACCATTTGTCTCTGGTCCCGTAGTGTTTACTATGTCATGTGTCTCTGGTCCTGTAGTGTTTACTACGTCACCATGTGTCTCTGGTCCTGTAGTGTTTACTACGTCACCATGTGTCTCTGGTCCTGTAGTGTTTACTATGTCACCATTTGTCTCTGGTCCTGTAGTGTTTACTATGTCATGTGTCTCTGGTCCTGTAGTGTTTACTATGTCATGTGTCTCTGGTCCTGTAGTGTTTACTATGTCATGTGTCTCTGGTCCTGTAGTGTTTACTATGTCACCATGTGTCTCTGGTCCTGTAGGGTTTACTACATCACCATGTGTCTCTGGTCCTGTAGTGTTTACTACGTCACCATGTGTCTCTGGTCCTGTAATGTTTACTACGTCACCATGTGTCTCTGGTCCTGTAGTGTTTACTACGTCACCATGTGTCTCTGGTCCTGTAGTGTTTACTATGTCATGTGTCTCTGGTCCTGTAGTGTTTACTACGTCACCATGTGTCTCTGGTCCTGTAGTGTTTACTACGTCACCATGTGTCTCTGGTCCTGTAGTGTTTACTACGTCACCATGTGTCTCTGGTCCTGTAGTGTTTACTACGTCACCATGTGTCTCTGGTCCTGTAGGGTTTACTATGTCATGTGTCTCTGGTCCTGTAGTGTTTACTACGTCACCATGTGTCTCTGGTCCTGTAGTGTTTACTACGTCACCATGTGTCTCTGGTCCTGTAGTGTTTACTACGTCACCATGTGTCTCTGGTCCTGTAGTGTTTACTACGTCACCATGTGTCTCTGGTCCTGTAGGGTTTACTTCGTCACCATGTGTCTCTGATCCTGTAGTGTTTACTACGTCACCATGTTTCTGGTCCTGTAGTGTTTACTACGTCACCATGTGTCTCTGGTCCTGTAGTGTTTACTATGTCATGTGTCTCTGGTCCTGTAGTGTTTACTCCGTCACCATGTGTCTCTGGTCCTGTAGTGTTTACTACGTCACCATGTGTCTCTGGTCCTGTAATGTTTACTACGTCACCATGTGTCTGGTCCTGTAGTGTTTACTACGTCACCATGTTTCTGGTCCTGTAGTGTTTACTACGTCACCATGTGTCTCTGGTCCTGTAGTGTTTACTATGTCATGTGTCTCTGGTCCTGTAGTGTTCACTCCGTCACCATGTGTCTCTGGTCCTGTAGTGTTTACTACGTCACCATGTGTCTCTGGTCCTGTAATGTTTACTACGTCACCATGTGTCTGGTCCTGTAGTGTTTACTACGTCACCATGTGTCTCTGGTCCTGTAGTGTTTACTATGTCATGTGTCTCTGGTCCTGTAGTGTTTACTACGTCACCATGTGTCTCTGGTCCTGTAGGGTTTACTTCATCACCATGTGTCTCTGGTCCTGTAGTGTTTACTATGTCATGTGTCTCTGGTCCTGTAGTGTTTACTACTTCACCATGTGTCTCTGGTCCTGTAGTGTTTACTACGTCACCATGTGTCTCTGGTCCTGTAGTGTTGACTACATCACCATGTGTCTCTGGTCCTGTAGTGTTTACTACGTCACCATGTGTCTCTGGTCCTGTAGTGTTTACTACGTCACCATGTGTCTCTGGTCCTGTAATGTTTACTACGTCACCATGTGTCTCTGGTCCTGTAGTGTTTACTACGTCACCATGTGTCTCTGGTCCTGTAGGGTTTACTTCATCACCATGTGTCTCTGGTCCTGTAGTGTTTACTACGTCACCATGTGTCTCTGGTCCTGTAGTGTTTACTATGTCACCATGTGTCTCTGGTCCTGTAGGGTTTACTACGTCACCATGTTTCTGGTCCTGTAGTGTTTACTACGTCACCATGTGTCTCTGGTCCTGTAGTGTTTACTATGTCATGTGTCTCTGGTCCTGTAGTGTATACCACGTCACCATGTGTCTCTGGTCCTGTAGTGTTTACTACGTCACCATGTGTCTCTGGTCCTGTAGTGTTTACTACTTCACCATGTGTCTCTGGTCCTGTAGTGTTTACTACATCACCATTTGTCTCTGGTCCCGTAGTGTTTACTATGTCATGTGTCTCTGGTCCTGTAGTGTTTACTACGTCACCATGTGTCTCTGGTCCTGTAGTGTTTACTACGTCACCATGTGTCTCTGGTCCTGTAGTGTTTACTATGTCACCATTTGTCTCTGGTCCTGTAGTGTTTACTATGTCATGTGTCTCTGGTCCTGTAGTGTTTACTATGTCATGTGTCTCTGGTCCTGTAGTGTTTACTATGTCATGTGTCTCTGGTCCTGTAGTGTTTACTATGTCACCATGTGTCTCTGGTCCTGTAGGGTTTACTACATCACCATGTGTCTCTGGTCCTGTAGTGTTTACTACGTCACCATGTGTCTCTGGTCCTGTAATGTTTACTACGTCACCATGTGTCTCTGGTCCTGTAGTGTTTACTACGTCACCATGTGTCTCTGGTCCTGTAGTGTTTACTATGTCATGTGTCTCTGGTCCTGTAGTGTTTACTACGTCACCATGTGTCTCTGGTCCTGTAGTGTTTACTACGTCACCATGTGTCTCTGGTCCTGTAGTGTTTACTACGTCACCATGTGTCTCTGGTCCTGTAGTGTTTACTACGTCACCATGTGTCTCTGGTCCTGTAGGGTTTACTATGTCATGTGTCTCTGGTCCTGTAGTGTTTACTACGTCACCATGTGTCTCTGGTCCTGTAGTGTTTACTACGTCACCATGTGTCTCTGGTCCTGTAGTGTTTACTACGTCACCATGTGTCTCTGGTCCTGTAGTGTTTACTACGTCACCATGTGTCTCTGGTCCTGTAGGGTTTACTTCGTCACCATGTGTCTCTGATCCTGTAGTGTTTACTACGTCACCATGTTTCTGGTCCTGTAGTGTTTACTACGTCACCATGTGTCTCTGGTCCTGTAGTGTTTACTATGTCATGTGTCTCTGGTCCTGTAGTGTTTACTCCGTCACCATGTGTCTCTGGTCCTGTAGTGTTTACTACGTCACCATGTGTCTCTGGTCCTGTAATGTTTACTACGTCACCATGTGTCTGGTCCTGTAGTGTTTACTACGTCACCATGTGTCTCTGGTCCTGTAGTGTTTACTATGTCATGTGTCTCTGGTCCTGTAGTGTTTACTACGTCACCATGTGTCTCTGGTCCTGTAGTGTTTACTACGTCACCATGTGTCTCTGGTCCTGTAATGTTTACTACGTCACCATGTGTCTGGTCCTGTAGTGTTTACTACGTCACCATGTGTCTCTGGTCCTGTAGGGTTTACTTCATCACAATGTGTCTCTGGTCCTGTAGTGTTTACTACGTCACCATGTGTCTCTGGTCCTGTAGTGTTTACTACGTCACCATGTGTCTCTGGTCCTGTAGTGTTTAATATGTCATATGTCTCTGGTCCTGTAGTGTTTACTACATCACCATGTGTTTCTGGTCCTGTAGTGTTTACTACGTCACCATGTGTCTCTGGTCCTGTAGTGTTTACTACGTCACCATGTGTCTCTGGTCCTGTAAGGTTTACTTCATCACCATGTGTCTTTGGTCCTGTAGTGTTTACTACATCACCGTGTCTCTGCTCCTGTAGTGTTTACTACATCACCATGTGTCTCTGGTCCTGTAGTGTTTACTACGTCACCATGTGTCTCTGATCCTATAGTGTTTACTACATCACCATGTGTCTCTGGTCCTGTAGTGTTTACTATGTCATGTGTCTCTGGTCCTGTAGTGTTTACTACGTCACCATGTGTCTCTGGTCCTGTAGTGTTTACTACGTCACCATGTGTCTCTGGTCCTGTAGTGTTTACTATGTCATGTGTCTCTTGTCCTGTAGTGTTTACTATGTCACCATGTGTCTCTGGTCCTGTAGTGTTTACTACGTCACCATGTGTCTCTGGTCCTGAAGTGTTTACTACGTCACCATGTGTCTCTGGTCCTGTAGTGTTTACTACGTCACCATGTGTCTGGTCCTGTACTGTTTACTACGACACCATGTGTCTCTGGTCCTGTAGGGTTTACTACGTCACCATGTGTCTCTGGTCCTGTAGTGTTTACTACGTCACCATGTGTCTCTGGTCCTGTAGGGTTTACTACGTCACCATGTGTTTCTGGTCCTGTAGTGTTTACTACGTCACCATGTGTCTTTGGTCCTGCAGTGTTTACTAGGTCACCATGTGTCTCTGGTCCTGAAGTGTTTACTACGTCACCATGTGTCTCTGGTCCTGTAGTGTTTACTACGTCACCATGTGTCTCTGGTCCTGTAGTGTTTACTACGTCACCATGTGTCTCTGGTCCTGTAGTGTTTACTACGTCACCATGTGTCTCTGGTCCTGTAGTGTTTACTACGTCACCATGTGTCTCTGGTCCTGTAGTGTTTACTACATCACCATGTGTCTCTAGTCCTGTAGGGTTTACTACGTCACCATGTGTCTCTGGTCCTGTAGTGTTTACTACGTCACCATGTGTCTCTGGTCCTGTAGGGTTTACTACGTCACCATGTGTCTTTGGTCCTGTAGTGTTTACTACGTCACCGTGTGTCTCTGGTCCTGTAGGGTTTACTACGTCATCATGTGTCTCTGGTCCTGTAGGGTTTACTTCATCACCATGTGTCTCTGGTCCTGTAGTGTTTACTATGTCATGTGTCTCTGGTCCTGTAGTGTTTACTACGTCACCATGTGTCTCTGGTCCTGTAGTGTTTACTACGTCACCATGTGTCTCTGGTCCTGTAGTGTTTCCTACATCACCATGTGTCTCTGGTCCTGTAGTGTTTACTACGTCACCATGTGTCTCTGGTCCTGTAGTGTTTACTACGTCACCATGTGTCTCTGGTCCTGTAATGTTTACTACGTCACCATGTGTCTCTGGTCCTGTAGTGTTTACTACGTCACCATGTGTCTCTGGTCCTGTAGGGTTTACTTCATCACCATGTGTCTCTGGTCCTGTAGTGTTTACTACGTCACCATGTGTCTCTGGTCCTGTAGTGTTTACTACGTCACCATGTGTCTCTGGTCCTGTAGTGTTTACTATGTCATGTGTCTCTGGTCCTGTAGTGTTTACTATGTCATGTGTCTCTGGTCCTGTAGTGTTTACTATGTCACCATGTGTCTCTGGTCCTGTAGGGTTTACTACATCACCATGTGTCTCTGGTCCTGTAGTGTTTACTACGTCACCATGTGTCTCTGGTCCTGTAATGTTTACTACGTCACCATGTGTCTCTGGTCCTGTAGGGTTTACTACGTCACCATGTGTCTCTGGTCCTGTAGTGTTTACTATGTCATGTGTCTCTGGTCCTGTAGTGTTTACTACGTCACCATGTGTCTCTGGTCCTGTAGTGTTTACTACGTCACCATGTGTCTCTGGTCCTGTAGTGTTTACTACGTCACCATGTGTCTCTGGTCCTGTAGTGTTTACTACGTCACCATGTGTCTCTGGTCCTGTAGGGTTTACTTCGTCACCATGTGTCTCTGATCCTGTAGTGTTTACTACGTCACCATGTTTCTGGTCCTGTAGTGTTTACTACGTCACCATGTGTCTCTGGTCCTGTAGTGTTTACTATGTCATGTGTCTCTGGTCCTGTAGTGTTCACTCCGTCACCATGTGTCTCTGGTCCTGTAGTGTTTACTACGTCACCATGTGTCTCTGGTCCTGTAATGTTTACTACGTCACCATGTGTCTGGTCCTGTAGTGTTTACTACGTCACCATGTGTCTCTGGTCCTGTAGTGTTTACTATGTCATGTGTCTCTGGTCCTGTAGTGTTTACTACGTCACCATGTGTCTCTGGTCCTGTAGGGTTTACTTCATCACCATGTGTCTCTGGTCCTGTAGTGTTTACTATGTCATGTGTCTCTGGTCCTGTAGTGTTTACTACTTCACCATGTGTCTCTGGTCCTGTAGTGTTTACTACGTCACCATGTGTCTCTGGTCCTGTAGTGTTGACTACATCACCATGTGTCTCTGGTCCTGTAGTGTTTACTACGTCACCATGTGTCTCTGGTCCTGTAGGGTTTACTACGTCACCATGTGTTTCTGGTCCTGTAGTGTTTACTACGTCACCATGTGTCTTTGGTCCTGCAGTGTTTACTAGGTCACCATGTGTCTCTGGTCCTGAAGTGTTTACTACGTCACCATGTGTCTCTGGTCCTGTAGTGTTTACTACGTCACCATGTGTCTCTGGTCCTGTAGTGTTTACTACGTCACCATGTGTCTCTGTTCCTGTAGTGTTTACTACGTCACCATGTGTCTCTGGTCCTGTAGTGTTTACTACTTCACCATGTGTCTCTGGTCCTGTAGTGTTTACTACATCACCATGTGTCTCTAGTCCTGTAGGGTTTACTACGTCACCATGTGTCTCTGGTCCTGTAGTGTTTACTACGTCACCATGTGTCTCTGGTCCTGTAGGGTTTACTACGTCACCATGTGTCTTTGGTCCTGTAGTGTTTACTACGTCACCGTGTGTCTCTGGTCCTGTAGGGTTTACTACGTCATCATGTGTCTCTGGTCCTGTAGGGTTTACTTCATCACCATGTGTCTCTGGTCCTGTAGTGTTTACTATGTCATGTGTCTCTGGTCCTGTAGTGTTTACTACGTCACCATGTGTCTCTGGTCCTGTAGTGTTTACTACGTCACCATGTGTCTCTGGTCCTGTAGTGTTTCCTACATCACCATGTGTCTCTGGTCCTGTAGTGTTTACTACGTCACCATGTGTCTCTGGTCCTGTAGTGTTTACTACGTCACCATGTGTCTCTGGTCCTGTAATGTTTACTACGTCACCATGTGTCTCTGGTCCTGTAGTGTTTACTACGTCACCATGTGTCTCTGGTCCTGTAGGGTTTACTTCATCACCATGTGTCTCTGGTCCTGTAGTGTTTACTACGTCACCATGTGTCTCTGGTCCTGTAGTGTTTACTACGTCACCATGTGTCTCTGGTCCTGTAGTGTTTACTATGTCATGTGTCTCTGGTCCTGTAGTGTTTACTATGTCATGTGTCTCTGGTCCTGTAGTGTTTACTATGTCACCATGTGTCTCTGGTCCTGTAGGGTTTACTACATCACCATGTGTCTCTGGTCCTGTAGTGTTTACTACGTCACCATGTGTCTCTGGTCCTGTAATGTTTACTACGTCACCATGTGTCTCTGGTCCTGTAGGGTTTACTACGTCACCATGTGTCTCTGGTCCTGTAGTGTTTACTATGTCATGTGTCTCTGGTCCTGTAGTGTTTACTACGTCACCATGTGTCTCTGGTCCTGTAGTGTTTACTACGTCACCATGTGTCTCTGGTCCTGTAGTGTTTACTACGTCACCATGTGTCTCTGGTCCTGTAGTGTTTACTACGTCACCATGTGTCTCTGGTCCTGTAGGGTTTACTTCGTCACCATGTGTCTCTGATCCTGTAGTGTTTACTACGTCACCATGTTTCTGGTCCTGTAGTGTTTACTACGTCACCATGTGTCTCTGGTCCTGTAGTGTTTACTATGTCATGTGTCTCTGGTCCTGTAGTGTTCACTCCGTCACCATGTGTCTCTGGTCCTGTAGTGTTTACTACGTCACCATGTGTCTCTGGTCCTGTAATGTTTACTACGTCACCATGTGTCTGGTCCTGTAGTGTTTACTACGTCACCATGTGTCTCTGGTCCTGTAGTGTTTACTATGTCATGTGTCTCTGGTCCTGTAGTGTTTACTACGTCACCATGTGTCTCTGGTCCTGTAGGGTTTACTTCATCACCATGTGTCTCTGGTCCTGTAGTGTTTACTATGTCATGTGTCTCTGGTCCTGTAGTGTTTACTACTTCACCATGTGTCTCTGGTCCTGTAGTGTTTACTACGTCACCATGTGTCTCTGGTCCTGTAGTGTTGACTACATCACCATGTGTCTCTGGTCCTGTAGTGTTTACTACGTCACCATGTGTCTCTGGTCCTGTAGTGTTTACTACGTCACCATGTGTCTCTGGTCCTGTAATGTTTACTACGTCACCATGTGTCTCTGGTCCTGTAGTGTTTACTACGTCACCATGTGTCTCTGGTCCTGTAGGGTTTACTTCATCACCATGTGTCTCTGGTCCTGTAGTGTTTACTACGTCACCATGTGTCTCTGGTCCTGTAGTGTTTACTATGTCACCATGTGTCTCTGGTCCTGTAGGGTTTACTACGTCACCATGTTTCTGGTCCTGTAGTGTTTACTACGTCACCATGTGTCTCTGGTCCTGTAGTGTTTACTATGTCATGTGTCTCTGGTCCTGTAGTGTATACCACGTCACCATGTGTCTCTGGTCCTGTAGTGTTTACTACGTCACCATGTGTCTCTGGTCCTGTAGTGTTTACTACTTCACCATGTGTCTCTGGTCCTGTAGTGTTTACTACATCACCATTTGTCTCTGGTCCCGTAGTGTTTACTATGTCATGTGTCTCTGGTCCTGTAGTGTTTACTACGTCACCATGTGTCTCTGGTCCTGTAGTGTTTACTACGTCACCATGTGTCTCTGGTCCTGTAGTGTTTACTATGTCACCATTTGTCTCTGGTCCTGTAGTGTTTACTATGTCATGTGTCTCTGGTCCTGTAGTGTTTACTATGTCATGTGTCTCTGGTCCTGTAGTGTTTACTATGTCATGTGTCTCTGGTCCTGTAGTGTTTACTATGTCACCATGTGTCTCTGGTCCTGTAGGGTTTACTACATCACCATGTGTCTCTGGTCCTGTAGTGTTTACTACGTCACCATGTGTCTCTGGTCCTGTAATGTTTACTAAGTCACCATGTGTCTCTGGTCCTGTAGTGTTTACTACGTCACCATGTGTCTCTGGTCCTGTAGTGTTTACTATGTCATGTGTCTAAGGTCCTGTAGTGTTTACTACGTCACCATGTGACTCTGGTCCTGTAGTGTTTACTACGTCACCATGTGTCTCTGGTCCTGTAGTGTTTACTACGTCACCATGTGTCTCTGGTCCTGTAGTGTTTACTACGTCACCATGTGTCTCTGGTCCTGTAGGGTTTACTTCGTCACCATGTGTCTCTGATCCTGTAGTGTTTACTACGTCACCATGTTTCTGGTCCTGTAGTGTTTACTACGTCACCATGTGTCTCTGTTCCTGTAGTGTTTACTATGTCATGTGTCTCTGGTCCTGTAGTGTTTACTCCGTCACCATGTGTCTCTGGTCCTGTAGTGTTTACTACGTCACCATGTGTCTCTGGTCCTGTAATGTTTACTACGTCACCATGTGTCTGGTCCTGTAGTGTTTACTACGTCACCATGTGTCTCTGGTCCTGTAGTGTTTACTATGTCATGTGTCTCTGGTCCTGTAGTGTTTACTACGTCACCATGTGTCTCTGGTCCTGTAGTGTTTACTACGTCACCATGTGTCTCTGGTCCTGTAATGTTTACTACGTCACCATGTGTCTGGTCCTGTAGTGTTTACTACGTCACCATGTGTCTCTGGTCCTGTAGGGTTTACTTCATCACAATGTGTCTCTGGTCCTGTAGTGTTTACTACGTCACCATGTGTCTCTGGTCCTGTAGTGTTTACTACGTCACCATGTGTCTCTGGTCCTGTAGTGTTTAATATGTCATATGTCTCTGGTCCTGTAGTGTTTACTACATCACCATGTGTTTCTGGTCCTGTAGTGTTTACTACGTCACCATGTGTCTCTGGTCCTGTAGTGTTTACTACGTCACCATGTGTCTCTGGTCCTGTAAGGTTTACTTCATCACCATGTGTCTTTGGTCCTGTAGTGTTTACTACATCACCGTGTCTCTGCTCCTGTAGTGTTTACTACATCACCATGTGTCTCTGGTCCTGTAGTGTTTACTACGTCACCATGTGTCTCTGGTCCTGTAGTGTTTACTACGTCACCATGTGTCTCTGGTCCTGTAGTGTTTACTACGTCACCATGTGTCTCTGGTCCTGTAGTGTTTACTACGTCACCATGTGTCTCTGGTCCTGTAGTGTTTACTACGTCACCATGTGTCTCTGGTCCTGTAGTGTTTACTACGTCACCATGTGTCTCTGGTCCTGTAGGGTTTACTTCGTCACCATGTGTCTCTGATCCTGTAGTGTTTACTACGTCACCATGTTTCTGGTCCTGTAGTGTTTACTACGTCACCATGTGTCTCTGGTCCTGTAGTGTTTACTATGTCATGTGTCTCTGGTCCTGTAGTGTTCACTCCGTCACCATGTGTCTCTGGTCCTGTAGTGTTTACTACGTCACCATGTGTCTCTGGTCCTGTAATGTTTACTACGTCACCATGTGTCTGGTCCTGTAGTGTTTACTACGTCACCATGTGTCTCTGGTCCTGTAGTGTTTACTATGTCATGTGTCTCTGGTCCTGTAGTGTTTACTACGTCACCATGTGTCTCTGGTCCTGTAGGGTTTACTTCATCACCATGTGTCTCTGGTCCTGTAGTGTTTACTATGTCATGTGTCTCTGGTGCTGTAGTGTTTACTACTTCACCATGTGTCTCTGGTCCTGTAGTGTTTACTACGTCACCATGTGTCTCTGGTCCTGTAGTGTTGACTACATCACCATGTGTCTCTGGTCCTGTAGTGTTTACTACGTCACCATGTGTCTCTGGTCCTGTAGTGTTTACTACGTCACCATGTGTCTCTGGTCCTGTAATGTTTACTACGTCACCATGTGTCTCTGGTCCTGTAGTGTTTACTACGTCACCATGTGTCTCTGGTCCTGTAGGGTTTACTTCATCACCATGTGTCTCTGGTCCTGTAGTGTTTACTACGTCACCATGTGTCTCTGGTCCTGTAGTGTTTACTACGTCACCATGTGTCTCTGGTCCTGTAGTGTTTACTATGTCACCATGTGTCTCTGGTCCTGTAGGGTTTACTACGTCACCATGTTTCTGGTCCTGTAGTGTTTACTACGTCACCATGTGTCTCTGGTCCTGTAGTGTTTACTATGTCACCATTTGTCTCTGGTCCTGTAGTGTTTACTATGTCATGTGTCTCTGGTCCTGTAGTGTTTACTATGTCATGTGTCTCTGGTCCTGTAGTGTTTACTATGTCATGTGTCTCTGGTCCTGTAGTGTTTACTATGTCACCATGTGTCTCTGGTCCTGTAGGGTTTACTACATCACCATGTGTCTCTGGTCCTGTAGTGTTTACTACGTCACCATGTGTCTCTGGTCCTGTAATGTTTACTAAGTCACCATGTGTCTCTGGTCCTGTAGTGTTTACTACGTCACCATGTGTCTCTGGTCCTGTAGTGTTTACTATGTCACCATGTGTCTCTGGTCCTGTAGGGTTTACTACGTCACCATGTTTCTGGTCCTGTAGTGTTTACTACGTCACCATGTGTCTCTGGTCCTGTAGTGTTTACTATGTCACCATTTGTCTCTGGTCCTGTAGTGTTTACTATGTCATGTGTCTCTGGTCCTGTAGTGTTTACTATGTCATGTGTCTCTGGTCCTGTAGTGTTTACTATGTCATGTGTCTCTGGTCCTGTAGTGTTTACTATGTCACCATGTGTCTCTGGTCCTGTAGGGTTTACTACATCACCATGTGTCTCTGGTCCTGTAGTGTTTACTACGTCACCATGTGTCTCTGGTCCTGTAATGTTTACTAAGTCACCATGTGTCTCTGGTCCTGTAGTGTTTACTACGTCACCATGTGTCTCTGGTCCTGTAGTGTTTACTATGTCATGTGTCTAAGGTCCTGTAGTGTTTACTACGTCACCATGTGACTCTGGTCCTGTAGTGTTTACTACGTCACCATGTGTCTCTGGTCCTGTAGTGTTTACTACGTCACCATGTGTCTCTGGTCCTGTAGTGTTTACTACGTCACCATGTGTCTCTGGTCCTGTAGGGTTTACTTCGTCACCATGTGTCTCTGATCCTGTAGTGTTTACTACGTCACCATGTTTCTGGTCCTGTAGTGTTTACTACGTCACCATGTGTCTCTGTTCCTGTAGTGTTTACTATGTCATGTGTCTCTGGTCCTGTAGTGTTTACTCCGTCACCATGTGTCTCTGGTCCTGTAGTGTTTACTACGTCACCATGTGTCTCTGGTCCTGTAATGTTTACTACGTCACCATGTGTCTGGTCCTGTAGTGTTTACTACGTCACCATGTGTCTCTGGTCCTGTAGTGTTTACTATGTCATGTGTCTCTGGTCCTGTAGTGTTTACTACGTCACCATGTGTCTCTGGTCCTGTAGTGTTTACTACGTCACCATGTGTCTCTGGTCCTGTAATGTTTACTACGTCACCATGTGTCTGGTCCTGTAGTGTTTACTACGTCACCATGTGTCTCTGGTCCTGTAGGGTTTACTTCATCACAATGTGTCTCTGGTCCTGTAGTGTTTACTACGTCACCATGTGTCTCTGGTCCTGTAGTGTTTACTACGTCACCATGTGTCTCTGGTCCTGTAGTGTTTAATATGTCATATGTCTCTGGTCCTGTAGTGTTTACTACATCACCATGTGTTTCTGGTCCTGTAGTGTTTACTACGTCACCATGTGTCTCTGGTCCTGTAGTGTTTACTACGTCACCATGTGTCTCTGGTCCTGTAAGGTTTACTTCATCACCATGTGTCTTTGGTCCTGTAGTGTTTACTACATCACCGTGTCTCTGCTCCTGTAGTGTTTACTACATCACCATGTGTCTCTGGTCCTGTAGTGTTTACTACGTCACCATGTGTCTCTGGTCCTGTAGTGTTTACTACGTCACCATGTGTCTCTGGTCCTGTAGTGTTTACTACGTCACCATGTGTCTCTGGTCCTGTAGTGTTTACTACGTCACCATGTGTCTCTGGTCCTGTAGTGTTTACTACGTCACCATGTGTCTCTGGTCCTGTAGTGTTTACTACGTCACCATGTGTCTCTGGTCCTGTAGGGTTTACTTCGTCACCATGTGTCTCTGATCCTGTAGTGTTTACTACGTCACCATGTTTCTGGTCCTGTAGTGTTTACTACGTCACCATGTGTCTCTGGTCCTGTAGTGTTTACTATGTCATGTGTCTCTGGTCCTGTAGTGTTCACTCCGTCACCATGTGTCTCTGGTCCTGTAGTGTTTACTACGTCACCATGTGTCTCTGGTCCTGTAATGTTTACTACGTCACCATGTGTCTGGTCCTGTAGTGTTTACTACGTCACCATGTGTCTCTGGTCCTGTAGTGTTTACTATGTCATGTGTCTCTGGTCCTGTAGTGTTTACTACGTCACCATGTGTCTCTGGTCCTGTAGGGTTTACTTCATCACCATGTGTCTCTGGTCCTGTAGTGTTTACTATGTCATGTGTCTCTGGTGCTGTAGTGTTTACTACTTCACCATGTGTCTCTGGTCCTGTAGTGTTTACTACGTCACCATGTGTCTCTGGTCCTGTAGTGTTGACTACATCACCATGTGTCTCTGGTCCTGTAGTGTTTACTACGTCACCATGTGTCTCTGGTCCTGTAGTGTTTACTACGTCACCATGTGTCTCTGGTCCTGTAATGTTTACTACGTCACCATGTGTCTCTGGTCCTGTAGTGTTTACTACGTCACCATGTGTCTCTGGTCCTGTAGGGTTTACTTCATCACCATGTGTCTCTGGTCCTGTAGTGTTTACTACGTCACCATGTGTCTCTGGTCCTGTAGTGTTTACTACGTCACCATGTGTCTCTGGTCCTGTAGTGTTTACTATGTCACCATGTGTCTCTGGTCCTGTAGGGTTTACTACGTCACCATGTTTCTGGTCCTGTAGTGTTTACTACGTCACCATGTGTCTCTGGTCCTGTAGTGTTTACTATGTCACCATTTGTCTCTGGTCCTGTAGTGTTTACTATGTCATGTGTCTCTGGTCCTGTAGTGTTTACTATGTCATGTGTCTCTGGTCCTGTAGTGTTTACTATGTCATGTGTCTCTGGTCCTGTAGTGTTTACTATGTCACCATGTGTCTCTGGTCCTGTAGGGTTTACTACATCACCATGTGTCTCTGGTCCTGTAGTGTTTACTACGTCACCATGTGTCTCTGGTCCTGTAATGTTTACTAAGTCACCATGTGTCTCTGGTCCTGTAGTGTTTACTACGTCACCATGTGTCTCTGGTCCTGTAGTGTTTACTATGTCACCATGTGTCTCTGGTCCTGTAGGGTTTACTACGTCACCATGTTTCTGGTCCTGTAGTGTTTACTACGTCACCATGTGTCTCTGGTCCTGTAGTGTTTACTATGTCACCATTTGTCTCTGGTCCTGTAGTGTTTACTATGTCATGTGTCTCTGGTCCTGTAGTGTTTACTATGTCATGTGTCTCTGGTCCTGTAGTGTTTACTATGTCATGTGTCTCTGGTCCTGTAGTGTTTACTATGTCACCATGTGTCTCTGGTCCTGTAGGGTTTACTACATCACCATGTGTCTCTGGTCCTGTAGTGTTTACTACGTCACCATGTGTCTCTGGTCCTGTAATGTTTACTAAGTCACCATGTGTCTCTGGTCCTGTAGTGTTTACTACGTCACCATGTGTCTCTGGTCCTGTAGTGTTTACTATGTCATGTGTCTAAGGTCCTGTAGTGTTTACTACGTCACCATGTGACTCTGGTCCTGTAGTGTTTACTACGTCACCATGTGTCTCTGGTCCTGTAGTGTTTACTACGTCACCATGTGTCTCTGGTCCTGTAGTGTTTACTACGTCACCATGTGTCTCTGGTCCTGTAGGGTTTACTTCGTCACCATGTGTCTCTGATCCTGTAGTGTTTACTACGTCACCATGTTTCTGGTCCTGTAGTGTTTACTACGTCACCATGTGTCTCTGTTCCTGTAGTGTTTACTATGTCATGTGTCTCTGGTCCTGTAGTGTTTACTCCGTCACCATGTGTCTCTGGTCCTGTAGTGTTTACTACGTCACCATGTGTCTCTGGTCCTGTAATGTTTACTACGTCACCATGTGTCTGGTCCTGTAGTGTTTACTACGTCACCATGTGTCTCTGGTCCTGTAGTGTTTACTATGTCATGTGTCTCTGGTCCTGTAGTGTTTACTACGTCACCATGTGTCTCTGGTCCTGTAGTGTTTACTACGTCACCATGTGTCTCTGGTCCTGTAATGTTTACTACGTCACCATGTGTCTGGTCCTGTAGTGTTTACTACGTCACCATGTGTCTCTGGTCCTGTAGGGTTTACTTCATCACAATGTGTCTCTGGTCCTGTAGTGTTTACTACGTCACCATGTGTCTCTGGTCCTGTAGTGTTTACTACGTCACCATGTGTCTCTGGTCCTGTAGTGTTTAATATGTCATATGTCTCTGGTCCTGTAGTGTTTACTACATCACCATGTGTTTCTGGTCCTGTAGTGTTTACTACGTCACCATGTGTCTCTGGTCCTGTAGTGTTTACTACGTCACCATGTGTCTCTGGTCCTGTAAGGTTTACTTCATCACCATGTGTCTTTGGTCCTGTAGTGTTTACTACATCACCGTGTCTCTGCTCCTGTAGTGTTTACTACATCACCATGTGTCTCTGGTCCTGTAGTGTTTACTACGTCACCATGTGTCTCTGGTCCTGTAGTGTTTACTACGTCACCATGTGTCTCTGGTCCTGTAGTGTTTACTACGTCACCATGTGTCTCTGGTCCTGTAGTGTTTACTACGTCACCATGTGTCTCTGGTCCTGTAGTGTTTACTACGTCACCATGTGTCTCTGGTCCTGTAGTGTTTACTACGTCACCATGTGTCTCTGGTCCTGTAGGGTTTACTTCGTCACCATGTGTCTCTGATCCTGTAGTGTTTACTACGTCACCATGTTTCTGGTCCTGTAGTGTTTACTACGTCACCATGTGTCTCTGGTCCTGTAGTGTTTACTATGTCATGTGTCTCTGGTCCTGTAGTGTTCACTCCGTCACCATGTGTCTCTGGTCCTGTAGTGTTTACTACGTCACCATGTGTCTCTGGTCCTGTAATGTTTACTACGTCACCATGTGTCTGGTCCTGTAGTGTTTACTACGTCACCATGTGTCTCTGGTCCTGTAGTGTTTACTATGTCATGTGTCTCTGGTCCTGTAGTGTTTACTACGTCACCATGTGTCTCTGGTCCTGTAGGGTTTACTTCATCACCATGTGTCTCTGGTCCTGTAGTGTTTACTATGTCATGTGTCTCTGGTCCTGTAGTGTTTACTACTTCACCATGTGTCTCTGGTCCTGTAGTGTTTACTACGTCACCATGTGTCTCTGGTCCTGTAGTGTTGACTACATCACCATGTGTCTCTGGTCCTGTAGTGTTTACTACGTCACCATGTGTCTCTGGTCCTGTAGTGTTTACTACGTCACCATGTGTCTCTGGTCCTGTAATGTTTACTACGTCACCATGTGTCTCTGGTCCTGTAGTGTTTACTACGTCACCATGTGTCTCTGGTCCTGTAGGGTTTACTTCATCACCATGTGTCTCTGGTCCTGTAGTGTTTACTACGTCACCATGTGTCTCTGGTCCTGTAGTGTTTACTATGTCACCATGTGTCTCTGGTCCTGTAGGGTTTACTACTTCACCATGTTTCTGGTCCTGTAGTGTTTACTACGTCACCATGTGTCTCTGGTCCTGTAGTGTTTACTATGTCATGTGTCTCTGGTCCTGTAGTGTATACCACGTCACCATGTGTCTCTGGTCCTGTAGTGTTTACTACGTCACCATGTGTCTCTGGTCCTGTAGTGTTTACTACTTCACCATGTGTCTCTGGTCCTGTAGTGTTTACTACATCACCATTTGTCTCTGGTCCCGTAGTGTTTACTATGTCATGTGTCTCTGGTCCTGTAGTGTTTACTACGTCACCATGTGTCTCTGGTCCTGTAGTGTTTACTACGTCACCATGTGTCTCTGGTCCTGTAGTGTTTACTATGTCACCATTTGTCTCTGGTCCTGTAGTGTTTACTATGTCATGTGTCTCTGGTCCTGTAGTGTTTACTATGTCATGTGTCTCTGGTCCTGTAGTGTTTACTATGTCATGTGTCTCTGGTCCTGTAGTGTTTACTATGTCACCATGTGTCTCTGGTCCTGTAGGGTTTACTACATCACCATGTGTCTCTGGTCCTGTAGTGTTTACTACGTCACCATGTGTCTCTGGTCCTGTAATGTTTACTACGTCACCATGTGTCTCTGGTCCTGTAGTGTTTACTACGTCACCATGTGTCTCTGGTCCTGTAGTGTTTACTATGTCATGTGTCTAAGGTCCTGTAGTGTTTACTACGTCACCATGTGACTCTGGTCCTGTAGTGTTTACTACGTCACCATGTGTCTCTGGTCCTGTAGTGTTTACTACGTCACCATGTGTCTCTGGTCCTGTAGTGTTTACTACGTCACCATGTGTCTCTGGTCCTGTAGGGTTTACTTCGTCACCATGTGTCTCTGATCCTGTAGTGTTTACTACGTCACCATGTTTCTGGTCCTGTAGTGTTTACTACGTCACCATGTGTCTCTGTTCCTGTAGTGTTTACTATGTCATGTGTCTCTGGTCCTGTAGTGTTTACTCCGTCACCATGTGTCTCTGGTCCTGTAGTGTTTACTACGTCACCATGTGTCTCTGGTCCTGTAATGTTTACTCCGTCACCATGTGTCTGGTCCTGTAGTGTTTACTACGTCACCATGTGTCTCTGGTCCTGTAGTGTTTACTATGTCATGTGTCTCTGGTCCTGTAGTGTTTACTACGTCACCATGTGTCTCTGGTCCTGTAGTGTTTACTACGTCACCATGTGTCTCTGGTCCTGTAATGTTTACTACGTCACCATGTGTCTGGTCCTGTAGTGTTTACTACGTCACCATGTGTCTCTGGTCCTGTAGGGTTTACTTCATCACAATGTGTCTCTGGTCCTGTAGTGTTTACTACGTCACCATGTGTCTCTGGTCCTGTAGTGTTTACTACGTCACCATGTGTCTCTGGTCCTGTAGTGTTTAATATGTCATATGTCTCTGGTCCTGTAGTGTTTACTACATCACCATGTGTTTCTGGTCCTGTAGTGTTTACTACGTCACCATGTGTCTCTGGTCCTGTAGTGTTTACTACGTCACCATGTGTCTCTGGTCCTGTAAGGTTTACTTCATCACCATGTGTCTTTGGTCCTGTAGTGTTTACTACATCACCGTGTCTCTGCTCCTGTAGTGTTTACTACATCACCATGTGTCTCTGGTCCTGTAGTGTTTACTACGTCACCATGTGTCTCTGGTCCTGTAGTGTTTACTACGTCACCATGTGTCTCTGGTCCTGTAATGTTTACTACGTCACCATGTGTCTCTGGTCCTGTAGGGTTTACTACGTCACCATGTGTCTCTGGTCCTGTAGTGTTTACTATGTCATGTGTCTCTGGTCCTGTAGTGTTTACTACGTCACCATGTGTCTCTGGTCCTGTAGTGTTTACTACGTCACCATGTGTCTCTGGTCCTGTAGTGTTTACTACGTCACCATGTGTCTCTGGTCCTGTAGTGTTTACTACGTCACCATGTGTCTCTGGTCCTGTAGGGTTTACTTCGTCACCATGTGTCTCTGATCCTGTAGTGTTTACTACGTCACCATGTTTCTGGTCCTGTAGTGTTTACTACGTCACCATGTGTCTCTGGTCCTGTAGTGTTTACTATGTCATGTGTCTCTGGTCCTGTAGTGTTCACTCCGTCACCATGTGTCTCTGGTCCTGTAGTGTTTACTACGTCACCATGTGTCTCTGGTCCTGTAATGTTTACTACGTCACCATGTGTCTGGTCCTGTAGTGTTTACTACGTCACCATGTGTCTCTGGTCCTGTAGTGTTTACTATGTCATGTGTCTCTGGTCCTGTAGTGTTTACTACGTCACCATGTGTCTCTGGTCCTGTAGGGTTTACTTCATCACCATGTGTCTCTGGTCCTGTAGTGTTTACTATGTCATGTGTCTCTGGTCCTGTAGTGTTTACTACTTCACCATGTGTCTCTGGTCCTGTAGTGTTTACTACGTCACCATGTGTCTCTGGTCCTGTAGTGTTGACTACATCACCATGTGTCTCTGGTCCTGTAGTGTTTACTACGTCACCATGTGTCTCTGGTCCTGTAGTGTTTACTAAGTCACCATGTGTCTCTGGTCCTGTAATGTTTACTACGTCACCATGTGTCTCTGGTCCTGTAGTGTTTACTACGTCACCATGTGTCTCTGGTCCTGTAGGGTTTACTTCATCACCATGTGTCTCTGGTCCTGTAGTGTTTACTACGTCACCATGTGTCTCTGGTCCTGTAGTGTTTACTATGTCACCATGTGTCTCTGGTCCTGTAGGGTTTACTACGTCACCATGTTTCTGGTCCTGTAGTGTTTACTACGTCACCATGTGTCTCTGGTCCTGTAGTGTTTACTATGTCATGTGTCTCTGGTCCTGTAGTGTATACCACGTCACCATGTGTCTCTGGTCCTGTAGTGTTTACTACGTCACCATGTGTCTCTGGTCCTGTAGTGTTTACTACTTCACCATGTGTCTCTGGTCCTGTAGTGTTTACTACATCACCATTTGTCTCTGGTCCCGTAGTGTTTACTATGTCATGTGTCTCTGGTCCTGTAGTGTTTACTACGTCACCATGTGTCTCTGGTCCTGTAGTGTTTACTACGTCACCATGTGTCTCTGGTCCTGTAGTGTTTACTATGTCACCATTTGTCTCTGGTCCTGTAGTGTTTACTATGTCATGTGTCTCTGGTCCTGTAGTGTTTACTATGTCATGTGTCTCTGGTCCTGTAGTGTTTACTATGTCATGTGTCTCTGGTCCTGTAGTGTTTACTATGTCACCATGTGTCTCTGGTCCTGTAGGGTTTACTACATCACCATGTGTCTCTGGTCCTGTAGTGTTTACTACGTCACCATGTGTCTCTGGTCCTGTAATGTTTACTACGTCACCATGTGTCTCTGGTCCTGTAGTGTTTACTACGTCACCATGTGTCTCTGGTCCTGTAGTGTTTACTATGTCATGTGTCTAAGGTCCTGTAGTGTTTACTACGTCACCATGTGACTCTGGTCCTGTAGTGTTTACTACGTCACCATGTGTCTCTGGTCCTGTAGTGTTTACTACGTCACCATGTGTCTCTGGTCCTGTAGTGTTTACTACGTCACCATGTGTCTCTGGTCCTGTAGGGTTTACTTCGTCACCATGTGTCTCTGATCCTGTAGTGTTTACTACGTCACCATGTTTCTGGTCCTGTAGTGTTTACTACGTCACCATGTGTCTCTGTTCCTGTAGTGTTTACTATGTCATGTGTCTCTGGTCCTGTAGTGTTTACTCCGTCACCATGTGTCTCTGGTCCTGTAGTGTTTACTACGTCACCATGTGTCTCTGGTCCTGTAATGTTTACTACGTCACCATGTGTCTGGTCCTGTAGTGTTTACTACGTCACCATGTGTCTCTGGTCCTGTAGTGTTTACTATGTCATGTGTCTCTGGTCCTGTAGTGTTTACTACGTCACCATGTGTCTCTGGTCCTGTAGTGTTTACTACGTCACCATGTGTCTCTGGTCCTGTAATGTTTACTACGTCACCATGTGTCTGGTCCTGTAGTGTTTACTACGTCACCATGTGTCTCTGGTCCTGTAGGGTTTACTTCATCACAATGTGTCTCTGGTCCTGTAGTGTTTACTACGTCACCATGTGTCTCTGGTCCTGTAGTGTTTACTACGTCACCATGTGTCTCTGGTCCTGTAGTGTTTAATATGTCATATGTCTCTGGTCCTGTAGTGTTTACTACATCACCATGTGTTTCTGGTCCTGTAGTGTTTACTACGTCACCATGTGTCTCTGGTCCTGTAGTGTTTACTACGTCACCATGTGTCTCTGGTCCTGTAAGGTTTACTTCATCACCATGTGTCTTTGGTCCTGTAGTGTTTACTACATCACCGTGTCTCTGCTCCTGTAGTGTTTACTACATCACCATGTGTCTCTGGTCCTGTAGTGTTTACTACGTCACCATGTGTCTCTGATCCTATAGTGTTTACTACATCACCATGTGTCTCTGGTCCTGTAGTGTTTACTATGTCATGTGTCTCTGGTCCTGTAGTGTTTACTACGTCACCATGTGTCTCTGGTCCTGTAGTGTTTACTACGTCACCATGTGTCTCTGGTCCTGTAGTGTTTACTATGTCATGTGTCTCTTGTCCTGTAGTGTTTACTATGTCACCATGTGTCTCTGGTCCTGTAGTGTTTACTACGTCACCATGTGTCTCTGGTCCTGAAGTGTTTACTACGTCACCATGTGTCTCTGGTCCTGTAGTGTTTACTACGTCACCATGTGTCTGGTCCTGTACTGTTTACTACGACACCATGTGTCTCTGGTCCTGTAGGGTTTACTACGTCACCATGTGTCTCTGGTCCTGTAGTGTTTACTACGTCACCATGTGTCTCTGGTCCTGTAGGGTTTACTACGTCACCATGTGTTTCTGGTCCTGTAGTGTTTACTACGTCACCATGTGTCTTTGGTCCTGCAGTGTTTACTAGGTCACCATGTGTCTCTGGTCCTGAAGTGTTTACTACGTCACCATGTGTCTCTGGTCCTGTAGTGTTTACTACGTCACCATGTGTCTCTGGTCCTGTAGTGTTTACTACGTCACCATGTGTCTCTGGTCCTGTAGTGTTTACTACGTCACCATGTGTCTCTGGTCCTGTAGTGTTTACTACGTCACCATGTGTCTCTGGTCCTGTAGTGTTTACTACATCACCATGTGTCTCTAGTCCTGTAGGGTTTACTACGTCACCATGTGTCTCTGGTCCTGTAGTGTTTACTACGTCACCATGTGTCTCTGGTCCTGTAGGGTTTACTACGTCACCATGTGTCTTTGGTCCTGTAGTGTTTACTACGTCACCATGTGTCTCTGGTCCTGTAGGGTTTACTACGTCATCATGTGTCTCTGGTCCTGTAGGGTTTACTTCATCACCATGTGTCTCTGGTCCTGTAGTGTTTACTATGTCATGTGTCTCTGGTCCTGTAGTGTTTACTACGTCACCATGTGTCTCTGGTCCTGTAGTGTTTACTACGTCACCATGTGTCTCTGGTCCTGTAGTGTTTCCTACATCACCATGTGTCTCTGGTCCTGTAGTGTTTACTACGTCACCATGTGTCTCTGGTCCTGTAGTGTTTACTACGTCACCATGTGTCTCTGGTCCTGTAATGTTTACTACGTCACCATGTGTCTCTGGTCCTGTAGTGTTTACTACGTCACCATGTGTCTCTGGTCCTGTAGGGTTTACTTCATCACCATGTGTCTCTGGTCCTGTAGTGTTTACTACATCACCATGTGTCTCTGGTCCTGTAGTGTTTACTATGTCACCATGTGTCTCTGGTCCTGTAGTGTTTACTACTTCACCATGTGTCTCTGGTCCTGTAGTGTTTACTACATCACCATTTGTCTCTGGTCCCGTAGTGTTTACTATGTCATGTGTCTCTGGTCCTGTAGTGTTTACTACGTCACCATGTGTCTCTGGTCCTGTAGTGTTTACTACGTCACCATGTGTCTCAGGTCCTGTAGTGTTTACTATGTCATGTGTCTCTGGTCCTGTAGTGTTTACTATGTCATGTGTCTCTGGTCCTGTAGTGTTTACTATGTCACCATGTGTCTCTGGTCCTGTAGGGTTTACTACATCACCATGTGTCTCTGGTCCTGTAGTGTTTACTACGTCACCATGTGTCTCTGGTCCTGTAATGTTTACTACGTCACCATGTGTCTCTGGTACTGTAGGGTTTACTACGTCACCATGTGTCTCTGGTCCTGTAGTGTTTACTATGTCATGTGTCTCTGGTCCTGTAGTGTTTACTACGTCACCATGTGTCTCTGGTCCTGTAGTGTTTACTACGTCACCATGTGTCTCTGGTCCTGTAGTGTTTACTACGTCACCATGTGTCTCTGGTCCTGTAGTGTTTACTACGTCACCATGTGTCTCTGGTCCTGTAGGGTTTACTTCGTCACCATGTGTCTCTGATCCTGTAGTGTTTACTACGTCACCATGTTTCTGGTCCTGTAGTGTTTACTACGTCACCATGTGTCTCTGGTCCTGTAGTGTTTACTATGTCATGTGTCTCTGGTCCTGTAGTGTTTACTCCGTCACCATATGTCTCTGGTCCTGTAGTGTTTACTACGTCACCATGTGTCTCTGGTCCTGTAATGTTTACTACGTCACCATGTGTCTGGTCCTGTAGTGTTTACTACATCACAATGTGTCTCTGGTCCTGTAGTGTTTACTATGTCATGTGTCTCTGGTCCTGTAGTGTTTACTACGTCACCATGTGTCTCTGGTCCTGTAGTGTTTACTACGTCACCATGTGTCTCTGGTCCTGTAATGTTTACTACGTCACCATGTGTCTGGTCCTGTAGTGTTTACTACGTCACCATGTGTCTCTGGTCCTGTAGGGTTTACTTCATCACAATGTGTCTCTGGTCCTGTAGTGTTTACTACGTCACCATGTGTCTCTGGTCCTGTAGTGTTTACTACGTCACCATGTGTCTCTGGTCCTGTAGGGTTTACTTCATCACCATGTGTCTCTGGTCCTGTAGTGTTTACTACATCACCATGTGTCTCTGGTCCTGTAGTGTTTACTATGTCACCATGTGTCTCTGGTCCTGTAGTGTTTACTACTTCACCATGTGTCTCTGGTCCTGTAGTGTTTACTACATCACCATTTGTCTCTGGTCCCGTAGTGTTTACTATGTCATGTGTCTCTGGTCCTGTAGTGTTTACTACGTCACCATGTGTCTCTGGTCCTGTAGTGTTTACTACGTCACCATGTGTCTCTGGTCCTGTAGTGTTTACTATGTCATGTGTCTCTGGTCCTGTAGTGTTTACTATGTCATGTGTCTCTGGTCCTGTAGTGTTTACTATGTCACCATGTGTCTCTGGTCCTGTAGGGTTTACTACATCACCATGTGTCTCTGGTCCTGTAGTGTTTACTACGTCACCATGTGTCTCTGGTCCTGTAATGTTTACTACGTCACCATGTGTCTCTGGTCCTGTAGGGTTTACTACGTCACCATGTGTCTCTGGTCCTGTAGTGTTTACTATGTCATGTGTCTCTGGTCCTGTAGTGTTTACTACGTCACCATGTGTCTCTGGTCCTGTAGTGTTTACTACGTCACCATGTGTCTCTGGTCCTGTAGTGTTTACTACGTCACCATGTGTCTCTGGTCCTGTAGTGTTTACTACGTCACCATGTGTCTCTGGTCCTGTAGGGTTTACTTCGTCACCATGTGTCTCTGATCCTGTAGTGTTTACTACGTCACCATGTTTCTGGTCCTGTAGTGTTTACTACGTCACCATGTGTCTCTGGTCCTGTAGTGTTTACTATGTCATGTGTCTCTGGTCCTGTAGTGTTTACTCCGTCACCATATGTCTCTGGTCCTGTAGTGTTTACTACGTCACCATGTGTCTCTGGTCCTGTAATGTTTACTACGTCACCATGTGTCTGGTCCTGTAGTGTTTACTACGTCACAATGTGTCTCTGGTCCTGTAGTGTTTACTATGTCATGTGTCTCTGGTCCTGTAGTGTTTACTACGTCACCATGTGTCTCTGGTCCTGTAGTGTTTACTACGTCACCATGTGTCTCTGGTCCTGTAATGTTTACTACGTCACCATGTGTCTGGTCCTGTAGTGTTTACTACGTCACCATGTGTCTCTGGTCCTGTAGGGTTTACTTCATCACAATGTGTCTCTGGTCCTGTAGTGTTTACTACGTCACCATGTGTCTCTGGTCCTGTAGTGTTTACTACGTCACCATGTGTCTCTGGTCCTGTAGTGTTTACTATGTCATATGTCTCTGGTCCTGTAGTGTTTACTACGTCACCATGTGTCTCTGGTCCTGTAGTGTTTACTACGTCACCATGTGTCTCTGGTCCTGTAGGGTTTACTTCATCACCATGTGTCTTTGGTCCTGTAGTGTTTACTACATCACCGTGTCTCTGCTCCTGTAGTGTTTACTACATCACCATGTGTCTCTGGTCCTGTAGTGTTTACTACGTCACCATGTGTCTCTGATCCTATAGTGTTTACTACATCACCATGTGTCTCTGGTCCTGTAGTGTTTACTATGTCATGTGTCTCTGGTCCTGTAGTGTTTATTACGTCACCATGTGTCTCTGGTCCTGTAGTGTTTACTACGTCACCATGTGTCTCTGGTCCTGTAGTGTTTACTATGTCATGTGTCTCTTGTCCTGTAGTGTTTACTATGTCACCATGTGTCTCTGGTCCTGTAGTGTTTACTACGTCACCATGTGTCTCTGGTCCTGAAGTGTTTACTACGTCACCATGTGTCTCTGGTCCTGTAGTGTTTACTACGTCACCATGTGTCTGGTCCTGTAGTGTTTACTACGACACCATGTGTCTCTGGTCCTGTAGGGTTTACTTCGTCACCATGTGTCTCTGATCCTGTAGTGTTTACTACGTCACCATGTTTCTGGTCCTGTAGTGTTTACTACGTCACCATGTGTCTGGTCCTGTAGTGTTTACTACGTCACCATGTGTCTCTGGTCCTGTAGGGTTTACTTCGTCACCATGTGTCTCTGATCCTGTAGTGTTTACTACGTCACCATGTTTCTGGTCCTGTAGTGTTTACTACGTCACCATGTGTCTCTGGTCCTGTAGTGTTTACTATGTCATGTGTCTCTGGTCCTGTAGTGTTTACTCCGTCACCATATGTCTCTGGTCCTGTAGTGTTTACTACGTCAACATGTGTCTCTGGTCCTGTAATGTTTACTACGTCACCATGTGTCTGGTCCTGTAGTGTTTACTACGTCACAATGTGTCTCTGGTCCTGTAGTGTTTACTATGTCATGTGTCTCTGGTCCTGTAGTGTTTACTACGTCACCATGTGTCTCTGGTCCTGTAGTGTTTACTACGTCACCATGTGTCTCTGGTCCTGTAATGTTTACTACGTCACCATGTGTCTGGTCCTGTAGTGTTTACTACGTCACCATGTGTCTCTGGTCCTGTAGGGTTTACTTCATCACAATGTGTCTCTGGTCCTGTAGTGTTTACTACGTCACCATGTGTCTCTGGTCCTGTAGTGTTTACTACGTCACCATGTGTCTCTGGTCCTGTAGTGTTTACTATGTCATATGTCTCTGGTCCTGTAGTGTTTACTACATCACCATGTGTCTCTGGTCCTGTAGTGTTTACTACGTCACCATGTGTCTCTGGTCCTGTAGTGTTTACTACGTCACCATGTGTCTCTGGTCCTGTAGGGTTTACTTCATCACCATGTGTCTTTGGTCCTGTAGTGTTTACTACATCACCGTGTCTCTGCTCCTGTAGTGTTTACTACATCACCATGTGTCTCTGGTCCTGTAGTGTTTACTACGTCACCATGTGTCTCTGATCCTATAGTGTTTACTACATCACCATGTGTCTCTGGTCCTGTAGTGTTTACTATGTCATGTGTCTCTGGTCCTGTAGTGTTTATTACGTCACCATGTGTCTCTGGTCCTGTAGTGTTTACTACGTCACCATGTGTCTCTGGTCCTGTAGTGTTTACTATGTCATGTGTCTCTTGTCCTGTAGTGTTTACTATGTCACCATGTGTCTCTGGTCCTGTAGTGTTTACTACGTCACCATGTGTCTCTGGTCCTGAAGTGTTTACTACGTCACCATGTGTCTCTGGTCCTGTAGTGTTTACTACGTCACCATGTGTCTGGTCCTGTAGTGTTTACTACGACACCATGTGTCTCTGGTCCTGTAGGGTTTACTACGTCACCATGTGTCTCTGGTCCTGTAGTGTTTACTACGTCACCATGTGTCTCTGGTCCTGTAGGGTTTACTACGTCACCATGTGTTTCTGGTCCTGTAGTGTTTACTACGTCACCATGTGTCTTTGGTCCTGCAGTGTTTACTAGGTCACCATGTGTCTCTGGTCCTGAAGTGTTTACTACGTCACCATGTGTCTCTGGTCCTGTAGTGTTTACTACGTCACCATGTGTCTCTGGTCCTGTAGTGTTTACTACGTCACCATGTGTCTCTGGTCCTGTAGTGTTTACTACGTCACCATGTGTCTCTGGTCCTGTAGTGTTTACTACGTCACCATGTGTCTCTGGTCCTGTAGTGTTTACTACATCACCATGTGTCTCTAGTCCTGTAGGGTTTACTACGTCACCATGTGTCTCTGGTCCTGTAGTGTTTACTACGTCACCATGTGTCTCTGGTCCTATAGGGTTTACTACGTCACCATGTGTCTTTGGTCCTGTAGTGTTTACTACGTCACCATGTGTCTCTGGTCCTGTAGGGTTTACTACGTCATCATGTGTCTCTGGTCCTGTAGGGTTTACTTCATCACCATGTGTCTCTGGTCCTGTAGTGTTTACTATGTCATGTGTCTCTGGTCCTGTAGTGTTTACTACGTCACCATGTGTCTCTGGTCCTGTAGTGTTTACTACGTCACCATGTGTCTCTGGTCCTGTAGTGTTTACTACATCACCATGTGTCTCTGGTGCTGTAGTGTTTACTACGTCACCATGTTTCTCTGGTCCTGTAGTGTTTACTACGTCCCCATGTGTCTCTGGTCCTGTAATGTTTACTACGTCACCATGTGTCTCTGGTCCTGTAGTGTTTACTACGTCACCATGTGTCTCTGGTCCTGTAGGGTTTACTTCATCACCATGTGTCTCTGGTCCTGTAGTGTTTACTACGTCACCATGTGTCTCTGGTCTTGTAGTGTTTACTATGTCACCATGTGTCTCTGGTCCTGTAGGGTTTACTACGTCACCATGTTTCTGGTCCTGTAGTGTTTACTACGTCACCATGTGTCTCTGGTCCTGTAGTGTTTACTATGTCATGTGTCTCTGGTCCTGTAGTGTTTACTACGTCACCATGTGTCTCTGGTCCTGTAGTGTTTACTACGTCACCATGTGTCTCTGGTCCTGTAGTGTTTACTACTTCACCATGTGTCTCTGGTCCTGTAGTGTTTACTACATCACCATTTGTCTCTGGTCCCGTAGTGTTTACTATGTCATGTGTCTCTGGTCCTGTAGTGTTTACTACATCACCATGTGTCTGGTCCTGTAGTGTTTACTACGTCACCATGTGTCTCTGGTCCTGTAGTGTTTACTATGTCATGTGTCTCTGGTCCTGTAGTGTTTACTATGTCATGTGTCTCTGGTCCTATAGTGTTTACTACGTCACCATGTGTCTCTGGTCCTGTAGTGTTTACTACGTCACCATGTGTCTCTGGTCCTGTAGTGTTTACTATGTCATGTGTCTCTTGTCCTGTAGTGTTTACTATGTCACCATGTGTCTCTGGTCCTGTAGTGTTTACTACGTCACCATGTGTCTCTGATCCTGTAGTGTTTACTACGTCACCATGTGTCTGGTCCTGTAGTGTTTACTACGTCACCATTTGTCTCTGGTCCTGTAGTGTTTACTATGTCATGTGTCTCTGGTCCTGTAGTGTTTACTACGTCACCATGTGTCTCTGGTCCTGTAGTGTTTACTACGTCACCATGTGTCTCTGGTCCTGTAGTGTTTACTACGTCACCATGTGTCTCTGGTCCTGTAGTGTTTACTACGTCACCATGTGTCTCTGGTCCTGTAGTGTTTACTACGTCACCATGTGTCTCTGGTCCTGTAGTGTTTACTACGTCACCATGTGTCTCTGGTCCTGTAGGGTTTACTTCGTCACCATGTGTCTCTGATCCTGTAGTGTTTACTACGTCACCATGTTTCTGGTCCTGTAGTGTTTACTACGTCACCATGTGTCTCTGGTCCTGTAGTGTTTACTATGTCATGTGTCTCTGGTCCTGTAGTGTTTACTCCGTCACCATGTGTCTCTGGTCCTGTAGTGTTTACTACGTCACCATGTGTCTCTGGTCCTGTAATGTTTACTACGTCACCATGTGTCTCTGGTCCTGTAGTGTTTACTACGTCACCATGTGTCTCTGGTCCTGTAGGGTTTACTTCATCACCATGTGTCTCTGGTCCTGTAGTGTTTACTACGTCACCATGTGTCTCTGGTCTTGTAGTGTTTACTATGTCACCATGTGTCTCTGGTCCTGTAGGGTTTACTACGTCACCATGTTTCTGGTCCTGTAGTGTTTACTACGTCACCATGTGTCTCTAGTCCTGTAGTGTTTACTATGTCATGTGTCTCTGGTCCTGTAGTGTTTACTACGTCACCATGTGTCTCTGGTCCTGTAGTGTTTACTACGTCACCATGTGTCTCTGGTCCTGTAGTGTTTACTACTTCACCATGTGTCTCTGGTCCTGTAGTGTTTACTACATCACCATTTGTCTCTGGTCCCGTAGTGTTTACTATGTCATGTGTCTCTGGTCCTGTAGTGTTTACTACATCACCATGTGTCTGGTCCTGTAGTGTTTACTACGTCACCATGTGTCTCTGGTCCTGTAGTGTTTACTATGTCATGTGTCTCTGGTCCTGTAGTGTTTACTACGTCACCATGTGTCTCTGGTCCTGTAGGGTTTACTTCATCACCATGTGTCTCTGGTCCTGTAGTGTTTACTACGTCACCATGTGTCTCTGCTCCTGTAGTGTTTACTACATCACCATGTGTCTCTGGTCCTGTAGTGTTTACTATGTCATGTGTCTCTGGTCCTATAGTGTTTACTACGTCACCATGTGTCTCTGGTCCTGTAGTGTTTACTACGTCACCATGTGTCTCTGGTCCTGTAGTGTTTACTATGTCATGTGTCTCTTGTCCTGTAGTGTTTACTATGTCACCATGTGTCTCTGGTCCTGTAGTGTTTACTACGTCACCATGTGTCTCTGATCCTGTAGTGTTTACTACGTCACCATGTGTCTGGTCCTGTAGTGTTTACTACGTCACCATTTGTCTCTGGTCCTGTAGTGTTTACTATGTCATGTGTCTCTGGTCCTGTAGTGTTTACTACGTCACCATGTGTCTCTGGTCCTGTAGTGTTTACTACGTCACCATGTGTCTCTGGTCCTGTAGTGTTTACTACGTCACCATGTGTCTCTGGTCCTGTAGTGTTTACTACGTCACCATGTGTCTCTGGTCCTGTAGTGTTTACTACGTCACCATGTGTCTCTGGTCCTGTAGTGTTTACTACGTCACCATGTGTCTCTGGTCCTGTAGGGTTTACTTCGTCACCATGTGTCTCTGATCCTGTAGTGTTTACTACGTCACCATGTTTCTGGTCCTGTAGTGTTTACATCGTCACCATGTGTCTCTGGTCCTGTAGTGTTTACTATGTCATGTGTCTCTGGTCCTGTAGTGTTTACTCCGTCACCATGTGTCTCTGGTCCTGTAGTGTTTACTACGTCACCATGTGTCTCTGGTCCTGTAATGTTTACTACGTCACCATGTGTCTGGTCCTGTAGTGTTTACTACGTCACCATGTGTCTCTGGTCCTGTAGTGTTTACTATGTCATGTGTCTCTGGTCCTGTAGTGTTTACTACGTCACCATGTGTCTCTGGTCCTGTAGTGTTTACTACGTCACCATGTGTCTCTGATCCTATAGTGTTTACTACATCACCATGTGTCTCTGGTCCTGTAGTGTTTACTATGTCATGTGTCTCTGGTCCTGTAGTGTTTACTACGTCACCATGTGTCTCTGGTCCTGTAGTGTTTACTACGTCACCATGTGTCTCTGGTCCTGTAGTGTTTACTATGTCATGTGTCTCTTGTCCTGTAGTGTTTACTATGTCACCATGTGTCTCTGGTCCTGTAGTGTTTACTACGTCACCATGTGTCTCTGGTCCTGAAGTGTTTACTACGTCACCATGTGTCTCTGGTCCTGTAGTGTTTACTACGTCACCATGTGTCTGGTCCTGTAGTGTTTACTACGACACCATGTGTCTCTGGTCCTGTAGGGTTTACTACGTCACCATGTGTCTCTGGTCCTGTAGTGTTTACTACGTCACCATGTGTCTCTGGTCCTGTAGGGTTTACTACGTCACCATGTGTTTCTGGTCCTGTAGTGTTTACTACGTCACCATGTGTCTTTGGTCCTGCAGTGTTTACTAGGTCACCATGTGTCTCTGGTCCTGAAGTGTTTACTACGTCACCATGTGTCTCTAGTCCTGTAGTGTTTACTACGTCACCATGTGTCTCTGGTCCTGTAGTGTTTACTACGTCACCATGTGTCTCTGGTCCTGTAGTGTTTACTACGTCACCATGTGTCTCTGGTCCTGTAGTGTTTACTACGTCACCATGTGTCTCTGGTCCTGTAGTGTTTACTACATCACCATGTGTCTCTAGTCCTGTAGGGTTTACTACGTCACCATGTGTCTCTGGTCCTGTAGTGTTTACTATGTCACCATGTGTCTCTGGTCCTGTAGGGTTTACTACGTCACCATGTGTCTTTGGTCCTGTAGTGTTTACTACGTCACCATGTGTCTCTGGTCCTGTAGGGTTTACTACGTCATCATGTGTCTCTGGTCCTGTAGGGTTTACTTCATCACCATGTGTCTCTGGTCCTGTAGTGTTTACTATGTCATGTGTCTCTGGTCCTGTAGTGTTTACTACGTCACCATGTGTCTCTGGTCCTGTAGTGTTTACTACGTCACCATGTGTCTCTGGTCCTGTAGTGTTTACTACATCACCATGTGTCTCTGGTCCTGTAGTGTTTACTACGTCACCATGTTTCTCTGGTCCTGTAGTGTTTACTACGTCCCCATGTGTCTCTGGTCCTGTAATGTTTACTACGTCACCATGTGTCTCTGGTCCTGTAGTGTTTACTACGTCACCATGTGTCTCTGGTCCTGTAGGGTTTACTTCATCACCATGTGTCTCTGGTCCTGTAGTGTTTACTACGTCACCATGTGTCTCTTGTCTTGTAGTGTTTACTATGTCACCATGTGTCTCTGGTCCTGTAGGGTTTACTACGTCACCATGTTTCTGGTCCTGTAGTGTTTACTACGTCACCATGTGTCTCTGGTCCTGTAGTGTTTACTATGTCATGTGTCTCTGGTCCTGTAGTGTTTACTACGTCACCATGTGTCTCTGGTCCTGTAGTGTTTACTACTTCACCATGTGTCTCTGGTCCTGTAGTGTTTACTACATCACCATTTGTCTCTGGTCCCGTAGTGTTTACTATGTCATGTGTCTCTGGTCCTGTATTGTTTACTACATCACCATGTGTCTGGTCCTGTAGTGTTTACTACGTCACCATGTGTCTCTGGTCCTGTAGTGTTTACTATGTCATGTGTCTCTGGTCCTGTAGTGTTTACTACGTCACCATGTGTCTCTGGTCCTGTAGGGTTTACTTCATCACCATGTGTCTCTGGTCCTGTAGTGTTTACTACGTCACCATGTGTCTCTGCTCCTGTAGTGTTTACTACATCACCATGTGTCTCTGGTCCTGTAGTGTTTACTATGTCATGTGTCTCTGGTCCTGTAGTGTTTACTACGTCACCATGTGTCTCTGGTCCTGTAGTGTTTACTACGTCACCATGTGTCTCTGGTCCTGTAGTGTTTACTATGTCATGTGTCTCTTGTCCTGTAGTGTTTACTATGTCACCATGTGTCTCTGGTCCTGTAGTGTTTACTACGTCACCATGTGTCTCTGATCCTGTAGTGTTTACTACGTCACCATGTGTCTGGTCCTGTAGTGTTTACTACGTCACCATTTGTCTCTGGTCCTGTAGTGTTTACTATGTCATGTGTCTCTGGTCCTGTAGTGTTTACTACGTCACCATGTGTCTCTGGTCCTGTAGTGTTTACTACGTCACCATGTGTCTCTGGTCCTGTAGTGTTTACTACGTCACCATGTGTCTCTGGTCCTGTAGTGTTTACTACTTCACCATGTGTCTCTGGTCCTGTAGTGTTTACTGTGTCACCATGTGTCTCTGGTCCTGTAATGTTTACTACGTCACCATGTGTCTCTGGTCCTGTAGTGTTTACTACGTCACCATGTGTCTCTGGTCCTGTAGGGTTTACTTCATCACCATGTGTCTCTGGTCCTGTAGTGTTTACTACATCACCGTGTCTCTGCTCCTGTAGTGTTTACTACATCACCATGTGTCTCTGGTCCTGTAATGTTTACTACGTCACCATGTGTCTCTGGTCCTGTAGTGTTTACTACGTCACCATGTGTCTCTGCTCCTGTAGTGTTTACTACATCACCATGTGTCTCTGGTCCTGTAGTGTTTACTATGTCATGTGTCTCTGGTCCTGTAGTGTTTACTACGTCACCATGTGTCTCTGGTCCTGTAGTGTTTACTACGTCACCATGTGTCTCTGGTCCTGTAGTGTTTACTATGTCATGTGTCTCTGGTCCTGTAGTGTTTACTACGTCACCATGTGTCTCTGGTCCTGTAGTGTTTACTACGTCACCATGTGTCTCTGGTCCTGTAGTGTTTACTACTTCACCATGTGTCTCTGGTCCTGTAGTGTTTACTACATCACCATTTGTCTCTGGTCCCGTAGTGTTTACTATGTCATGTGTCTCTGGTCCTGTAGTGTTTACTACATCACCATGTGTCTGGTCCTGTAGTGTTTACTACGTCACCATGTGTCTCTGGTCCTGTAGTGTTTACTATGTCATGTGTCTCTGGTCCTGTAGTGTTTACTACGTCACCATGTGTCTCTGGTCCTGTAGGGTTTACTTCATCACCATGTGTCTCTGGTCCTGTAGTGTTTACTACGTCACCATGTGTCTCTGCTCCTGTAGTGTTTACTACATCACCATGTGTCTCTGGTCCTGTAGTGTTTACTATGTCATGTGTCTCTGGTCCTATAGTGTTTACTACGTCACCATGTGTCTCTGGTCCTGTAGTGTTTACTACGTCACCATGTGTCTCTGGTCCTGTAGTGTTTACTATGTCATGTGTCTCTTGTCCTGTAGTGTTTACTATGTCACCATGTGTCTCTGGTCCTGTAGTGTTTACTACGTCACCATGTGTCTCTGATCCTGTAGTGTTTACTACGTCACCATGTGTCTGGTCCTGTAGTGTTTACTACGTCACCATTTGTCTCTGGTCCTGTAGTGTTTACTATGTCATGTGTCTCTGGTCCTGTAGTGTTTACTACGTCACCATGTGTCTCTGGTCCTGTAGTGTTTACTACGTCACCATGTGTCTCTGGTCCTGTAGTGTTTACTACGTCACCATGTGTCTCTGGTCCTGTAGTGTTTACTACGTCACCATGTGTCTCTGGTCCTGTAGTGTTTACTACGTCACCATGTGTCTCTGGTCCTGTAGTGTTTACTACGTCACCATGTGTCTCTGGTCCTGTAGTGTTTACTACGTCACCATGTGTCTCTGGTCCTGTAGTGTTTACTACGTCACCATGTGTCTCTGGTCCTGTAGTGTTTACTACGTCACCATGTGTCTCTGGTCCTGTAGTGTTTACTACGTCACCATGTGTCTCTGGTCCTGTAGTGTTTACTACGTCACCATTTGTCTCTGGTCCTGTAGTGTTTACTATGTCATGTGTCTCTGGTCCTGTAGTGTTTACTACGTCACCATGTGTCTCTGGTCCTGTAGTGTTTACTACGTCACCATGTGTCTCTGGTCCTGTAGTGTTTACTACGTCACCATGTGTCTCTGGTCCTGTAGTGTTTACTACTTCACCATGTGTCTCTGGTCCTGTAGTGTTTACTGTGTCACCATGTGTCTCTGGTCCTGTAATGTTTACTACGTCACCATGTGTCTCTGGTCCTGTAGTGTTTACTACGTCACCATGTGTCTCTGGTCCTGTAGGGTTTACTTCATCACCATGTGTCTCTGGTCCTGTAGTGTTTACTACATCACCGTGTCTCTGCTCCTGTAGTGTTTACTACATCACCATGTGTCTCTGGTCCTGTAATGTTTACTACGTCACCATGTGTCTCTGGTCCTGTAGTGTTTACTACGTCACCATGTGTCTCTGCTCCTGTAGTGTTTACTACATCACCATGTGTCTCTGGTCCTGTAGTGTTTACTATGTCATGTGTCTCTGGTCCTGTAGTGTTTACTACGTCACCATGTGTCTCTGGTCCTGTAGTGTTTACTACGTCACCATGTGTCTCTGGTCCTGTAGTGTTTACTATGTCATGTGTCTCTGGTCCTGTAGTGTTTACTACGTCACCATGTGTCTCTGGTCCTGTAGTGTTTACTACGTCACCATGTGTCTCTGGTCCTGTAGTGTTTACTACTTCACCATGTGTCTCTGGTCCTGTAGTGTTTACTACATCACCATTTGTCTCTGGTCCCGTAGTGTTTACTATGTCATGTGTCTCTGGTCCTGTAGTGTTTACTACATCACCATGTGTCTGGTCCTGTAGTGTTTACTACGTCACCATGTGTCTCTGGTCCTGTAGTGTTTACTATGTCATGTGTCTCTGGTCCTGTAGTGTTTACTACGTCACCATGTGTCTCTGGTCCTGTAGGGTTTACTTCATCACCATGTGTCTCTGGTCCTGTAGTGTTTACTACGTCACCATGTGTCTCTGCTCCTGTAGTGTTTACTACATCACCATGTGTCTCTGGTCCTGTAGTGTTTACTATGTCATGTGTCTCTGGTCCTATAGTGTTTACTACGTCACCATGTGTCTCTGGTCCTGTAGTGTTTACTACGTCACCATGTGTCTCTGGTCCTGTAGTGTTTACTATGTCATGTGTCTCTTGTCCTGTAGTGTTTACTATGTCACCATGTGTCTCTGGTCCTGTAGTGTTTACTACGTCACCATGTGTCTCTGATCCTGTAGTGTTTACTACGTCACCATGTGTCTGGTCCTGTAGTGTTTACTACGTCACCATTTGTCTCTGGTCCTGTAGTGTTTACTATGTCATGTGTCTCTGGTCCTGTAGTGTTTACTACGTCACCATGTGTCTCTGGTCCTGTAGTGTTTACTACGTCACCATGTGTCTCTGGTCCTGTAGTGTTTACTACGTCACCATGTGTCTCTGGTCCTGTAGTGTTTACTACGTCACCATGTGTCTCTGGTCCTGTAGTGTTTACTACGTCACCATGTGTCTCTGGTCCTGTAGGGTTTACTTCGTCACCATGTGTCTCTGATCCTGTAGTGTTTACTACGTCACCATGTTTCTGGTCCTGTAGTGTTTACTACGTCACCATGTGTCTCTGGTCCTGTAGTGTTTACTATGTCATGTGTCTCTGGTCCTGTAGTGTTTACTCCGTCACCATGTGTCTCTGGTCCTGTAGTGTTTACTACGTCACCATGTGTCTCTGGTCCTGTAATGTTTACTACGTCACCATGTGTCTCTGGTCCTGTAGTGTTTACTACGTCACCATGTGTCTCTGGTCCTGTAGGGTTTACTTCATCACCATGTGTCTCTGGTCCTGTAGTGTTTACTACGTCACCATGTGTCTCTGGTCTTGTAGTGTTTACTATGTCACCATGTGTCTCTGGTCCTCTAGGGTTTACTACGTCACCATGTTTCTGGTCCTGTAGTGTTTACTACGTCACCATGTGTCTCTGGTCCTGTAGTGTTTACTATGTCATGTGTCTCTGGTCCTGTAGTGTTTACTACGTCACCATGTGTCTCTGGTCCTGTAGTGTTTACTACGTCACCATGTGTCTCTGGTCCTGTAGTGTTTACTACTTCACCATGTGTCTCTGGTCCTGTAGTGTTTACTACATCACCATTTGTCTCTGGTCCCGTAGTGTTTACTATGTCATGTGTCTCTGGTCCTGTAGTGTTTACTACATCACCATGTGTCTGGTCCTGTAGTGTTTACTACGTCACCATGTGTCTCTGGTCCTGTAGTGTTTACTATGTCATGTGTCTCTGGTCCTGTAGTGTTTACTACGTCACCATGTGTCTCTGGTCCTGTAGGGTTTACTTCATCACCATGTGTCTCTGGTCCTGTAGTGTTTACTACGTCACAATGTGTCTCTGCTCCTGTAGTGTTTACTACATCACCATGTGTCTCTGGTCCTGTAGTGTTTACTATGTCATGTGTCTCTGGTCCTATAGTGTTTACTACGTCACCATGTGTCTCTGGTCCTGTAGTGTTTACTACGTCACCATGTGTCTCTGGTCCTGTAGTGTTTACTATGTCATGTGTCTCTTGTCCTGTAGTGTTTACTATGTCACCATGTGTCTCTGGTCCTGTAGTGTTTACTACGTCACCATGTGTCTCTGATCCTGTAGTGTTTACTACGTCACCATGTGTCTGGTCCTGTAGTGTTTACTACGTCACCATTTGTCTCTGGTCCTGTAGTGTTTACTATGTCATGTGTCTCTGGTCCTGTAGTGTTTACTACGTCACCATGTGTCTCTGGTCCTGTAGTGTTTACTACGTCACCATGTGTCTCTGGTCCTGTAGTGTTTACTACGTCACCATGTGTCTCTGGTCCTGTAGTGTTTACTACGTCACCATGTGTCTCTGGTCCTGTAGTGTTTACTACGTCACCATGTGTCTCTGGTCCTGTAGTGTTTACTACGTCACCATGTGTCTCTGGTCCTGTAGGGTTTACTTCGTCACCATGTGTCTCTGATCCTGTAGTGTTTACTACGTCACCATGTTTCTGGTCCTGTAGTGTTTACTACGTCACCATGTGTCTCTGGTCCTGTAGTGTTTACTATGTCATGTGTCTCTGGTCCTGTAGTGTTTACTCCGTCACCATGTGTCTCTGGTCCTGTAGTGTTTACTACGTCACCATGTGTCTCTGGTCCTGTAATGTTTACTACGTCACCATGTGTCTGGTCCTGTAGTGTTTACTACGTCACCATGTGTCTCTGGTCCTGTAGTGTTTACTATGTCATGTGTCTCTGGTCCTGTAGTGTTTACTACGTCACCATGTGTCTCTGGTCCTGTAGTGTTTACTACGTCACCATGTGTCTCTGATCCTATAGTGTTTACTACATCACCATGTGTCTCTGGTCCTGTAGTGTTTACTATGTCATGTGTCTCTGGTCCTGTAGTGTTTACTACGTCACCATGTGTCTCTGGTCCTGTAGTGTTTACTACGTCACCATGTGTCTCTGGTCCTGTAGTGTTTACTATGTCATGTGTCTCTTGTCCTGTAGTGTTTACTATGTCACCATGTGTCTCTGGTCCTGTAGTGTTTACTACGTCACCATGTGTCTCTGGTCCTGTAGTGTTTACTATGTCATGTGTCTCTGGTCCTATAGTGTTTACTTCATCACCATGTGTCTCTGGTCCTGTAGTGTTTACTACGTCACCATGTGTCTCTGCTCCTGTAGTGTTTACTACATCACCATGTGTCTCTGGTCCTGTAGTGTTTACTATGTCATGTGTCTCTGGTCCTATAGTGTTTACTACGTCACCATGTGTCTCTGGTCCTGTAGTGTTTACTACGTCACCATGTGTCTCTGGTCCTGTAGTGTTTACTATGTCATGTGTCTCTTGTCCTGTAGTGTTTACTATGTCACCATGTGTCTCTGGTCCTGTAGTGTTTACTACGTCACCATGTGTCTCTGATCCTGTAGTGTTTACTACGTCACCATGTGTCTGGTCCTGTAGTGTTTACTACGTCACCATTTGTCTCTGGTCCTGTAGTGTTTACTATGTCATGTGTCTCTGGTCCTGTAGTGTTTACTACGTCACCATGTGTCTCTGGTCCTGTAGTGTTTACTACGTCACCATGTGTCTCTGGTCCTGTAGTGTTTACTACGTCACCATGTGTCTCTGGTCCTGTAGTGTTTACTACGTCACCATGTGTCTCTGGTCCTGTAGTGTTTACTACGTCACCATGTGTCTCTGGTCCTGTAGTGTTTACTACGTCACCCTGTGTCTCTGGTCCTGTAGGGTTTACTTCGTCACCATGTGTCTCTGATCCTGTAGTGTTTACTACGTCACCATGTTTCTGGTCCTGTAGTGTTTACTACGTCACCATGTGTCTCTGGTCCTGTAGTGTTTACTATGTCATGTGTCTCTGGTCCTGTAGTGTTTACTCCGTCACCATGTGTCTCTGGTCCTGTAGTGTTTACTACGTCACCATGTGTCTCTGGTCCTGTAATGTTTACTACGTCACCATGTGTCTCTGGTCCTGTAGTGTTTACTACGTCACCATGTGTCTCTGGTCCTGTAGGGTTTACTTCATCACCATGTGTCTCTGGTCCTGTAGTGTTTACTACGTCACCATGTGTCTCTGGTCTTGTAGTGTTTACTATGTCACCATGTGTCTCTGGTCCTGTAGGGTTTACTACGTCACCATGTTTCTGGTCCTGTAGTGTTTACTACGTCACCATGTGTCTCTGGTCCTGTAGTGTTTACTATGTCATGTGTCTCTGGTCCTGTAGTGTTTACTACGTCACCATGTGTCTCTGGTCCTGTAGTGTTTACTACGTCACCATGTGTCTCTGGTCCTGTAGTGTTTACTACTTCACCATGTGTCTCTGGTCCTGTAGTGTTTACTACATCACCATTTGTCTCTGGTCCCGTAGTGTTTACTATGTCATGTGTCTCTGGTCCTGTAGTGTTTACTACATCACCATGTGTCTGGTCCTGTAGTGTTTACTACGTCACCATGTGTCTCTGGTCCTGTAGTGTTTACTATGTCATGTGTCTCTGGTCCTGTAGTGTTTACTACGTCACCATGTGTCTCTGGTCCTGTAGGGTTTACTTCATCACCATGTGTCTCTGGTCCTGTAGTGTTTACTACGTCACCATGTGTCTCTGCTCCTGTAGTGTTTACTACATCACCATGTGTCTCTGGTCCTGTAGTGTTTACTATGTCATGTGTCTCTGGTCCTATAGTGTTTACTACGTCACCATGTGTCTCTGGTCCTGTAGTGTTTACTACGTCACCATGTGTCTCTGGTCCTGTAGTGTTTACTATGTCATGTGTCTCTTGTCCTGTAGTGTTTACTATGTCACCATGTGTCTCTGGTCCTGTAGTGTTTACTACGTCACCATGTGTCTCTGATCCTGTAGTGTTTACTACGTCACCATGTGTCTGGTCCTGTAGTGTTTACTACGTCACCATTTGTCTCTGGTCCTGTAGTGTTTACTATGTCATGTGTCTCTGGTCCTGTAGTGTTTACTACGTCACCATGTGTCTCTGGTCCTGTAGTGTTTACTACGTCACCATGTGTCTCTGGTCCTGTAGTGTTTACTACGTCACCATGTGTCTCTGGTCCTGTAGTGTTTACTACGTCACCATGTGTCTCTGGTCCTGTAGTGTTTACTACGTCACCATGTGTCTCTGGTCCTGTAGTGTTTACTACGTCACCATGTGTCTCTGGTCCTGTAGGGTTTACTTCGTCACCATGTGTCTCTGATCCTGTAGTGTTTACTACGTCACCATGTTTCTGGTCCTGTAGTGTTTACTACGTCACCATGTGTCTCTGGTCCTGTAGTGTTTACTATGTCATGTGTCTCTGGTCCTGTAGTGTTTACTCCGTCACCATGTGTCTCTGGTCCTGTAGTGTTTACTACGTCACCATGTGTCTCTGGTCCTGTAATGTTTACTACGTCACCATGTGTCTGGTCCTGTAGTGTTTACTACGTCACCATGTGTCTCTGGTCCTGTAGTGTTTACTATGTCATGTGTCTCTGGTCCTGTAGTGTTTACTACGTCACCATGTGTCTCTGGTCCTGTAGTGTTTACTACGTCACCATGTGTCTCTGGTCCTGTAGTGTTTACTATGTCATGTGTCTCTTGTCCTGTAGTGTTTACTATGTCACCATGTGTCTCTGGTCCTGTAGTGTTTACTACGTCACCATGTGTCTCTGGTCCTGAAGTGTTTACTACGTCACCATGTGTCTCTGGTCCTGTAGTGTTTACTACGTCACCATGTGTCTGGTCCTGTAGTGTTTACTACGACACCATGTGTCTCTGGTCCTGTAGGGTTTACTACGTCACCATGTGTCTCTGGTCCTGTAGTGTTTACTACGTCACCATGTGTCTCTGGTCCTGTAGGGTTTACTACGTCACCATGTGTTTCTGGTCCTGTAGTGTTTACTACGTCACCATGTGTCTTTGGTCCTGCAGTGTTTACTAGGTCACCATGTGTCTCTGGTCCTGAAGTGTTTACTACGTCACCATGTGTCTCTAGTCCTGTAGTGTTTACTACGTCACCATGTGTCTCTGGTCCTGTAGTGTTTACTACGTCACCATGTGTCTCTGGTCCTGTAGTGTTTACTACGTCACCATGTGTCTCTGGTCCTGTAGTGTTTACTACGTCACCATGTGTCTCTGGTCCTGTAGTGTTTACAACATCACCATGTGTCTCTAGTCCTGTAGGGTTTACTACGTCACCATGTGTCTCTGGTCCTGTAGTGTTTACTACGTCACCATGTGTCTCTGGTCCTGTAGGGTTTACTACGTCACCATGTGTCTTTGGTCCTGTAGTGTTTACTACGTCACCATGTGTGTCTGGTCCTGTAGGGTTTACTGCGTCATCATGTGTCTCTGGTCCTGTAGGGTTTACTTCATCACCATGTGTCTCTGGTCCTGTAGTGTTTACTATGTCATGTGTCTCTGGTCCTGTAGTGTTTACTACGTCACCATGTGTCTCTGGTCCTGTAGTGTTTACTACGTCACCATGTGTCTCTGGTCCTGTAGTGTTTACTACATCACCATGTGTCTCTGGTCCTGTAGTGTTTACTACGTCACCATGTTTCTCTGGTCCTGTAGTGTTTACTACGTCCCCATGTGTCTCTGGTCCTGTAATGTTTACTACGTCACCATGTGTCTCTGGTCCTGTAGTGTTTACTACGTCACCATGTGTCTCTGGTCCTGTAGGGTTTACTTCATCACCATGTGTCTCTGGTCCTGTAGTGTTTACTACGTCACCATGTGTCTCTTGTCTTGTAGTGTTTACTATGTCACCATGTGTCTCTGGTCCTGTAGGGTTTACTACGTCACCATGTTTCTGGTCCTGTAGTGTTTACTACGTCACCATGTGTCTCTGGTCCTGTAGTGTTTACTATGTCATGTGTCTCTGGTCCTGTAGTGTTTACTACGTCACCATGTGTCTCTGGTCCTGTAGTGTACTACTTCACCATGTGTCTCTGGTCCTGTAGTGTTTACTACATCACCATTTGTCTCTGGTCCCGTAGTGTTTACTATGTCATGTGTCTCTGGTCCTGTATTGTTTACTACATCACCATGTGTCTGGTCCTGTAGTGTTTACTACGTCACCATGTGTCTCTGGTCCTGTAGTGTTTACTATGTCATGTGTCTCTGGTCCTGTAGTGTTTACTACGTCACCATGTGTCTCTGGTCCTGTAGGGTTTACTTCATCACCATGTGTCTCTGGTCCTGTAGTGTTTACTACGTCACCATGTGTCTCTGCTCCTGTAGTGTTTACTACATCACCATGTGTCTCTGGTCCTGTAGTGTTTACTATGTCATGTGTCTCTGGTCCTGTAGTGTTTACTACGTCACCATGTGTCTCTGGTCCTGTAGTGTTTACTACGTCACCATGTGTCTCTGGTCCTGTAGTGTTTACTATGTCATGTGTCTCTTGTCCTGTAGTGTTTACTATGTCACCATGTATCTCTGGTCCTGTAGTGTTTACTACGTCACCATGTGTCTCTGATCCTGTAGTGTTTACTACGTCACCATGTGTCTGGTCCTGTAGTGTTTACTACGTCACCATTTGTCTCTGGTCCTGTAGTGTTTACTATGTCATGTGTCTCTGGTCCTGTAGTGTTTACTACGTCACCATGTGTCTCTGGTCCTGTAGTGTTTACTACGTCACCATGTGTCTCTGGTCCTGTAGTGTTTACTACGTCACCATGTGTCTCTGGTCCTGTAGTGTTTACTACTTCACCATGTGTCTCTGGTCCTGTAGTGTTTACTGTGTCACCATGTGTCTCTGGTCCTGTAATGTTTACTACGTCACCATGTGTCTCTGGTCCTGTAGTGTTTACTACGTCACCATGTGTCTCTGGTCCTGTAGGGTTTACTTCATCACCATGTGTCTCTGGTCCTGTAGTGTTTACTACATCACCGTGTCTCTGCTCCTGTAGTGTTTACTACATCACCATGTGTCTCTGGTCCTGTAATGTTTACTACGTCACCATGTGTCTCTGGTCCTGTAGTGTTTACTACGTCACCATGTGTCTCTGCTCCTGTAGTGTTTACTACATCACCATGTGTCTCTGGTCCTGTAGTGTTTACTATGTCATGTGTCTCTGGTCCTGTAGTGTTTACTACGTCACCATGTGTCTCTGGTCCTGTAGTGTTTACTACGTCACCATGTGTCTCTGGTCCTGTAGTGTTTACTATGTCATGTGTCTCTTGTCCTGTAGTGTTTACTATGTCACCATGTGTCTCTGGTCCTGTAGTGTTTACTACGTCACCATGTGTCTCTGATCCTGTAGTGTTTACTACTTCACCATGTGTCTGGTCCTGTAGTGTTTACTACGTCACCATTTGTCTCTGGTCCTGTAGTGTTTACTACATCACCATGTGTCTCTGGTCCTGTAGTGTTTACTACGTCACCATGTGTCTCTGGTCCTGTAGTGTTTACTATGTCATGTGTCTCTGGTCCTGTAGTGTTCACTATGTCACCATGTGTCTCTGGTCCTGTAGGGTTTACTACATCACCATGTGTCTCTGGTACTGTAGTGTTTACTACGTCACCATGTGTCTCTGGTCCTGTAATGTTTACTACGTCACCATGTGTCTCTGGTCCTGTAGTGTTTACTACGTCACCATGTGTCTCTGGTCCTGTAGTGTTTACTATGTCATGTGTCTCTGGTCCTGTAGTGTTTACTACGTCACCATGTGTCTCTGGTCCTGTAGTGTTTACTACGTCACCATGTGTCTCTGGTCCTGTAGTGTTTACTACGTCACCATGTGTCTCTGGTCCTGTAGTGTTTACTACGTCACCATGTGTCTCTGGTCCTGTAGGGTTTACTTCGTCACCATGTGTCTCTGATCCTGTAGTGTTTACTACGTCACCATGTTTCTGGTCCTGTAGTGTTTACTACGTCACCATGTGTCTCTGGTCCTGTAGTGTTTACTATGTCATGTGTCTCTGGTCCTGTAGTGTTTACTCCGTCACCATGTGTCTCTGGTCCTGTAGTGTTTACTACGTCACCATGTGTCTCTGGTCCTGTAATGTTTACTACGTCACCATGTGTCTGGTCCTGTAGTGTTTACTACGTCACCATGTGTCTCTGGTCCTGTAGTGTTTACTATGTCATGTGTCTCTGGTCCTGTAGTGTTTACTACGTCACCATGTGTCTCTGGTCCTGTAGTGTTTACTACGTCACCATGTGTCTCTGGTCCTGTAATGTTTACTACGTCACCATGTGTCTGGTCCTGTAGTGTTTACTACGTCACCATGTGTCTCTGGTCCTGTAGGGTTTACTTCATCACAATGTGTCTCTGGTCCTGTAGTGTTTACTACGTCACCATGTGTCTCTGGTCCTGTAGTGTTTACTACGTCACCATGTGTCTCTGGTCCTGTAGTGTTTACTATGTCATATGTCTCTGGTCCTGTAGTGTTTACTACATCACCATGTGTCTCTGGTCCTGTAGTGTTTACTACGTCACCATGTGTCTCTGGTCCTGTAGTGTTTACTATGTCACCATGTGTCTCTGGTCCTGTAGGGTTTACTTCATCACCATGTGTCTTTGGTCCTGTAGTGTTTACTATGTCATGTGTCTCTGGTCCTGTAGTGTTTACTACGTCACCATGTGTCTCTGGTCCTGTAGTGTTTACTACGTCACCATGTGTCTCTGGTCCTGTAGTGTTTACTATGTCATGTGTCTCTTGTCCTGTAGTGTTTACTATGTCACCATGTGTCTCTGGTCCTGTAGTGTTTACTACGTCACCATGTGTCTCTGGTCCTGAAGTGTTTACTACGTCACCATGTGTCTCTGGTCCTGTAGTGTTTACTACGTCACCATGTGTCTGGTCCTGTAGTGTTTACTACGACACCATGTGTCTCTGGTCCTGTAGGGTTTACTACGTCACCATGTGTCTCTGGTCCTGTAGTGTTTACTACGTCACCATGTGTCTCTGGTCCTGTAGGGTTTACTACGTCACCATGTGTTTCTGGTCCTGTAGTGTTTACTACGTCACCATGTGTCTTTGGTCCTGCAGTGTTTACTAGGTCACCATGTGTCTCTGGTCCAGAAGTGTTTACTACGTCACCATGTGTCTCTGGTCCTGTAGTGTTTACTACGTCACCATGTGTCTCTGGTCCTGTAGTGTTTACTACGTCACCATGTGTCTCTGGTCCTGTAGTGTTTACTTCGTCACCATGTGTCTCTGGTCCTGTAGTGTTTACTACGTCACCATGTGTCTCTGGTCCTGTAGTGTTTACTACATCACCATGTGTCTCTAGTCCTGTAGGGTTTACTACGTCACCATGTGTCTCTGGTCCTGTAGGGTTTACTACGTCACCATGTGTCTCTGGTCCTGTAGGGTTTACTACGTCATCATGTGTCTCTGGTCCTGTAGGGTTTACTTCATCACCATGTGTCTCTGGTCCTGTAGTGTTTACTATGTCATGTGTCTCTGGTCCTGAAGTGTTTACTACGTCACCATGTGTCTCTGGTCCTGTAGTGTTTACTACGTCACCATGTGTCTCTGGTCCTGTAGTGTTTACTACATCACCATGTGTCTCTGGTCCTGTAGTGTTTACTACGTCACCATGTTTCTCTGGTCCTGTAGTGTTTACTACGTCCCCATGTGTCTCTGGTCCTGTAATGTTTACTACGTCACCATGTGTCTCTGGTCCTGTAGTGTTTACTACGTCACCATGTGTCTCTGGTCCTGTAGTGTTTACTACGTCACCATGTGTCTCTGGTCCTGTAGTGTTTACTATGTCATGTGTCTCTGGTCCTGTAGTGTTTACTACGTCACCATGTGTCTCTGGTCCTGTAGTGTTTACTACGTCACCATGTGTCTCTGGTCCTGTAGTGTTTACTACGTCACCATGTGTCTCTGGTCCTGTAGTGTTTACTACGTCACCATGTGTCTCTGGTCCTGTAGGGTTTACTTCGTCACCATGTGTCTCTGATCCTGTAGTGTTTACTACGTCACCATGTTTCTGGTCCTGTAGTGTTTACTACGTCACCATGTGTCTCTGGTCCTGTAGTGTTTACTATGTCATGTGTCTCTGGTCCTGTAGTGTTTACTCCGTCACCATGTGTCTCTGGTCCTGTAGTGTTTACTACGTCACCATGTGTCTCTGGTCCTGTAATGTTTACTACGTCACCATGTGTCTGGTCCTGTAGTGTTTACTACGTCACCATGTGTCTCTGGTCCTGTAGTGTTTACTATGTCATGTGTCTCTGGTCCTGTAGTGTTTACTACGTCACCATGTGTCTCTGGTCCTGTAGTGTTTACTACGTCACCATGTGTCTCTGGTCCTGTAATGTTTACTACGTCACCATGTGTCTGGTCCTGTAGTGTTTACTACGTCACCATGTGTCTCTGGTCCTGTAGGGTTTACTTCATCACAATGTGTCTCTGGTCCTGTAGTGTTTACTACGTCACCATGTGTCTCTGGTCCTGTAGTGTTTACTACGTCACCATGTGTCTCTGGTCCTGTAGTGTTTACTATGTCATATGTCTCTGGTCCTGTAGTGTTTACTACATCACCATGTGTCTCTGGTCCTGTAGTGTTTACTACGTCACCATGTGTCTCTGGTCCTGTAGTGTTTACTATGTCACCATGTGTCTCTGGTCCTGTAGGGTTTACTTCATCACCATGTGTCTTTGGTCCTGTAGTGTTTACTATGTCATGTGTCTCTGGTCCTGTAGTGTTTACTACGTCACCATGTGTCTCTGGTCCTGTAGTGTTTACTACGTCACCATGTGTCTCTGGTCCTGTAGTGTTTACTATGTCATGTGTCTCTTGTCCTGTAGTGTTTACTATGTCACCATGTGTCTCTGGTCCTGTAGTGTTTACTACGTCACCATGTGTCTCTGGTCCTGAAGTGTTTACTACGTCACCATGTGTCTCTGGTCCTGTAGTGTTTACTACGTCACCATGTGTCTGGTCCTGTAGTGTTTACTACGACACCATGTGTCTCTGGTCCTGTAGGGTTTACTACGTCACCATGTGTCTCTGGTCCTGTAGTGTTTACTACGTCACCATGTGTCTCTGGTCCTGTAGGGTTTACTACGTCACCATGTGTTTCTGGTCCTGTAGTGTTTACTACGTCACCATGTGTCTTTGGTCCTGCAGTGTTTACTAGGTCACCATGTGTCTCTGGTCCAGAAGTGTTTACTACGTCACCATGTGTCTCTGGTCCTGTAGTGTTTACTACGTCACCATGTGTCTCTGGTCCTGTAGTGTTTACTACGTCACCATGTGTCTCTGGTCCTGTAGTGTTTACTTCGTCACCATGTGTCTCTGGTCCTGTAGTGTTTACTACGTCACCATGTGTCTCTGGTCCTGTAGTGTTTACTACATCACCATGTGTCTCTGGTCCTGTAGGGTTTACTTCATCACCATGTGTCTTTGGTCCTGTAGTGTTTACTATGTCATGTGTCTCTGGTCCTGTAGTGTTTACTACGTCACCATGTGTCTCTGGTCCTGTAGTGTTTACTACGTCACCATGTGTCTCTGGTCCTGTAGTGTTTACTATGTCATGTGTCTCTTGTCCTGTAGTGTTTACTATGTCACCATGTGTCTCTGGTCCTGTAGTGTTTACTACGTCACCATGTGTCTCTGGTCCTGAAGTGTTTACTACGTCACCATGTGTCTCTGGTCCTGTAGTGTTTACTACGTCACCATGTGTCTGGTCCTGTAGTGTTTACTACGACACCATGTGTCTCTGGTCCTGTAGGGTTTACTACGTCACCATGTGTCTCTGGTCCTGTAGTGTTTACTACGTCACCATGTGTCTCTGGTCCTGTAGGGTTTACTACGTCACCATGTGTTTCTGGTCCTGTAGTGTTTACTACGTCACCATGTGTCTTTGGTCCTGCAGTGTTTACTAGGTCACCATGTGTCTCTGGTCCAGAAGTGTTTACTACGTCACCATGTGTCTCTGGTCCTGTAGTGTTTACTACGTCACCATGTGTCTCTGGTCCTGTAGTGTTTACTACGTCACCATGTGTCTCTGGTCCTGTAGTGTTTACTTCGTCACCATGTGTCTCTGGTCCTGTAGTGTTTACTACGTCACCATGTGTCTCTGGTCCTGTAGTGTTTACTACATCACCATGTGTCTCTAGTCCTGTAGGGTTTACTACGTAACCATGTGTCTCTGGTCCTGTAGTGTTTACTACGTCACCATGTGTCTCTGGTCCTGTAGGGTTTACTACGTCACCATGTGTCTCTGGTCCTGTAGGGTTTACTACGTCATCATGTGTCTCTGGTCCTGTAGGGTTTACTTCATCACCATGTGTCTCTGGTCCTGTAGTGTTTACTATGTCATGTGTCTCTGGTCCTGAAGTGTTTACTACGTCACCATGTGTCTCTGGTCCTGTAGTGTTTACTACGTCACCATGTGTCTCTGGTCCTGTAGTGTTTACTACATCACCATGTGTCTCTGGTCCTGTAGTGTTTACTACGTCACCATGTTTCTCTGGTCCTGTAGTGTTTACTACGTCCCCATGTGTCTCTGGTCCTGTAATGTTTACTACGTCACCATGTGTCTCTGGTCCTGTAGTGTTTACTACGTCACCATGTGTCTCTGGTCCTGTAGGGTTTACTTCATCACCATGTGTCTCTGGTCCTGTAGTGTTTACTACGTCACCATGTGTCTCTGGTCTTGTAGTGTTTACTATGTCACCATGTGTCTTTGGTCCTGTAGGGTTTACTACGTCACCATGTTTCTGGTCCTGTAGTGTTTACTACGTCACCATGTGTCTCTGGTCCTGTAGTGTTTACTATGTCATGTGTCTCTGGTCCTGTAGTGTTTACTACGTCACCATGTGTCTCTGGTCCTGTAGGGTTTACTTCATCACCATGTGTCTCTGGTCCTGTAGTGTTTACTACGTCACCATGTGTCTGCTCCTGTAGTGTTTACTACATCACAATGTGTCTCTGGTCCTGTAGTGTTTACTATGTCATGTGTCTCTGGTCCTGTAGTGTTTACTACGTCACCATGTGTCTCTGGTCCTGTAGTGTTTACTACGTCACCATGTGTCTCTGGTCCTGTAGTGTTTACTATGTCATGTGTCTCTTGTCCTGTAGTGTTTACTATGTCACCATGTGTCTCTGGTCCTGTAGTGTTTACTACGTCACCATGTGTCTCTGATCCTGTAGTGTTTACTACGTCACCATGTGTCTGGTCCTGTAGTGTTTACTACGTCACCATTTGTCTCTGGTCCTGTAGTGTTTACTATGTCATGTGTCTCTGGTCCTGTAGTGTTTACTATGTCATATGTCTCTGGTCCTGTAGTGTTTACTACGTCACCATGTGTCTCTGGTCCTGTAGTGTTTACTACGTCACCATGTGTCTCTGGTCCTGTAGTGTTTACTACGTCACCATGTGTCTCTGGTCCTGTAGTGTTTACTACGTCACCATGTGTCTCTGGTCCTGTAGTGTTTACTACGTCACCATGTGTCTCTGGTCCTGTAGTGTTTACTACGTCACCATGTGTCTCTGGTCCTGTAGTGTTTACTACGTCACCATGTGTCTCTGGTCCTGAAGTGTTTACTACGTCACCATGTGTCTCTGGTCCTGTAGTGTTTACTACGTCACCATGTGTCTCTGGTCCTGTAGTGTTTACTACATCACCATGTGTCTCTGGTCCTGTAGTGTTTACTACGTCACCATGTTTCTCTGGTCCTGTAGTGTTTACTACGTCCCCATGTGTCTCTGGTCCTGTAATGTTTACTACGTCACCATATGTCTCTGGTCCTGTAGTGTTTACTACGTCACCATGTGTCTCTGGTCCTGTAGGGTTTACTTCATCACCATGTGTCTCTGGTCCTGTAGTGTTTACTACGTCACCATGTGTCTCTGGTCCTGTAGGGTTTACTTCATCACCATGTGTCTCTGGTCCTGTAGTGTTTACTACGTCACCATGTGTCTGCTCCTGTAGTGTTTACTACATCACAATGTGTCTCTGGTCCTGGAGTGTTTACTATGTCATGTGTCTCTGGTCCTGTAGTGTTTACTACGTCACCATGTGTCTCTGGTCCTGTAGTGTTAACTACGTCACCATGTGTCTCTGGTCCTGTAGTGTTTACTATGTCATGTGTCTCTTGTCCTGTAGTGTTTACTATGTCACCATGTGTCTCTGGTACTGTAGTGTTTACTACGTCACCATGTGTCTCTGATCCTGTAGTGTTTACTACGTCACCATGTGTCTGGTCCTGTAGTGTTTACTACGTCACCATATGTCTCTGGTCCTGTAGTGTTTACTATGTCATGTGTCTCTGGTCCTGTAGTGTTTACTATGTCATATGTCTCTGGTCCTGTAGTGTTTACTACGTCACCATGTGTCTCTGGTCCTGTAGTGTTTACTACGTCACCATGTGTCTCTGGTCCTGTAGTGTTTACTACGTCACCATGTGTCTCTGGTCCTGTAGTGTTTACTACGTCACCATGTGTCTCTGGTCCTGTAGTGTTTACTACGTCACCATGTGTCTCTGGTCCTGTAGTGTTTACTACGTCACCATGTGTCTCTGGTCCTGTAGTGTTTACTACGTCACCATGTGTCTCTGGTCCTGAAGTGTTTACTACGTCACCATGTGTCTCTGGTCCTGTAGTGTTTACTACGTCACCATGTGTCTCTGGTCCTGTAGTGTTTACTACATCACCATGTGTCTCTGGTCCTGTAGTGTTTACTACGTCACCATGTTTCTCTGGTCCTGTAGTGTTTACTACGTCCCCATGTGTCTCTGGTCCTGTAATGTTTACTACGTCACCATATGTCTCTGGTCCTGTAGTGTTTACTACGTCACCATGTAGTCTCTGGTCCTGTAGGGTTTACTTCATCACCATGTGTCTCTGGTCCTGTAGTGTTTACTACGTCACCATGTGTCTCTGGTCTTGTAGTGTTTACTATGTCACCATGTGTCTCTGGTCCTGTAATGTTTACTACGTCACCATATGTCTCTGGTCCTGTAGTGTTTACTACGTCACCATGTGTCTCTGGTCCTGTAGTGTTTACTATGTCATGTGTCTCTGGTCCTGTAGTGTTTACTACGTCACCATGTGTCTCTGGTCCTGTAGGGTTTACTTCATCACCATGTGTCTCTGGTCCTGTAGTGTTTACTACGTCACCATGTGTCTGCTCCTGTAGTGTTTACTACATCACCATGTGTCTCTGGTCCTGTAGTGTTTACTATGTCATGTGTCTCTGGTCCTGTAGTGTTTACTACGTCACCATGTGTCTCTGGTCCTGTAGTGTTTACTACGTCACCATGTGTCTCTGGTCCTGTAGTGTTTACTATGTCATGTGTCTCTTGTCCTGTAGTGTTTACTATGTCACCATGTGTCTCTGGTCCTGTAGTGTTTACTACGTCACCATGTGTCTCTGATCCTGTAGTGTTTACTACGTCACCATGTGTCTGGTCCTGTAGTGTTTACTACGTCACCATTTGTCTCTGGTCCTGTAGTGTTTACTATGTCATGTGTCTCTGGTCCTGTAGTGTTTACTATGTCATATGTCTCTGGTCCTGTAGTGTTTACTACGTCACCATGTGTCTCTGGTCCTGTAGTGTTTACTACGTCACCATGTGTCTCTGGTCCTGTAGTGTTTACTACGTCACCATGTGTCTCTGGTCCTGTAGTGTTTACTACGTCACCATGTGTCTCTGGTCCTGTAGTGTTTACTACGTCACCATGTGTCTCTGGTCCTGAAGTGTTTACTACGTCACCATGTGTCTCTGGTCCTGTAGTTTTTACTACGTCACCATGTGTCTCTGGTCCTGTAGTGTTTACTACATCACCATGTGTCTCTGGTCCTGTAGTGTTTACTACGTCACCATGTTCCTCTGGTCCTGTAGTGTTTACTACGTCCCCATGTGTCTCTGGTCCTGTAATGTTTACTACGTCACCATATGTCTCTGGTCCTGTAGTGTTTACTACGTCACCATGTGTCTCTGGTCCTGTAGGGTTTACTTCATCACCATGTGTCTCTGGTCCTGTAGTGTTTACTACGTCACCATGTGTCTCTGGTCTTGTAGTGTTTACTATGTCACCATGTGTCTCTGGTCCTGTAGTGTTTACTATGTCATGTGTCTCTGGTCCTGTAGTGTTTACTACGTCACCATGTGTCTCTGGTCCTGTAGGGTTTACTTCATCACCATGTGTCTCTGGTCCTGTAGTGTTTACTACGTCACCATGTGTCTCTGCTCCTGTAGTGTTTACTACATCACCATGTGTCTCTGGTCCTGTAGTGTTTACTATGTCATGTGTCTCTGGTCCTGTAGTGTTTACTACGTCACCATGTGTCTCTGGTCCTGTAGTGTTTACTACGTCACCATGTGTCTCTGGTCCTGTAGTGTTTACTATGTCATGTGTCTCTTGTCCTGTAGTGTTTACTATGTCACCATGTGTCTCTGGTCCTGTAGTGTTTACTACGTCACCATGTGTCTCTGATCCTGTAGTGTTTACTACGTCACCATGTGTCTGGTCCTGTAGTGTTTACTACGTCACCATTTGTCTCTGGTCCTGTAGTGTTTACTATGTCATGTGTCTCTGGTCCTGTAGTGTTTACTACGTCACCATGTGTCTCTGGTCCTGTAGTGTTTACTACGTCACCATGTGTCTCTGGTCCTGTAGTGTTTACTACGTCACCATGTGTCTCTGGTCCTGTAGTGTTTACTACTTCACCATGTGTCTCTGGTCCTGTAGTGTTTACTGTGTCACCATGTGTCTCTGGTCCTGTAATGTTTACTACGTCACCATGTGTCTCTGGTCCTGTAGTGTTTACTACGTCCCCATGTGTCTCTGGTCCTGTAATGTTTACTACGTCACCATATGTCTCTGGTCCTGTAGTGTTTACTACGTCACCATGTGTCTCTGGTCCTGTAGGGTTTACTTCATCACCATGTGTCTCTGGTCCTGTAGTGTTTACTACGTCACCATGTGTCTCTGGTCTTGTAGTGTTTACTATGTCACCATGTGTCTCTGGTCCTGTAATGTTTACTACGTCACCATATGTCTCTGGTCCTGTAGTGTTTACTACGTCACCATGTGTCTCTGGTCCTGTAGTGTTTACTATGTCATGTGTCTCTGGTCCTGTAGTGTTTACTACGTCACCATGTGTCTCTGGTCCTGTAGGGTTTACTTCATCACCATGTGTCTCTGGTCCTGTAGTGTTTACTACGTCACCATGTGTCTCTGGTCCTGTAGTGTTTACTATGTCATGTGTCTCTTGTCCTGTAGTGTTTACTATGTCACCATGTGTCTCTGGTCCTGTAGTGTTTACTACGTCACCATGTGTCTCTGGTCCTGTAGGGTTTACTTCATCACCATGTGTCTCTGGTCCTGTAGTGTTTACTACATCACCGTGTCTCTGCTCCTGTAGTGTTTACTACATCACCATGTGTCTCTGGTCCTGTAATGTTTACTACGTCACCATGTGTCTCTGGTCCTGTAGTGTTTACTATGTCACCATGTGTCTCTGCTCCTGTAGTGTTTACTACATCACCATGTGTCTCTGGTCCTGTAGTGTTTACTATGTCATGTGTCTCTGGTCCTGTAGTGTTTACTACGTCACCATGTGTCTCTGGTCCTGTAGTGTTTACTACGTCACCATGTGTCTCTGGTCCTGTAGTGTTTACTATGTCATGTGTCTCTTGTCCTGTAGTGTTTACTATGTCACCATGTGTCTCTGGTCCTGTAGTGTTTACTACGTCACCATGTGTCTCTGATCCTGTAGTGTTTACTACTTCACCATGTGTCTGGTCCTGTAGTGTTTACTACGTCACCATTTGTCTCTGGTCCTGTAGTGTTTACTACATCACCATGTGTCTCTGGTCCTGTAGTGTTTACTACGTCACCATGTGTCTCTGGTCCTGTAGTGTTTACTATGTCATGTGTCTCTGGTCCTGTAGTGTTCACTATGTCACCATGTGTCTCTGGTCCTGTAGGGTTTACTACATCACCATGTGTCTCTGGTACTGTAGTGTTTACTACGTCACCATGTGTCTCTGGTCCTGTAATGTTTACTACGTCACCATGTGTCTCTGGTCCTGTAGTGTTTACTACGTCACCATGTGTCTCTGGTCCTGTAGTGTTTACTATGTCATGTGTCTCTGGTCCTGTAGTGTTTACTACGTCACCATGTGTCTCTGGTCCTGTAGTGTTTACTACGTCACCATGTGTCTCTGGTCCTGTAGTGTTTACTACGTCACCATGTGTCTCTGGTCCTGTAGTGTTTACTACGTCACCATGTGTCTCTGGTCCTGTAGGGTTTACTTCGTCACCATGTGTCTCTGATCCTGTAGTGTTTACTACGTCACCATGTTTCTGGTCCTGTAGTGTTTACTACGTCACCATGTGTCTCTGGTCCTGTAGTGTTTACTATGTCATGTGTCTCTGGTCCTGTAGTGTTTACTCCGTCACCATGTGTCTCTGGTCCTGTAGTGTTTACTACGTCACCATGTGTCTCTGGTCCTGTAATGTTTACTACGTCACCATGTGTCTGGTCCTGTAGTGTTTACTACGTCACCATGTGTCTCTGGTCCTGTAGTGTTTACTATGTCATGTGTCTCTGGTCCTGTAGTGTTTACTACGTCACCATGTGTCTCTGGTCCTGTAGTGTTTACTACGTCACCATGTGTCTCTGGTCCTGTAATGTTTACTACGTCACCATGTGTCTGGTCCTGTAGTGTTTACTACGTCACCATGTGTCTCTGGTCCTGTAGGGTTTACTTCATCACAATGTGTCTCTGGTCCTGTAGTGTTTACTACGTCACCATGTGTCTCTGGTCCTGTAGTGTTTACTACGTCACCATGTGTCTCTGGTCCTGTAGTGTTTACTATGTCATATGTCTCTGGTCCTGTAGTGTTTACTACATCACCATGTGTCTCTGGTCCTGTAGTGTTTACTACGTCACCATGTGTCTCTGGTCCTGTAGTGTTTACTATGTCACCATGTGTCTCTGGTCCTGTAGGGTTTACTTCATCACCATGTGTCTTTGGTCCTGTAGTGTTTACTATGTCATGTGTCTCTGGTCCTGTAGTGTTTACTACGTCACCATGTGTCTCTGGTCCTGTAGTGTTTACTACGTCACCATGTGTCTCTGGTCCTGTAGTGTTTACTATGTCATGTGTCTCTTGTCCTGTAGTGTTTACTATGTCACCATGTGTCTCTGGTCCTGTAGTGTTTACTACGTCACCATGTGTCTCTGGTCCTGAAGTGTTTACTACGTCACCATGTGTCTCTGGTCCTGTAGTGTTTACTACGTCACCATGTGTCTGGTCCTGTAGTGTTTACTACGACACCATGTGTCTCTGGTCCTGTAGTGTTTACTACGTCACCATGTGTCTCTGGTCCTGTAGGGTTTACTACGTCACCATGTGTTTCTGGTCCTGTAGTGTTTACTACGTCACCATGTGTCTTTGGTCCTGCAGTGTTTACTAGGTCACCATGTGTCTCTGGTCCAGAAGTGTTTACTACGTCACCATGTGTCTCTGGTCCTGTAGTGTTTACTACGTCACCATGTGTCTCTGGTCCTGTAGTGTTTACTACGTCACCATGTGTCTCTGGTCCTGTAGTGTTTACTTCGTCACCATGTGTCTCTGGTCCTGTAGTGTTTACTACGTCACCATGTGTCTCTGGTCCTGTAGTGTTTACTACATCACCATGTGTCTCTAGTCCTGTAGGGTTTACTACGTCACCATGTGTCTCTGGTCCTGTAGGGTTTACTACGTCACCATGTGTCTCTGGTCCTGTAGGGTTTACTACGTCATCATGTGTCTCTGGTCCTGTAGGGTTTACTTCATCACCATGTGTCTCTGGTCCTGTAGTGTTTACTATGTCATGTGTCTCTGGTCCTGAAGTGTTTACTACGTCACCATGTGTCTCTGGTCCTGTAGTGTTTACTACGTCACCATGTGTCTCTGGTCCTGTAGTGTTTACTACATCACCATGTGTCTCTGGTCCTGTAGTGTTTACTACGTCACCATGTTTCTCTGGTCCTGTAGTGTTTACTACGTCCCCATGTGTCTCTGGTCCTGTAATGTTTACTACGTCACCATGTGTCTCTGGTCCTGTAGTGTTTACTACGTCACCATGTGTCTCTGGTCCTGTAGTGTTTACTACGTCACCATGTGTCTCTGGTCCTGTAGTGTTTACTATGTCATGTGTCTCTGGTCCTGTAGTGTTTACTACGTCACCATGTGTCTCTGGTCCTGTAGTGTTTACTACGTCACCATGTGTCTCTGGTCCTGTAGTGTTTACTACGTCACCATGTGTCTCTGGTCCTGTAGTGTTTACTACGTCACCATGTGTCTCTGGTCCTGTAGGGTTTACTTCGTCACCATGTGTCTCTGATCCTGTAGTGTTTACTACGTCACCATGTTTCTGGTCCTGTAGTGTTTACTACGTCACCATGTGTCTCTGGTCCTGTAGTGTTTACTATGTCATGTGTCTCTGGTCCTGTAGTGTTTACTCCGTCACCATGTGTCTCTGGTCCTGTAGTGTTTACTACGTCACCATGTGTCTCTGGTCCTGTAATGTTTACTACGTCACCATGTGTCTGGTCCTGTAGTGTTTACTACGTCACCATGTGTCTCTGGTCCTGTAGTGTTTACTATGTCATGTGTCTCTGGTCCTGTAGTGTTTACTACGTCACCATGTGTCTCTGGTCCTGTAGTGTTTACTACGTCACCATGTGTCTCTGGTCCTGTAATGTTTACTACGTCACCATGTGTCTGGTCCTGTAGTGTTTACTACGTCACCATGTGTCTCTGGTCCTGTAGGGTTTACTTCATCACAATGTGTCTCTGGTCCTGTAGTGTTTACTACGTCACCATGTGTCTCTGGTCCTGTAGTGTTTACTACGTCACCATGTGTCTCTGGTCCTGTAGTGTTTACTATGTCATATGTCTCTGGTCCTGTAGTGTTTACTACATCACCATGTGTCTCTGGTCCTGTAGTGTTTACTACGTCACCATGTGTCTCTGGTCCTGTAGTGTTTACTATGTCACCATGTGTCTCTGGTCCTGTAGGGTTTACTTCATCACCATGTGTCTTTGGTCCTGTAGTGTTTACTATGTCATGTGTCTCTGGTCCTGTAGTGTTTACTACGTCACCATGTGTCTCTGGTCCTGTAGTGTTTACTACGTCACCATGTGTCTCTGGTCCTGTAGTGTTTACTATGTCATGTGTCTCTTGTCCTGTAGTGTTTACTATGTCACCATGTGTCTCTGGTCCTGTAGTGTTTACTACGTCACCATGTGTCTCTGGTCCTGAAGTGTTTACTACGTCACCATGTGTCTCTGGTCCTGTAGTGTTTACTACGTCACCATGTGTCTGGTCCTGTAGTGTTTACTACGACACCATGTGTCTCTGGTCCTGTAGGGTTTACTACGTCACCATGTGTCTCTGGTCCTGTAGTGTTTACTACGTCACCATGTGTCTCTGGTCCTGTAGGGTTTACTACGTCACCATGTGTTTCTGGTCCTGTAGTGTTTACTACGTCACCATGTGTCTTTGGTCCTGCAGTGTTTACTAGGTCACCATGTGTCTCTGGTCCAGAAGTGTTTACTACGTCACCATGTGTCTCTGGTCCTGTAGTGTTTACTACGTCACCATGTGTCTCTGGTCCTGTAGTGTTTACTACGTCACCATGTGTCTCTGGTCCTGTAGTGTTTACTTCGTCACCATGTGTCTCTGGTCCTGTAGTGTTTACTACGTCACCATGTGTCTCTGGTCCTGTAGTGTTTACTACATCACCATGTGTCTCTAGTCCTGTAGGGTTTACTACGTAACCATGTGTCTCTGGTCCTGTAGTGTTTACTACGTCACCATGTGTCTCTGGTCCTGTAGGGTTTACTACGTCACCATGTGTCTCTGGTCCTGTAGGGTTTACTACGTCATCATGTGTCTCTGGTCCTGTAGGGTTTACTTCATCACCATGTGTCTCTGGTCCTGTAGTGTTTACTATGTCATGTGTCTCTGGTCCTGAAGTGTTTACTACGTCACCATGTGTCTCTGGTCCTGTAGTGTTTACTACGTCACCATGTGTCTCTGGTCCTGTAGTGTTTACTACATCACCATGTGTCTCTGGTCCTGTAGTGTTTACTACGTCACCATGTTTCTCTGGTCCTGTAGTGTTTACTACGTCCCCATGTGTCTCTGGTCCTGTAATGTTTACTACGTCACCATGTGTCTCTGGTCCTGTAGTGTTTACTACGTCACCATGTGTCTCTGGTCCTGTAGGGTTTACTTCATCACCATGTGTCTCTGGTCCTGTAGTGTTTACTACGTCACCATGTGTCTCTGGTCTTGTAGTGTTTACTATGTCACCATGTGTCTTTGGTCCTGTAGGGTTTACTACGTCACCATGTTTCTGGTCCTGTAGTGTTTACTACGTCACCATGTGTCTCTGGTCCTGTAGTGTTTACTATGTCATGTGTCTCTGGTCCTGTAGTGTTTACTACGTCACCATGTGTCTCTGGTCCTGTAGGGTTTACTTCATCACCATGTGTCTCTGGTCCTGTAGTGTTTACTACGTCACCATGTGTCTGCTCCTGTAGTGTTTACTACATCACAATGTGTCTCTGGTCCTGTAGTGTTTACTATGTCATGTGTCTCTGGTCCTGTAGTGTTTACTACGTCACCATGTGTCTCTGGTCCTGTAGTGTTTACTACGTCACCATGTGTCTCTGGTCCTGTAGTGTTTACTATGTCATGTGTCTCTTGTCCTGTAGTGTTTACTATGTCACCATGTGTCTCTGGTCCTGTAGTGTTTACTACGTCACCATGTGTCTCTGATCCTGTAGTGTTTACTACGTCACCATGTGTCTGGTCCTGTAGTGTTTACTACGTCACCATTTGTCTCTGGTCCTGTAGTGTTTACTATGTCATGTGTCTCTGGTCCTGTAGTGTTTACTATGTCATATGTCTCTGGTCCTGTAGTGTTTACTACGTCACCATGTGTCTCTGGTCCTGTAGTGTTTACTACGTCACCATGTGTCTCTGGTCCTGTAGTGTTTACTACGTCACCATGTGTCTCTGGTCCTGTAGTGTTTACTACGTCACCATGTGTCTCTGGTCCTGTAGTGTTTACTACGTCACCATGTGTCTCTGGTCCTGTAGTGTTTACTACGTCACCATGTGTCTCTGGTCCTGTAGTGTTTACTACGTCACCATGTGTCTCTGGTCCTGAAGTGTTTACTACGTCACCATGTGTCTCTGGTCCTGTAGTGTTTACTACGTCACCATGTGTCTCTGGTCCTGTAGTGTTTACTACATCACCATGTGTCTCTGGTCCTGTAGTGTTTACTACGTCACCATGTTTCTCTGGTCCTGTAGTGTTTACTACGTCCCCATGTGTCTCTGGTCCTGTAATGTTTACTACGTCACCATATGTCTCTGGTCCTGTAGTGTTTACTACGTCACCATGTGTCTCTGGTCCTGTAGGGTTTACTTCATCACCATGTGTCTCTGGTCCTGTAGTGTTTACTACGTCACCATGTGTCTCTGGTCCTGTAGGGTTTACTTCATCACCATGTGTCTCTGGTCCTGTAGTGTTTACTACGTCACCATGTGTCTGCTCCTGTAGTGTTTACTACATCACAATGTGTCTCTGGTCCTGTAGTGTTTACTATGTCATGTGTCTCTGGTCCTGTAGTGTTTACTACGTCACCATGTGTCTCTGGTCCTGTAGTGTTAACTACGTCACCATGTGTCTCTGGTCCTGTAGTGTTTACTATGTCATGTGTCTCTTGTCCTGTAGTGTTTACTATGTCACCATGTGTCTCTGGTACTGTAGTGTTTACTACGTCACCATGTGTCTCTGATCCTGTAGTGTTTACTACGTCACCATGTGTCTGGTCCTGTAGTGTTTACTACGTCACCATATGTCTCTGGTCCTGTAGTGTTTACTATGTCATGTGTCTCTGGTCCTGTAGTGTTTACTATGTCATATGTCTCTGGTCCTGTAGTGTTTACTACGTCACCATGTGTCTCTGGTCCTGTAGTGTTTACTACGTCACCATGTGTCTCTGGTCCTGTAGTGTTTACTACGTCACCATGTGTCTCTGGTCCTGTAGTGTTTACTACGTCACCATGTGTCTCTGGTCCTGTAGTGTTTACTACGTCACCATGTGTCTCTGGTCCTGTAGTGTTTACTACGTCACCATGTGTCTCTGGTCCTGTAGTGTTTACTACGTCACCATGTGTCTCTGGTCCTGAAGTGTTTACTACGTCACCATGTGTCTCTGGTCCTGTAGTGTTTACTACGTCACCATGTGTCTCTGGTCCTGTAGTGTTTACTACATCACCATGTGTCTCTGGTCCTGTAGTGTTTACTACGTCACCATGTTTCTCTGGTCCTGTAGTGTTTACTACGTCCCCATGTGTCTCTGGTCCTGTAATGTTTACTACGTCACCATATGTCTCTGGTCCTGTAGTGTTTACTACGTCACCATGTGTCTCTGGTCCTGTAGGGTTTACTTCATCACCATGTGTCTCTGGTCCTGTAGTGTTTACTACGTCACCATGTGTCTCTGGTCTTGTAGTGTTTACTATGTCACCATGTGTCTCTGGTCCTGTAATGTTTACTACGTCACCATATGTCTCTGGTCCTGTAGTGTTTACTACGTCACCATGTGTCTCTGGTCCTGTAGTGTTTACTATGTCATGTGTCTCTGGTCCTGTAGTGTTTACTACGTCACCATGTGTCTCTGGTCCTGTAGGGTTTACTTCATCACCATGTGTCTCTGGTCCTGTAGTGTTTACTACGTCACCATGTGTCTGCTCCTGTAGTGTTTACTACATCACCATGTGTCTCTGGTCCTGTAGTGTTTACTATGTCATGTGTCTCTGGTCCTGTAGTGTTTACTACGTCACCATGTGTCTCTGGTCCTGTAGTGTTTACTACGTCACCATGTGTCTCTGGTCCTGTAGTGTTTACTATGTCATGTGTCTCTTGTCCTGTAGTGTTTACTATGTCACCATGTGTCTCTGGTCCTGTAGTGTTTACTACGTCACCATGTGTCTCTGATCCTGTAGTGTTTACTACGTCACCATGTGTCTGGTCCTGTAGTGTTTACTACGTCACCATTTGTCTCTGGTCCTGTAGTGTTTACTATGTCATGTGTCTCTGGTCCTGTAGTGTTTACTATGTCATATGTCTCTGGTCCTGTAGTGTTTACTACGTCACCATGTGTCTCTGGTCCTGTAGTGTTTACTACGTCACCATGTGTCTCTGGTCCTGTAGTGTTTACTACGTCACCATGTGTCTCTGGTCCTGTAGTGTTTACTACGTCACCATGTGTCTCTGGTCCTGTAGTGTTTACTACGTCACCATGTGTCTCTGGTCCTGAAGTGTTTACTACGTCACCATGTGTCTCTGGTCCTGTAGTTTTTACTACGTCACCATGTGTCTCTGGTCCTGTAGTGTTTACTACATCACCATGTGTCTCTGGTCCTGTAGTGTTTACTACGTCACCATGTTCCTCTGGTCCTGTAGTGTTTACTACGTCCCCATGTGTCTCTGGTCCTGTAATGTTTACTACGTCACCATATGTCTCTGGTCCTGTAGTGTTTACTACGTCACCATGTGTCTCTGGTCCTGTAGGGTTTACTTCATCACCATGTGTCTCTGGTCCTGTAGTGTTTACTACGTCACCATGTGTCTCTGGTCTTGTAGTGTTTACTATGTCACCATGTGTCTCTGGTCCTGTAATGTTTACTACGTCACCATATGTCTCTGGTCCTGTAGTGTTTACTACGTCACCATGTGTCTCTGGTCCTGTAGTGTTTACTATGTCATGTGTCTCTGGTCCTGTAGTGTTTACTACGTCACCATGTGTCTCTGGTCCTGTAGGGTTTACTTCATCACCATGTGTCTCTGGTCCTGTAGTGTTTACTACGTCACCATGTGTCTGCTCCTGTAGTGTTTACTACATCACCATGTGTCTCTGGTCCTGTAGTGTTTACTATGTCATGTGTCTCTGGTCCTGTAGTGTTTACTACGTCACCATGTGTCTCTGGTCCTGTAGTGTTTACTACGTCACCATGTGTCTCTGGTCCTGTAGTGTTTACTATGTCATGTGTCTCTTGTCCTGTAGTGTTTACTATGTCACCATGTGTCTCTGGTCCTGTAGTGTTTACTACGTCACCATGTGTCTCTGATCCTGTAGTGTTTACTACGTCACCATGTGTCTGGTCCTGTAGTGTTTACTACGTCACCATTTGTCTCTGGTCCTGTAGTGTTTACTATGTCATGTGTCTCTGGTCCTGTAGTGTTTACTATGTCATATGTCTCTGGTCCTGTAGTGTTTACTACGTCACCATGTGTCTCTGGTCCTGTAGTGTTTACTACGTCACCATGTGTCTCTGGTCCTGTAGTGTTTACTACGTCACCATGTGTCTCTGGTCCTGTAGTGTTTACTACGTCACCATGTGTCTCTGGTCCTGTAGTGTTTACTACGTCACCATGTGTCTCTGGTCCTGAAGTGTTTACTACGTCACCATGTGTCTCTGGTCCTGTAGTTTTTACTACGTCACCATGTGTCTCTGGTCCTGTAGTGTTTACTACATCACCATGTGTCTCTGGTCCTGTAGTGTTTACTACGTCACCATGTTCCTCTGGTCCTGTAGTGTTTACTACGTCCCCATGTGTCTCTGGTCCTGTAATGTTTACTACGTCACCATATGTCTCTGGTCCTGTAGTGTTTACTACGTCACCATGTGTCTCTGGTCCTGTAGGGTTTACTTCATCACCATGTGTCTCTGGTCCTGTAGTGTTTACTACGTCACCATGTGTCTCTGGTCTTGTAGTGTTTACTATGTCACCATGTGTCTCTGGTCCTGTAGTGTTTACTATGTCATGTGTCTCTGGTCCTGTAGTGTTTACTACGTCACCATGTGTCTCTGGTCCTGTAGGGTTTACTTCATCACCATGTGTCTCTGGTCCTGTAGTGTTTACTACGTCACCATGTGTCTCTGCTCCTGTAGTGTTTACTACATCACCATGTGTCTCTGGTCCTGTAGTGTTTACTATGTCATGTGTCTCTGGTCCTGTAGTGTTTACTACGTCACCATGTGTCTCTGGTCCTGTAGTGTTTACTACGTCACCATGTGTCTCTGGTCCTGTAGTGTTTACTATGTCATGTGTCTCTTGTCCTGTAGTGTTTACTATGTCACCATGTGTCTCTGGTCCTGTAGTGTTTACTACGTCACCATGTGTCTCTGATCCTGTAGTGTTTACTACGTCACCATGTGTCTGGTCCTGTAGTGTTTACTACGTCACCATTTGTCTCTGGTCCTGTAGTGTTTACTATGTCATGTGTCTCTGGTCCTGTAGTGTTTACTACGTCACCATGTGTCTCTGGTCCTGTAGTGTTTACTACGTCACCATGTGTCTCTGGTCCTGTAGTGTTTACTACGTCACCATGTGTCTCTGGTCCTGTAGTGTTTACTACTTCACCATGTGTCTCTGGTCCTGTAGTGTTTACTGTGTCACCATGTGTCTCTGGTCCTGTAATGTTTACTACGTCACCATGTGTCTCTGGTCCTGTAGTGTTTACTACGTCCCCATGTGTCTCTGGTCCTGTAATGTTTACTACGTCACCATATGTCTCTGGTCCTGTAGTGTTTACTACGTCACCATGTGTCTCTGGTCCTGTAGGGTTTACTTCATCACCATGTGTCTCTGGTCCTGTAGTGTTTACTACGTCACCATGTGTCTCTGGTCTTGTAGTGTTTACTATGTCACCATGTGTCTCTGGTCCTGTAATGTTTACTACGTCACCATATGTCTCTGGTCCTGTAGTGTTTACTACGTCACCATGTGTCTCTGGTCCTGTAGTGTTTACTATGTCATGTGTCTCTGGTCCTGTAGTGTTTACTACGTCACCATGTGTCTCTGGTCCTGTAGGGTTTACTTCATCACCATGTGTCTCTGGTCCTGTAGTGTTTACTACGTCACCATGTGTCTGCTCCTGTAGTGTTTACTACGTCACCATGTGTCTCTGGTCCTGTAGTGTTTACTACGTCACCATGTGTCTCTGGTCCTGTAGTGTTTACTACTTCACCATGTGTCTCTGGTCCTGTAGTGTTTACTGTGTCACCATGTGTCTCTGGTCCTGTAATGTTTACTACGTCACCATGTGTCTCTGGTCCTGTAGTGTTTACTACGTCCCCATGTGTCTCTGGTCCTGTAATGTTTACTACGTCACCATATGTCTCTGGTCCTGTAGTGTTTACTACGTCACCATGTGTCTCTGGTCCTGTAGGGTTTACTTCATCACCATGTGTCTCTGGTCCTGTAGTGTTTACTACGTCACCATGTGTCTCTGGTCTTGTAGTGTTTACTATGTCACCATGTGTCTCTGGTCCTGTAATGTTTACTACGTCACCATATGTCTCTGGTCCTGTAGTGTTTACTACGTCACCATGTGTCTCTGGTCCTGTAGTGTTTACTATGTCATGTGTCTCTGGTCCTGTAGTGTTTACTACGTCACCATGTGTCTCTGGTCCTGTAGGGTTTACTTCATCACCATGTGTCTCTGGTCCTGTAGTGTTTACTACGTCACCATGTGTCTGCTCCTGTAGTGTTTACTACATCACCATGTGTCTCTGGTCCTGTAGTGTTTACTATGTCATGTGTCTCTGGTCCTGTAGTGTTTACTACGTCACCATGTGTCTCTGGTCCTGTAGTGTTTACTACGTCACCATGTGTCTCTGGTCCTGTAGTGTTTACTATGTCATGTGTCTCTTGTCCTGTAGTGTTTACTATGTCACCATGTGTCTCTGGTCCTGTAGTGTTTACTACGTCACCATGTGTCTCTGATCCTGTAGTGTTTACTACGTCACCATGTGTCTGGTCCTGTAGTGTTTACTACGTCACCATTTGTCTCTGGTCCTGTAGTGTTTACTATGTCATGTGTCTCTGGTCCTGTAGTGTTTACTATGTCATATGTCTCTGGTCCTGTAGTGTTTACTACGTCACCATGTGTCTCTGGTCCTGTAGTGTTTACTACGTCACCATGTGTCTCTGGTCCTGTAGTGTTTACTACGTCACCATGTGTCTCTGGTCCTGTAGTGTTTACTACGTCACCATGTGTCTCTGGTCCTGTAGTGTTTACTACGTCACCATGTGTCTCTGGTCCTGAAGTGTTTACTACGTCACCATGTGTCTCTGGTCCTGTAGTTTTTACTACGTCACCATGTGTCTCTGGTCCTGTAGTGTTTACTACATCACCATGTGTCTCTGGTCCTGTAGTGTTTACTACGTCACCATGTTTCTCTGGTCCTGTAGTGTTTACTACGTCCCCATGTGTCTCTGGTCCTGTAATGTTTACTACGTCACCATATGTCTCTGGTCCTGTAGTGTTTACTACGTCACCATGTGTCTCTGGTCCTGTAGGGTTTACTTCATCACCATGTGTCTCTGGTCCTGTAGTGTTTACTACGTCACCATGTGTCTCTGGTCTTGTAGTGTTTACTATGTCACCATGTGTCTCTGGTCCTGTAGTGTTTACTATGTCATGTGTCTCTGGTCCTGTAGTGTTTACTACGTCACCATGTGTCTCTGGTCCTGTAGGGTTTACTTCATCACCATGTGTCTCTGGTCCTGTAGTGTTTACTACGTCACCATGTGTCTCTGCTCCTGTAGTGTTTACTACATCACCATGTGTCTCTGGTCCTGTAGTGTTTACTATGTCATGTGTCTCTGGTCCTGTAGTGTTTACTACGTCACCATGTGTCTCTGGTCCTGTAGTGTTTACTACGTCACCATGTGTCTCTGGTCCTGTAGTGTATACTATGTCATGTGTCTCTTGTCCTGTAGTGTTTACTATGTCACCATGTGTCTCTGGTCCTGTAGTGTTTACTACGTCACCATGTGTCTCTGATCCTGTAGTGTTTACTACGTCACCATGTGTCTGGTCCTGTAGTGTTTACTACGTCACCATTTGTCTCTGGTCCTGTAGTGTTTACTATGTCATGTGTCTCTGGTCCTGTAGTGTTTACTACGTCACCATGTGTCTCTGGTCCTGTAGTGTTTACTACGTCACCATGTGTCTCTGGTCCTGTAGTGTTTACTACGTCACCATGTGTCTCTGGTCCTGTAGTGTTTACTACTTCACCATGTGTCTCTGGTCCTGTAGTGTTTACTGTGTCACCATGTGTCTCTGGTCCTGTAATGTTTACTACGTCACCATGTGTCTCTGGTCCTGTAGTGTTTACTACGTCACCATGTGTCTCTGGTCCTGTAGGGTTTACTTCATCACCATGTGTCTCTGGTCCTGTAGTGTTTACTACATCACCGTGTCTCTGCTCCTGTAGTGTTTACTACATCACCATGTGTCTCTGGTCCTGTAATGTTTACTACGTCACCATGTGTCTCTGGTCCTGTAGTGTTTACTACGTCACCATGTGTCTCTGCTCCTGTAGTGTTTACTACATCACCATGTGTCTCTGGTCCTGTAGTGTTTACTATGTCATGTGTCTCTGGTCTTGTAGTGTTTACTACGTCACCATGTGTCTCTGGTCCTGTAGTGTTTACTACGTCACCATGTGTCTCTGGTCCTGTAGTGTTTACTATGTCATGTGTCTCTTGTCCTGTAGTGTTTACTATGTCACCATGTGTCTCTGGTCCTGTAGTGTTTACTACGTCACCATGTGTCTCTGATCCTGTAGTGTTTACTACTTCACCATGTGTCTGGTCCTGTAGTGTTTACTACGTCACCATTTGTCTCTGGTCCTGTAGTGTTTACTACATCACCATGTGTCTCTGGTCCTGTAGTGTTTACTACGTCACCATGTGTCTCTGGTCCTGTAGTGTTTACTATGTCATGTGTCTCTGGTCCTGTAGTGTTTACTATGTCACCATGTGTCTCTGGTCCTGTAGGGTTTACTACATCACCATGTGTCTCTGGTCCTGTAGTGTTTACTACGTCACCATGTGTCTCTGGTCCTGTAATGTTTACTACGTCACCATGTGTCTCTGGTCCTGTAGTGTTTACTACGTCACCATGTGTCTCTGGTCCTGTAGTGTTTACTATGTCATGTGTCTCTGGTCCTGTAGTGTTTACTACGTCACCATGTGTCTCTGGTCCTGTAGTGTTTACTACGTCACCATGTGTCTCTGGTCCTGTAGTGTTTACTATGTCATGTGTCTCTGGTCCTGTAGTGTTTACTACGTCACCATGTGTCTCTGGTCCTGTAGTGTTTACTACGTCACCATGTGTCTCTGGTCCTGTAATGTTTACTACGTCACCATGTGTCTGGTCCTGTAGTGTTTACTACGTCACCATGTGTCTCTGGTCCTGTAGGGTTTACTTCATCACAATGTGTCTCTGGTCCTGTAGTGTTTACTACGTCACCATGTGTCTCTGGTCCTGTAGTGTTTACTACGTCACCATGTGTCTCTGGTCCTGTAGTGTTTACTATGTCATATGTCTCTGGTCCTGTAGTGTTTACTACATCACGATGTGTCTCTGGTCCTGTAGTGTTTACTACGTCACCATGTGTCTCTGGTCCTGTAGTGTTTACTATGTCACCATGTGTCTCTGGTCCTGTAGGGTTTACTTCATCACCATGTGTCTTTGGTCCTGTAGTGTTTACTATGTCATGTGTCTCTGGTCCTGTAGTGTTTACTACGTCACCATGTGTCTCTGGTCCTGTAGTGTTTACTACGTCACCATGTGTCTCTGGTCCTGTAGTGTTTACTATGTCATGTGTCTCTTGTCCTGTAGTGTTTACTATGTCACCATGTGTCTCTGGTCCTGTAGTGTTTACTACGTCACCATGTGTCTCTGGTCCTGAAGTGTTTACTACGTCACCATGTGTCTCTGGTCCTGTAGTGTTTACTACGTCACCATGTGTCTGGTCCTGTAGTGTTTACTACGACACCATGTGTCTCTGGTCCTGTAGGGTTTACTACGTCACCATGTGTCTCTGGTCCTGTAGTGTTTACTACGTCACCATGTGTCTCTGGTCCTGTAGGGTTTACTACGTCACCATGTGTTTCTGGTCCTGTAGTGTTTACTACGTCACCATGTGTCTTTGGTCCTGCAGTGTTTACTAGGTCACCATGTGTCTCTGGTCCAGAAGTGTTTACTACGTCACCATGTGTCTCTGGTCCTGTAGTGTTTACTACGTCACCATGTGTCTCTGGTCCTGTAGTGTTTACTACGTCACCATGTGTCTCTGGTCCTGTAGTGTTTACTTCGTCACCATGTGTCTCTGGTCCTGTAGTGTTTACTACGTCACCATGTGTCTCTGGTCCTGTAGTGTTTACTACATCACCATGTGTCTCTAGTCCTGTAGGGTTTACTACGTAACCATGTGTCTCTGGTCCTGTAGTGTTTACTACGTCACCATGTGTCTCTGGTCCTGTAGGGTTTACTACGTCACCATGTGTCTCTGGTCCTGTAGGGTTTACTACGTCATCATGTGTCTCTGGTCCTGTAGGGTTTACTTCATCACCATGTGTCTCTGGTCCTGTAGTGTTTACTATGTCATGTGTCTCTGGTCCTGAAGTGTTTACTACGTCACCATGTGTCTCTGGTCCTGTAGTGTTTACTACGTCACCATGTGTCTCTGGTCCTGTAGTGTTTACTACGTCACCATGTGTCTCTGGTCCTGTAGGGTTTACTTCATCACCATGTGTCTCTGGTCCTGTAGTGTTTACTACGTCACCATGTGTCTCTGGTCTTGTAGTGTTTACTATGTCACCATGTGTCTCTGGTCCTGTAGGGTTTACTACGTCACCATGTTTCTGGTCCTGTAGTGTTTACTACGTCACCATGTGTCTCTGGTCCTGTAGTGTTTACTATGTCATGTGTCTCTGGTCCTGTAGTGTTTACTACGTCACCATGTGTCTCTGGTCCTGTAGTGTTTACTACGTCACCATGTGTCTCTGGTCTTGTAGTGTTTACTATGTCACCATGTGTCTCTGGTCCTGTAGGGTTTACTACGTCACCATGTTTCTGGTCCTGTAGTGTTTACTACGTCACCATGTGTCTCTGGTCCTGTAGTGTTTACTATGTCATGTGTCTCTGGTCCTGTAGTGTTTACTACGTCACCATGTGTCTCTGGTCCTGTAGTGTTTACTACGTCACCATGTGTCTCTGGTCCTGTAGTGTTTACTACTTCACCATGTGTCTCTGGTCCTGTAGTGTTTACTACATCACCATTTGTCTCTGGTCCCGTAGTGTTTACTATGTCATGTGTCTCTGGTCCTGTAGTGTTTACTACATCACCATGTGTCTGGTCCTGTAGTGTTTACTACGTCACCATGTGTCTCTGGTCCTGTAGTGTTTACTATGTCATGTGTCTCTGGTCCTGTAGTGTTTACTACGTCACCATGTGTCTCTGGTCCTGTAGGGTTTACTTCATCACCATGTGTCTCTGGTCCTGTAGTGTTTACTACGTCACCATGTGTCTGCTCCTGTAGTGTTTACTACATCACCATGTGTCTCTGGTCCTGTAGTGTTTACTATGTCATGTGTCTCTGGTCCTGTAGTGTTTACTACGTCACCATGTGTCTCTGGTCCTGTAGTGTTTACTACGTCACCATGTGTCTCTGGTCCTGTAGTGTTTACTATGTCATGTGTCTCTTGTCCTGTAGTGTTTACTATGTCACCATGTGTCTCTGGTCCTGTAGTGTTTACTACATCACCATGTGTCTCTGATCCTGTAGTGTTTACTACGTCACCATGTGTCTGGTCCTGTAGTGTTTACTACGTCACCATTTGTCTCTGGTCATGTAGTGTTTACTATGTCATGTGTCTCTGGTCCTGTAGTGTTTACTATGTCATGTGTCTCTGGTCCTGTAGTGTTTACTACGTCACCATGTGTCTCTGGTCCTGTAGTGTTTACTACGTCACCATGTGTCTCTGGTCCTGTAGTGTTTACTACGTCACCATGTGTCTCTGGTCCTGTAGTGTTTACTACGTCACCATGTGTCTCTGGTCCTGTAGTGTTTACTACGTCACCATGTGTCTCTGGTCCTGAAGTGTTTACTACGTCACCATGTGTCTCTGGTCCTGTAGTGTTTACTACGTCACCATGTGTCTCTGGTCCTGTAGTGTTTACTACATCACCATGTGTCTCTGGTCCTGTAGTGTTTACTAAGTCACCATGTTTCTCTGGTCCTGTAGTGTTTACTACGTCCCCATGTGTCTCTGGTCCTGTAATGTTTACTACGTCACCATGTGTCTCTGGTCCTGTAGTGTTTACTACGTCACCATGTGTCTCTGGTCCTGTAGGGTTTACTTCATCACCATGTGTCTCTGGTCCTGTAGTGTTTACTACGTCACCATGTGTCTCTGGTCTTGTAGTGTTTACTATGTCACCATGTGTCTCTGGTCCTGTAGGGTTTACTACGTCACCATGTATCTGGTCCTGTAGTGTTTACTACGTCACCATGTGTCTCTGGTCCTGTAGTGTTTACTACGTCACCATGTGTCTCTGGTCCTGTAGTGTTTACTACGTCACCATGTGTCTCTGGTCCTGTAGTGTTTACTACGTCACCATGTGTCTCTGGTCCTGTAGTGTTTACTACTTCACCATGTGTCTCTGGTCCTGTAGTGTTTACTACATCACCATTTGTCTCTGGTCCCGTAGTGTTTACTATGTCATGTGTCTCTGGTCCTGTAGTGTTTACTACATCACCATGTGTCTGGTCCTGTAGTGTTTACTACGTCACCATGTGTCTCTGGTCCTGTAGTGTTTACTATGTCATGTGTCTCTGGTCCTGTAGTGTTTACTACGTCACCATGTGTCTCTGGTCCTGTAGGGTTTACTTCATCACCATGTGTCTCTGGTCCTGTAGTGTTTACTACGTCACCATGTGTCTGCTCCTGTAGTGTTTACTACATCACCATGTGTCTCTGGTCCTGTAGTGTTTACTATGTCATGTGTCTCTGGTCCTGTAGTGTTTACTACGTCACCATGTGTCTCTGGTCCTGTAGTGTTTACTACGTCACCATGTGTCTCTGGTCCTGTAGTGTTTACTATGTCATGTGTCTCTTGTCCTGTAGTGTTTACTATGTCACCATGTGTCTCTGGTCCTGTAGTGTTTACTACGTCACCATGTGTCTCTGATCCTGTAGTGTTTACTACGTCACCATGTGTCTGGTCCTGTAGTGTTTACTACGTCACCATTTGTCTCTGGTCCTGTAGTGTTTACTATGTCATGTGTCTCTGGTCCTGTAGTGTTTACTATGTCATGTGTCTCTGGTCCTGTAGTGTTTACTACGTCACCATGTGTCTCTGGTCCTGTAGTGTTTACTACGTCACCATGTGTCTCTGGTCCTGTAGTGTTTACTACGTCACCATGTGTCTCTGGTCCTGTAGTGTTTACTACGTCACCATGTGTCTCTGGTCCTGTAGTGTTTACTACGTCACCATGTGTCTCTGGTCCTGTAGGGTTTACTTCGTCACCATGTGTCTCTGATCCTGTAGTGTTTACTACGTCACCATGTTTCTGGTCCTGTAGTGTTTACTACGTCACCATGTGTCTCTGGTCCTGTAGTGTTTACTATGTCATGTGTCTCTGGTCCTGTAGTGTTTACTCCGTCACCATGTGTCTCTGGTCCTGTAGTGTTTACTACGTCACCATGTGTCTCTGGTCCTGTAATGTTTACTACGTCACCATGTGTCTGGTCCTGTAGTGTTTACTACGTCACCATGTGTCTCTGGTCCTGTAGTGTTTACTATGTCATGTGTCTCTGGTCCTGTAGTGTTTACTACGTCACCATGTGTCTCTGGTCCTGTAGTGTTTACTACGTCACCATGTGTCTCTGGTCCTGTAGTGTTTACTACGTCACCATGTGTCTGGTCCTGTAGTGTTTACTACGTCACCATTTGTCTCTGGTCCTGTAGTGTTTACTATGTCATGTGTCTCTGGTCCTGTAGTGTTTACTACGTCACCATGTGTCTCTGGTCCTGTAGTGTTTACTACGTCACCATGTGTCTCTGGTCCTGTAGTGTTTACTACGTCACCATGTGTCTCTGGTCCTGTAGTGTTTACTACGTCACCATGTGTCTCTGGTCCTGTAGTGTTTACTACGTCACCATGTGTCTCTGGTCCTGTAGTGTTTACTACGTCACCATGTGTCTCTGGTCCTGTAGGGTTTACTTCGTCACCATGTGTCTCTGATCCTGTAGTGTTTACTACGTCACCATGTTTCTGGTCCTGTAGTGTTTACTACGTCACCATGTGTCTCTGGTCCTGTAGTGTTTACTATGTCATGTGTCTCTGGTCCTGTAGTGTTTACTCCGTCACCATGTGTCTCTGGTCCTGTAGTGTTTACTACGTCACCATGTGTCTCTGGTCCTGTAATGTTTACTACGTCACCATGTGTCTGGTCCTGTAGTGTTTACTACGTCACCATGTGTCTCTGGTCCTGTAGTTTTTACTATGTCATGTGTCTCTGGTCCTGTAGTGTTTACTACGTCACCATGTGTCTCTGGTCCTGTAGTGTTTACTACGTCACCATGTGTCTCTGGTCCTGTAGTGTTTACTACGTCACCATGTGTCTCTGGTCCTGTAGGGTTTACTTCATCACAATGTGTCTCTGGTCCTGTAGTGTTTACTACGTCACCATGTGTCTCTGGTCCTGTAGTGTTTACTACGTCACCATGTGTCTCTGGTCCTGTAGTGTTTACTACATCACCATGTGTCTCTGGTCCTGTAGTGTTTACTCCATCACAATGTGTCTTTGGTCCTGTAGTGTTTACTACATCACCGTGTCTCTGCTCCTGTAGTGTTTACTACATCACCATGTGTCTCTGGTCCTGTAGTGTTTACTCCGTCACCATGTGTCTCTGATCCTATAGTGTTTACTACATCACCATGTGTCTCTGGACCTGTAGTGTTTACTATGTCATGTGTCTCTGGTCCTGTAGTGTTTACTACGTCACCATGTGTCTCTGGTCCTGTAGTGTTTACTACGTCACCATGTGTCTCTGGTCCTGTAGTGTTTACTATGTCATGTGTCTCTTGTCCTGTAGTGTTTACTACGTCACCATGTGTCTCTGGTCCTGTAGTGTTTACTACGTCACCATGTGTCTCTGGTCCTGAAGTGTTTACTACGTCACCATGTGTCTCTGGTCCTGTAGTGTTTACTACGTCACCATGTGTCTGGTCCTGTAGTGTTTACTACGACACCATGTGTCTCTGGTCCTGTAGGGTTTACTACGTCACCATGTGTCTCTGGTCCTGTAGTGTTTACTACGTCATCATGTGTCTCTGGTCCTGTAGGGTTTACTACGTCACCATGTGTTTCTGGTCCTGTAGTGTTTACTACGTCACCATGTGTCTTTGGTCCTGCAGTGTTTACTAGGTCACCATGTGTCTCTGGTCCTGAAGTGTTTACTACGTCACCATGTGTCTCTGGTCCTGTAGTGTTTACTACGTCACCATGTGTCTCTGGTCCTGTAGTGTTTACTACGTCACCATGTGTCTCTGGTCCTGTAGTGTTTACTACATCACCATGTGTCTCTAGTCCTGTAGGGTTTACTACGTCACCATGTGTCTCTGGTCCTGTAGTGTTTACTACGTCACCATGTGTCTCTGGTCCTGTAGGGTTTACTACGTCACCATGTGTCTTTGGTCCTGTAGTGTTTACTACGTCACCATGTGTCTCTGGTCCTGTAGTGTTTACTACGTCATCATGTGTCTCTGGTCCTGTAGGGTTTACTTCATCACCATGTGTCTCTGGTCCTGTAGTGTTTACTATGTCATGTGTCTCTGGTCCTGTAGTGTTTACTACGTCACCATGTGTCTCTGGTCCTGTAGTGTTTACTACGTCACCATGTGTCTCTGGTCCTGTAGTGTTTACTAAATCACCATGTGTCTCTGGTCCTGTAGTGTTTACTACGTCACCATGTTTCTCTGGTCCTGTAGTGTTTACTACGTCCCCATGTGTCTCTGGTCCTGTAATGTTTACTACGTCACCATGTGTCTCTGGTCCTGTAGTGTTTACTACGTCACCATGTGTCTCTGGTCCTGTAGGGTTTACTTCATCACCATGTGTCTCTGGTCCTGTAGTGTTTACTACTTCACCATGTGTCTCTGGTCCTGTAGTGTTTACTACATCACCATTTGTCTCTGGTCCCGTAGTGTTTACTATGTCATGTGTCTCTGGTCCTGTAGTGTTTACTACATCACCATGTGTCTGGTCCTGTAGTGTTTACTACGTCACCATGTGTCTCTGGTCCTGTAGTGTTTACTATGTCATGTGTCTCTGGTCCTGTAGTGTTTACTACGTCACCATGTCTCTGGTCCTGTAGGGTTTACTTCATCACCATGTGTCTCTGGTCCTGTAGTGTTTACTACGTCACCATGTGTCTCTGCTCCTGTAGTGTTTACTACATCACCATGTGTCTCTGGTCCTGTAGTGTTTACTATGTCATGTGTCTCTGGTCCTGTAGTGTTTACTACGTCACCATGTGTCTCTGGTCCTGTATTGTTTACTACGTCACCATGTGTCTCTGGTCCTGTAGTGTTTACTATGTCATGTGTCTCTTGTCCTGTAGTGTTTACTATGTCACCATGTGTCTCTGGTCCTGTAGTGTTTACTACGTCACCATGTGTCTCTGATCCTGTAGTGTTTACTACGTCACCATGTGTCTGGTCCTGTAGTGTTTACTACGTCACCATTTGTCTCTGGTCCTGTAGTGTTTACTATGTCATGTGTCTCTGGTCCTGTAGTGTTTACTACGTCACCATGTGTCTCTGGTCCTGTAGTGGTTACTACGTCACCATGTGTCTCTGGTCCTGTAGTGTTTACTACGTCACCATGTGTCTCTGGTCCTGTAGTGTTTACTACTTCACCATGTGTCTCTGGTCCTGTAGTGTTTACTGTGTCACCATGTGTCTCTGGTCCTGTAATGTTTACTACGTCACCATGTGTCTCTGGTCCTGTAGTGTTTACTACGTCACCATGTGTCTCTGGTCCTGTAGGGTTTACTTCATCACCATGTGTCTCTGGTCCTGTAGTGTTTACTACATCACCGTGTCTCTGCTCCTGTAGTGTTTACTACATCACCATGTGTCTCTGGTCCTGTAATGTTTACTACGTCACCATGTGTCTCTGGTCCTGTAGTGTTTACTACGTCACCATGTGTCTCTGCTCCTGTAGTGTTTACTACATCACCATGTGTCTCTGGTCCTGTAGTGTTTACTATGTCATGTGTCTCTGGTCCTGTAGTGTTTACTACGTCACCATGTGTCTCTGGTCCTGTAGTGTTTACTACGTCACCATGTGTCTCTGGTCCTGTAGTGTTTACTATGTCATGTGTCTCTTGTCCTGTAGTGTTTACTATGTCACCATGTGTCTCTGGTCCTGTAGTGTTTACTACGTCACCATGTGTCTCTGATCCTGTAGTGTTTACTACGTCACCATGTGTCTGGTCCTGTAGTGTTTACTACGTCACCATGTGTCTCTGATCCTGTAGTGTTTACTACATCACCATGTGTCTCTGGTCCTGTAGTGTTTACTACGTCACCATGTGTCTCTGGTCCTGTAGTGTTTACTACGTCACCATGTGTCTCTGGTCCTGTAGTGTTTACTACGTCACCATGTGTCTCTGGTCCTGTAGTGTTTACTACGTCACCATGTGTCTCTGGTCCTGTAGGGTTTACTTCATCACCATGTGTCTTTGGTCCTGTAGTGTTTACTACATCACCGTGTCTCTGGTCCTGTAGTGTTTACTATGTCATGTGTCTCTGGTCCTGTAGTGTTTACTACGTCACCATGTGTCTCTGGTCCTGTAGTGTTTACTACGTCACCATGTGTCTCTGGTCCTGTAGTGTTTACTATGTCATGTGTCTCTTGTCCTGTAGTGTTTACTATGTCACCATGTGTCTCTGGTCCTGTAGTGTTTACTACGTCACCATGTGTCTCTGGTCCTGTAGTGTTTACTACATCACCATGTGTCTCTGGTCCTGTAGTGTTTACTACGTCACCATGTTTCTCTGGTCCTGTAGTGTTTACTACGTCCCCATGTGTCTCTGGTCCTGTAATGTTTACTACGTCACCATGTGTCTCTGGTCCTGTAGTGTTTACTACGTCACCATGTGTCTCTGGTCCTGTAGGGTTTACTTCATCACCATGTGTCTCTGGTCCTGTAGTGTTTACTACGTCACCATGTGTCTCTGGTCTTGTAGTGTTTACTATGTCACCATGTGTCTCTGGTCCTGTAGGGTTTACTACGTCACCATGTTTCTGGTCCTGTAGTGTTTACTACGTCACCATGTGTCTCTGGTCCTGTAGTGTTTACTATGTCATGTGTCTCTGGTCCTGTAGTGTTTACTACGTCACCATGTGTCTCTGGTCCTGTAGTGTTTACTACTTCACCATGTGTCTCTGGTCCTGTAGTGTTTACTACATCACCATTTGTCTCTGGTCCCGTAGTGTTTACTATGTCATGTGTCTCTGGTCCTGTAGTGTTTACTACATCACCATGTGTCTGGTCCTGTAGTGTTTACTACGTCACCATGTGTCTCTGGTCCTGTAGTGTTTACTATGTCATGTGTCTCTGGTCCTGTAGTGTTTACTACGTCACCATGTGTCTCTGGTCCTGTAGGGTTTACTTCATCACCATGTGTCTCTGGTCCTGTAGTGTTTACTACGTCACCATGTGTCTCTGCTCCTGTAGTGTTTACTACATCACCATGTGTCTCTGGTCCTGTAGTGTTTACTATGTCATGTGTCTCTGGTCCTGTAGTGTTTACTACGTCACCATGTGTCTCTGGTCCTGTAGTGTTTACTACGTCACCATGTGTCTCTGGTCCTGTAGTGTTTACTATGTCATGTGTCTCTTGTCCTGTAGTGTTTACTATGTCACCATGTGTCTCTGGTCCTGTAGTGTTTACTACGTCACCATGTGTCTCTGATCCTGTAGTGTTTACTACGTCACCATGTGTCTGGTCCTGTAGTGTTTACTACGTCACCATTTGTCTCTGGTCCTGTAGTGTTTACTATGTCATGTGTCTCTGGTCCTGTAGTGTTTACTACGTCACCATGTGTCTCTGGTCCTGTAGTGGTTACTACGTCACCATGTGTCTCTGGTCCTGTAGTGTTTACTACGTCACCATGTGTCTCTGGTCCTGTAGTGTTTACTACTTCACCATGTGTCTCTGGTCCTGTAGTGTTTACTGTGTCACCATGTGTCTCTGGTCCTGTAATGTTTACTACGTCACCATGTGTCTCTGGTCCTGTAGTGTTTACTACGTCACCATGTGTCTCTGGTCCTGTAGGGTTTACTTCATCACCATGTGTCTCTGGTCCTGTAGTGTTTACTACATCACCGTGTCTCTGCTCCTGTAGTGTTTACTACATCACCATGTGTCTCTGGTCCTGTAATGTTTACTACGTCACCATGTGTCTCTGGTCCTGTAGTGTTTACTACGTCACCATGTGTCTCTGCTCCTGTAGTGTTTACTACATCACCATGTGTCTCTGGTCCTGTAGTGTTTACTATGTCATGTGTCTCTGGTCCTGTAGTGTTTACTACGTCACCATGTGTCTCTGGTCCTGTAGTGTTTACTACGTCACCATGTGTCTCTGGTCCTGTAGTGTTTACTATGTCATGTGTCTCTTGTCCTGTAGTGTTTACTATGTCACCATGTGTCTCTGGTCCTGTAGTGTTTACTACGTCACCATGTGTCTCTGATCCTGTAGTGTTTACTACGTCACCATGTGTCTGGTCCTGTAGTGTTTACTACGTCACCATGTGTCTCTGATCCTGTAGTGTTTACTACATCACCATGTGTCTCTGGTCCTGTAGTGTTTACTACGTCACCATGTGTCTCTGGTCCTGTAGTGTTTACTACGTCACCATGTGTCTCTGGTCCTGTAGTGTTTACTACGTCACCATGTGTCTCTGGTCCTGTAGTGTTTACTACGTCACCATGTGTCTCTGGTCCTGTAGGGTTTACTTCATCACCATGTGTCTTTGGTCCTGTAGTGTTTACTACATCACCGTGTCTCTGGTCCTGTAGTGTTTACTATGTCATGTGTCTCTGGTCCTGTAGTGTTTACTACGTCACCATGTGTCTCTGGTCCTGTAGTGTTTACTACGTCACCATGTGTCTCTGGTCCTGTAGTGTTTACTATGTCATGTGTCTCTTGTCCTGTAGTGTTTACTATGTCACCATGTGTCTCTGGTCCTGTAGTGTTTACTACGTCACCATGTGTCTCTGGTCCTGTAGTGTTTACTACATCACCATGTGTCTCTGGTCCTGTAGTGTTTACTACGTCACCATGTTTCTCTGGTCCTGTAGTGTTTACTACGTCCCCATGTGTCTCTGGTCCTGTAATGTTTACTACGTCACCATGTGTCTCTGGTCCTGTAGTGTTTACTACGTCACCATGTGTCTCTGGTCCTGTAGGGTTTACTTCATCACCATGTGTCTCTGGTCCTGTAGTGTTTACTACGTCACCATGTGTCTCTGGTCTTGTAGTGTTTACTATGTCACCATGTGTCTCTGGTCCTGTAGGGTTTACTACGTCACCATGTTTCTGGTCCTGTAGTGTTTACTACGTCACCATGTGTCTCTGGTCCTGTAGTGTTTACTATGTCATGTGTCTCTGGTCCTGTAGTGTTTACTACGTCACCATGTGTCTCTGGTCCTGTAGTGTTTACTACTTCACCATGTGTCTCTGGTCCTGTAGTGTTTACTACATCACCATTTGTCTCTGGTCCCGTAGTGTTTACTATGTCATGTGTCTCTGGTCCTGTAGTGTTTACTACATCACCATGTGTCTGGTCCTGTAGTGTTTACTACGTCACCATGTGTCTCTGGTCCTGTAGTGTTTACTATGTCATGTGTCTCTTGTCCTGTAGTGTTTACTATGTCACCATGTGTCTCTGGTCCTGTAGTGTTTACTACGTCACCATGTGTCTCTGATCCTGTAGTGTTTACTACGTCACCATGTGTCTGGTCCTGTAGTGTTTACTACGTCACCATTTGTCTCTGGTCCTGTAGTGTTTACTATGTCATGTGTCTCTGGTCCTGTAGTGTTTACTACGTCACCATGTGTCTCTGGTCCTGTAGTGGTTACTACGTCACCATGTGTCTCTGGTCCTGTAGTGTTTACTACGTCACCATGTGTCTCTGGTCCTGTAGTGTTTACTACTTCACCATGTGTCTCTGGTCCTGTAGTGTTTACTGTGTCACCATGTGTCTCTGGTCCTGTAATGTTTACTACGTCACCATGTGTCTCTGGTCCTGTAGTGTTTACTACGTCACCATGTGTCTCTGGTCCTGTAGGGTTTACTTCATCACCATGTGTCTCTGGTCCTGTAGTGTTTACTACATCACCGTGTCTCTGCTCCTGTAGTGTTTACTACATCACCATGTGTCTCTGGTCCTGTAATGTTTACTACGTCACCATGTGTCTCTGGTCCTGTAGTGTTTACTACGTCACCATGTGTCTCTGCTCCTGTAGTGTTTACTACATCACCATGTGTCTCTGGTCCTGTAGTGTTTACTATGTCATGTGTCTCTGGTCCTGTAGTGTTTACTACGTCACCATGTGTCTCTGGTCCTGTAGTGTTTACTACGTCACCATGTGTCTCTGGTCCTGTAGTGTTTACTATGTCATGTGTCTCTTGTCCTGTAGTGTTTACTATGTCACCATGTGTCTCTGGTCCTGTAGTGTTTACTACGTCACCATGTGTCTCTGATCCTGTAGTGTTTACTACGTCACCATGTGTCTGGTCCTGTAGTGTTTACTACGTCACCATGTGTCTCTGATCCTGTAGTGTTTACTACATCACCATGTGTCTCTGGTCCTGTAGTGTTTACTACGTCACCATGTGTCTCTGGTCCTGTAGTGTTTACTACGTCACCATGTGTCTCTGGTCCTGTAGTGTTTACTACGTCACCATGTGTCTCTGGTCCTGTAGTGTTTACTACGTCACCATGTGTCTCTGGTCCTGTAGGGTTTACTTCATCACCATGTGTCTTTGGTCCTGTAGTGTTTACTACATCACCGTGTCTCTGGTCCTGTAGTGTTTACTATGTCATGTGTCTCTGGTCCTGTAGTGTTTACTACGTCACCATGTGTCTCTGGTCCTGTAGTGTTTACTACGTCACCATGTGTCTCTGGTCCTGTAGTGTTTACTATGTCATGTGTCTCTTGTCCTGTAGTGTTTACTATGTCACCATGTGTCTCTGGTCCTGTAGTGTTTACTACGTCACCATGTGTCTCTGGTCCTGTAGTGTTTACTACATCACCATGTGTCTCTGGTCCTGTAGTGTTTACTACGTCACCATGTTTCTCTGGTCCTGTAGTGTTTACTACGTCCCCATGTGTCTCTGGTCCTGTAATGTTTACTACGTCACCATGTGTCTCTGGTCCTGTAGTGTTTACTACGTCACCATGTGTCTCTGGTCCTGTAGGGTTTACTTCATCACCATGTGTCTCTGGTCCTGTAGTGTTTACTACGTCACCATGTGTCTCTGGTCTTGTAGTGTTTACTATGTCACCATGTGTCTCTGGTCCTGTAGGGTTTACTACGTCACCATGTTTCTGGTCCTGTAGTGTTTACTACGTCACCATGTGTCTCTGGTCCTGTAGTGTTTACTATGTCATGTGTCTCTGGTCCTGTAGTGTTTACTACGTCACCATGTGTCTCTGGTCCTGTAGTGTTTACTACTTCACCATGTGTCTCTGGTCCTGTAGTGTTTACTACATCACCATTTGTCTCTGGTCCCGTAGTGTTTACTATGTCATGTGTCTCTGGTCCTGTAGTGTTTACTACATCACCATGTGTCTGGTCCTGTAGTGTTTACTACGTCACCATGTGTCTCTGGTCCTGTAGTGTTTACTATGTCATGTGTCTCTGGTCCTGTAGTGTTTACTACGTCACCATGTGTCTCTGGTCCTGTAGGGTTTACTTCATCACCATGTGTCTCTGGTCCTGTAGTGTTTACTACGTCACCATGTGTCTCTGCTCCTGTAGTGTTTACTACATCACCATGTGTCTCTGGTCCTGTAGTGTTTACTATGTCATGTGTCTCTGGTCCTGTAGTGTTTACTACGTCACCATGTGTCTCTGGTCCTGTAGTGTTTACTACGTCACCATGTGTCTCTGGTCCTGTAGTGTTTACTATGTCATGTGTCTCTTGTCCTGTAGTGTTTACTATGTCACCATGTGTCTCTGGTCCTGTAGTGTTTACTACGTCACCATGTGTCTCTGATCCTGTAGTGTTTACTACGTCACCATGTGTCTGGTCCTGTAGTGTTTACTACGTCACCATTTGTCTCTGGTCCTGTAGTGTTTACTATGTCATGTGTCTCTGGTCCTGTAGTGTTTACTACGTCACCATGTGTCTCTGGTCCTGTAGTGGTTACTACGTCACCATGTGTCTCTGGTCCTGTAGTGTTTACTACGTCACCATGTGTCTCTGGTCCTGTAGTGTTTACTACTTCACCATGTGTCTCTGGTCCTGTAGTGTTTACTGTGTCACCATGTGTCTCTGGTCCTGTAATGTTTACTACGTCACCATGTGTCTCTGGTCCTGTAGTGTTTACTACGTCACCATGTGTCTCTGGTCCTGTAGGGTTTACTTCATCACCATGTGTCTCTGGTCCTGTAGTGTTTACTACATCACCGTGTCTCTGCTCCTGTAGTGTTTACTACATCACCATGTGTCTCTGGTCCTGTAATGTTTACTACGTCACCATGTGTCTCTGGTCCTGTAGTGTTTACTACGTCACCATGTGTCTCTGCTCCTGTAGTGTTTACTACATCACCATGTGTCTCTGGTCCTGTAGTGTTTACTATGTCATGTGTCTCTGGTCCTGTAGTGTTTACTACGTCACCATGTGTCTCTGGTCCTGTAGTGTTTACTACGTCACCATGTGTCTCTGGTCCTGTAGTGTTTACTATGTCATGTGTCTCTTGTCCTGTAGTGTTTACTACGTCACCATGTGTCTGGTCCTGTAGTGTTTACTACGTCACCATGTGTCTCTGATCCTGTAGTGTTTACTACATCACCATGTGTCTCTGGTCCTGTAGTGTTTACTACGTCACCATGTGTCTCTGGTCCTGTAGTGTTTACTACGTCACCATGTGTCTCTGGTCCTGTAGTGTTTACTACGTCACCATGTGTCTCTGGTCCTGTAGGGTTTACTTCATCACCATGTGTCTTTGGTCCTGTAGTGTTTACTACATCACCGTGTCTCTGGTCCTGTAGTGTTTACTATGTCATGTGTCTCTGGTCCTGTAGTGTTTACTACGTCACCATGTGTCTCTGGTCCTGTAGTGTTTACTACGTCACCATGTGTCTCTGGTCCTGTAGTGTTTACTATGTCATGTGTCTCTTGTCCTGTAGTGTTTACTATGTCACCATGTGTCTCTGGTCCTGTAGTGTTTACTACGTCACCATGTGTCTCTGGTCCTGAAGTGTTTACTACGTCACCATGTGTCTCTGGTCCTGTAGTGTTTACCTTACGTCACCATGTGTCTGGTCCTGTAGTGTTTACTACGACACCATGTGTCTCTGGTCCTGTAGGGTTTACTACGTCACCATGTGTCTCTGGTCCTGTAGTGTTTACTACGTCACCATGTGTCTCTGGTCCTGTAGGGTTTACTACCTCACCATGTGTTTCTGGTCCTGTAGTGTTTACTACGTCACCATGTGTCTTTGGTCCTGCAGTGTTTACTAGGTCACCATGTGTCTCTGGTCCTGAAGTGTTTACTACGTCACCATTTGTCTCTGGTCCTGTAGTGTTTACTACGTCACCATGTGTCTCTGGTCCTGTAGTGTTTACTACGTCACCATGTGTCTCTGGTCCTGTAGTGTTTACTACGTCACCATGTGTCTCTGGTCCTGTAGTGTTTACTACGTCACCATGTGTCTCTGGTCCTGTAGTGTTTACTACATCACCATGTGTCTCTAGTCCTGTAGGGTTTACTACGTCACCATGTGTCTCTGGTCCTGTAGTGTTTACTACGTCACCATGTGTCTCTGGTCCTGTAGGGTTTACTACGTCACCATGTGTCTTTGGTCCTGTAGTGTTTACTACGTCACCATGTGTCTCTGGTCCTGTAGGGTTTACTACGTCATCATGTGTCTCTGGTCCTGTAGGGTTTACTTAATCACCATGTGTCTCTGGTCCTGTAGTGTTTACTATGTCATGTGTCTCTGGTCCTGTAGTGTTTACTACGTCACCATGTGTCTCTGGTCCTGTAGTGTTTACTACGTCACCATGTGTCTCTGGTCCTGTAATGTTTACTACGTCACCATGTGTCTCTGGTCCTGTAGTGTTTACTACGTCACCATGTGTCTCTGGTCCTGTAGGGTTTACTTCATCACCATGTGTCTCTGGTCCTGTAGTGTTTACTACGTCACCATGTGTCTCTGGTCCTGTAGTGTTTACTATGTCACCATGTGTCTCTGGTCCTGTTGTGTTTACTACGTCACCATGTTTCTGGTCCTGTAGTGTTTACTACGTCACCATGTGTCTCTGGTCCTGTAGTGTTTACTATGTCATGTGTCTCTGGTCCTGTAGTGTTTACCACGTCACCATGTGTCTCTGGTCCTGTAGTGTTTACTACGTCACCATGTGTCTCTGGTCCTGTAGTGTTTACTACTTCACCATGTGTCTCTGGTCCTGTAGTGTTTACTACATCACCATTTGTCTCTGGTCCCGTAGTGTTTACTATGTCATGTGTCTCTGGTCCTGTAGTGTTTACTACGTCACCATGTGTCTCTGGTCCTGTAGTGTTTACTACGTCACCATGTGTCTCTGGTCCTGTAGTGTTTACTATGTCACCATTTGTCTCTGGTCCTGTAGTGTTTACTATGTCATGTGTCTCTGGTCCTGTAGTGTTTACTATGTCATGTGTCTCTGGTCCTGTAGTGTTTACTATGTCATGTGTCTCTGGTCCTGTAGTGTTTACTATGTCACCATGTGTCTCTGGTCCTGTAGGGTTTACTACATCACCATGTGTCTCTGGTCCTGTAGTGTTTACTACGTCACCATGTGTCTCTGGTCCTGTAGTGTTTACTATGTCATGTGTCTCTGGTCCTGTAGTGTTTACTACGTCACCATGTGTCTCTGGTCCTGTAGTGTTTACTACGTCACCATGTGTCTCTGGTCCTGTAGTGTTTACTACGTCACCATGTGTCTCTGGTCCTGTAGTGTTTACTACGTCACCATGTGTCTCTGGTCCTGTAGGGTTTACTACGTCACCATGTTTCTGGTCCTGTAGTGTTTACTACGTCACCATGTGTCTCTGGTCCTGTAGTGTTTACTATGTCATGTGTCTCTGGTCCTGTAGTGTTTACTACGTCACCATGTGTCTCTGGTCCTGTAGTGTTTACTACTTCACCATGTGTCTCTGGTCCTGTAGTGTTTACTACATCACCATTTGTCTCTGGTCCCGTAGTGTTTACTATGTCATGTGTCTCTGGTCCTGTAGTGTTTACTACATCACCATGTGTCTGGTCCTGTAGTGTTTACTACGTCACCATGTGTCTCTGGTCCTGTAGTGTTTACTATGTCATGTGTCTCTGGTCCTGTAGTGTTTACTATGTCATGTGTCTCTTGTCCTGTAGTGTTTACTACGTCACCATGTGTCTGGTCCTGTAGTGTTTACTACGTCACCATTTGTCTCTGGTCCTGTAGTGTTTACTATGTCATGTGTCTCTGGTCCTGTAGTGTTTACTACGTCACCATGTGTCTCTGGTCCTGTAGTGGTTACTACGTCACCATGTGTCTCTGGTCCTGTAGTGTTTACTACGTCACCATGTGTCTCTGGTCCTGTAGTGTTTACTACTTCACCATGTGTCTCTGGTCCTGTAGTGTTTACTGTGTCACCATGTGTCTCTGGTCCTGTAATGTTTACTACGTCACCATGTGTCTCTGGTCCTGTAGTGTTTACTACGTCACCATGTGTCTCTGGTCCTGTAGGGTTTACTTCATCACCATGTGTCTCTGGTCCTGTAGTGTTTACTACATCACCGTGTCTCTGCTCCTGTAGTGTTTACTACATCACCATGTGTCTCTGGTCCTGTAATGTTTACTACGTCACCATGTGTCTCTGGTCCTGTAGTGTTTACTACGTCACCATGTGTCTCTGCTCCTGTAGTGTTTACTACATCACCATGTGTCTCTGGTCCTGTAGTGTTTACTATGTCATGTGTCTCTGGTCCTGTAGTGTTTACTACGTCACCATGTGTCTCTGGTCCTGTAGTGTTTACTACGTCACCATGTGTCTCTGGTCCTGTAGTGTTTACTATGTCATGTGTCTCTTGTCCTGTAGTGTTTACTACGTCACCATGTGTCTGGTCCTGTAGTGTTTACTACGTCACCATGTGTCTCTGATCCTGTAGTGTTTACTACATCACCATGTGTCTCTGGTCCTGTAGTGTTTACTACGTCACCATGTGTCTCTGGTCCTGTAGTGTTTACTACGTCACCATGTGTCTCTGGTCCTGTAGTGTTTACTACGTCACCATGTGTCTCTGGTCCTGTAGGGTTTACTTCATCACCATGTGTCTTTGGTCCTGTAGTGTTTACTACATCACCGTGTCTCTGGTCCTGTAGTGTTTACTATGTCATGTGTCTCTGGTCCTGTAGTGTTTACTACGTCACCATGTGTCTCTGGTCCTGTAGTGTTTACTACGTCACCATGTGTCTCTGGTCCTGTAGTGTTTACTATGTCATGTGTCTCTTGTCCTGTAGTGTTTACTATGTCACCATGTGTCTCTGGTCCTGTAGTGTTTACTACGTCACCATGTGTCTCTGGTCCTGAAGTGTTTACTACGTCACCATGTGTCTCTGGTCCTGTAGTGTTTACCTTACGTCACCATGTGTCTGGTCGTGTAGTGTTTACTACGACACCATGTGTCTCTGGTCCTGTAGGGTTTACTACGTCACCATGTGTCTCTGGTCCTGTAGTGTTTACTACGTCACCATGTGTCTCTGGTCCTGTAGGGTTTACTACCTCACCATGTGTTTCTGGTCCTGTAGTGTTTACTACGTCACCATGTGTCTTTGGTCCTGCAGTGTTTACTAGGTCACCATGTGTCTCTGGTCCTGAAGTGTTTACTACGTCACCATTTGTCTCTGGTCCTGTAGTGTTTACTACGTCACCATGTGTCTCTGGTCCTGTAGTGTTTACTACGTCACCATGTGTCTCTGGTCCTGTAGTGTTTACTACGTCACCATGTGTCTCTGGTCCTGTAGGGTTTACTACGTCACCATGTGTCTTTGGTCCTGTAGTGTTTACTACGTCACCATGTGTCTCTGGTCCTGTAGGGTTTACTACGTCATCATGTGTCTCTGGTCCTGTAGGGTTTACTTCATCACCATGTGTCTCTGGTCCTGTAGTGTTTACTATGTCATGTGTCTCTGGTCCTGTAGTGTTTACTACGTCACCATGTGTCTCTGGTCCTGTAGTGTTTACTACGTCACCATGTGTCTCTGGTCCTGTAATGTTTACTACGTCACCATGTGTCTCTGGTCCTGTAGTGTTTACTACGTCACCATGTGTCTCTGGTCCTGTAGGGTTTACTTCATCACCATGTGTCTCTGGTCCTGTAGTGTTTACTACGTCACCATGTGTCTCTGGTCCTGTAGTGTTTACTATGTCACCATGTGTCTCTGGTCCTGTTGTGTTTACTACGTCACCATGTTTCTGGTCCTGTAGTGTTTACTACGTCACCATGTGTCTCTGGTCCTGTAGTGTTTACTATGTCATGTGTCTCTGGTCCTGTAGTGTTTACCACGTCACCATGTGTCTCTGGTCCTGTAGTGTTTACTACGTCACCATGTGTCTCTGGTCCTGTAGTGTTTACTACTTCACCATGTGTCTCTGGTCCTGTAGTGTTTACTACATCACCATTTGTCTCTGGTCCCGTAGTGTTTACTATGTCATGTGTCTCTGGTCCTGTAGTGTTTACTACGTCACCATGTGTCTCTGGTCCTGTAGTGTTTACTACGTCACCATGTGTCTCTGGTCCTGTAGTGTTTACTATGTCACCATTTGTCTCTGGTCCTGTAGTGTTTACTATGTCATGTGTCTCTGGTCCTGTAGTGTTTACTATGTCATGTGTCTCTGGTCCTGTAGTGTTTACTATGTCATGTGTCTCTGGTCCTGTAGTGTTTACTATGTCACCATGTGTCTCTGGTCCTGTAGGGTTTACTACATCACCATGTGTCTCTGGTCCTGTAGTGTTTACTACGTCACCATGTGTCTCTGGTCCTGTAGTGTTTACTATGTCATGTGTCTCTGGTCCTGTAGTGTTTACTACGTCACCATGTGTCTCTGGTCCTGTAGTGTTTACTACGTCACCATGTGTCTCTGGTCCTGTAGTGTTTACTACGTCACCATGTGTCTCTGGTCCTGTAGTGTTTACTACGTCACCATGTGTCTCTGGTCCTGTAGGGTTTACTTCGTCACCATGTGTCTCTGATCCTGTAGTGTTTACTACGTCACCATGTTTCTGGTCCTGTAGTGTTTACTACGTCACCATGTGTCTCTGGTCCTGTAGTGTTTACTATGTCATGTGTCTCTGGTCCTGTAGTGTTTACTCCGTCACCATGTGTCTCTGGTCCTGTAGTGTTTACTACGTCACCATGTGTCTCTGGTCCTGTAATGTTTACTACGTCACCATGTGTCTCTGGTCCTGTAGGGTTTACTTCATCACCATGTGTCTTTGGTCCTGTAGTGTTTACTACATCACCGTGTCTCTGGTCCTGTAGTGTTTACTATGTCATGTGTCTCTGGTCCTGTAGTGTTTACTACGTCACCATGTGTCTCTGGTCCTGTAGTGTTTACTACGTCACCATGTGTCTCTGGTCCTGTAGTGTTTACTATGTCATGTGTCTCTTGTCCTGTAGTGTTTACTATGTCACCATGTGTCTCTGGTCCTGTAGTGTTTACTACGTCACCATGTGTCTCTGGTCCTGTAGTGTTTACTACATCACCATGTGTCTCTGGTCCTGTAGTGTTTACTACGTCACCATGTTTCTCTGGTCCTGTAGTGTTTACTACGTCCCCATGTGTCTCTGGTCCTGTAATGTTTACTACGTCACCATGTGTCTCTGGTCCTGTAGTGTTTACTACGTCACCATGTGTCTCTGGTCCTGTAGGGTTTACTTCATCACCATGTGTCTCTGGTCCTGTAGTGTTTACTACGTCACCATGTGTCTCTGGTCTTGTAGTGTTTACTATGTCACCATGTGTCTCTGGTCCTGTAGGGTTTACTACGTCACCATGTTTCTGGTCCTGTAGTGTTTACTACGTCACCATGTGTCTCTGGTCCTGTAGTGTTTACTATGTCATGTGTCTCTGGTCCTGTAGTGTTTACTACGTCACCATGTGTCTCTGGTCCTGTAGTGTTTACTACTTCACCATGTGTCTCTGGTCCTGTAGTGTTTACTACATCACCATTTGTCTCTGGTCCCGTAGTGTTTACTATGTCATGTGTCTCTGGTCCTGTAGTGTTTACTACATCACCATGTGTCTGGTCCTGTAGTGTTTACTACGTCACCATGTGTCTCTGGTCCTGTAGTGTTTACTATGTCATGTGTCTCTGGTCCTGTAGTGTTTACTACGTCACCATGTGTCTCTGGTCCTGTAGGGTTTACTTCATCACCATGTGTCTCTGGTCCTGTAGTGTTTACTACGTCACCATGTGTCTCTGCTCCTGTAGTGTTTACTACATCACCATGTGTCTCTGGTCCTGTAGTGTTTACTATGTCATGTGTCTCTGGTCCTGTAGTGTTTACTACGTCACCATGTGTCTCTGGTCCTGTAGTGTTTACTACGTCACCATGTGTCTCTGGTCCTGTAGTGTTTACTATGTCATGTGTCTCTTGTCCTGTAGTGTTTACTATGTCACCATGTGTCTCTGGTCCTGTAGTGTTTACTACGTCACCATGTGTCTCTGATCCTGTAGTGTTTACTACATCACCATGTGTCTCTGGTCCTGTAGTGTTTACTATGTCATGTGTCTCTGGTCCTGTAGTGTTTACTACGTCACCATGTGTCTCTGGTCCTGTAGTGTTTACTACGTCACCATGTGTCTCTGGTCCTGTAGTGTTTACTATGTCATGTGTCTCTTGTCCTGTAGTGTTTACTATGTCACCATGTGTCTCTGGTCCTGTAGTGTTTACTACGTCACCATGTGTCTCTGATCCTGTAGTGTTTACTACTTCACCATGTGTCTCTGGTCCTGTAGTGTTTACTGTGTCACCATGTGTCTCTGGTCCTGTAATGTTTACTACGTCACCATGTGTCTCTGGTCCTGTAGTGTTTACTACGTCACCATGTGTCTCTGGTCCTGTAGGGTTTACTTCATCACCATGTGTCTCTGGTCCTGTAGTGTTTACTACATCACCGTGTCTCTGCTCCTGTAGTGTTTACTACATCACCATGTGTCTCTGGTCCTGTAATGTTTACTACGTCACCATGTGTCTCTGGTCCTGTAGTGTTTACTATGTCATGTGTCTCTGGTCCTGTAGTGTTTACTACGTCACCATGTGTCTCTGGTCCTGTAGTGTTTACTACGTCACCATGTGTCTCTGGTCCTGTAGTGTTTACTATGTCATGTGTCTCTTGTCCTGTAGTGTTTACTACGTCACCATGTGTCTGGTCCTGTAGTGTTTACTACGTCACCATGTGTCTCTGATCCTGTAGTGTTTACTACATCACCATGTGTCTCTGGTCCTGTAGTGTTTACTACGTCACCATGTGTCTCTGGTCCTGTAGTGTTTACTACGTCACCATGTGTCTCTGGTCCTGTAGTGTTTACTACGTCACCATGTGTCTCTGGTCCTGTAGTGTTTACTACGTCACCATGTGTCTCTGGTCCTGTAGGGTTTACTTCATCACCATGTGTCTTTGGTCCTGTAGTGTTTACTACATCACCGTGTCTCTGGTCCTGTAGTGTTTACTATGTCATGTGTCTCTGGTCCTGTAGTGTTTACTACGTCACCATGTGTCTCTGGTCCTGTAGTGTTTACTACGTCACCATGTGTCTCTGGTCCTGTAGTGTTTACTATGTCATGTGTCTCTTGTCCTGTAGTGTTTACTATGTCACCATGTGTCTCTGGTCCTGTAGTGTTTACTACGTCACCATGTGTCTCTGGTCCTGAAGTGTTTACTACGTCACCATGTGTCTCTGGTCCTGTAGTGTTTACCTTACGTCACCATGTGTCTGGTCCTGTAGTGTTTACTACGACACCATGTGTCTCTGGTCCTGTAGGGTTTACTACGTCACCATGTGTCTCTGGTCCTGTAGTGTTTACTACGTCACCATGTGTCTCTGGTCCTGTAGGGTTTACTACCTCACCATGTGTTTCTGGTCCTGTAGTGTTTACTACGTCACCATGTGTCTTTGGTCCTGCAGTGTTTACTAGGTCACCATGTGTCTCTGGTCCTGAAGTGTTTACTACGTCACCATTTGTCTCTGGTCCTGTAGTGTTTACTACGTCACCATGTGTCTCTGGTCCTGTAGTGTTTACTACGTCACCATGTGTCTCTGGTCCTGTAGTGTTTACTACGTCACCATGTGTCTCTGGTCCTGTAGTGTTTACTACGTCACCATGTGTCTCTGGTCCTGTAGTGTTTACTACATCACCATGTGTCTCTAGTCCTGTAGGGTTTACTACGTCACCATGTGTCTCTGGTCCTGTAGTGTTTACTACGTCACCATGTGTCTCTGGTCCTGTAGGGTTTACTACGTCACCATGTGTCTTTGGTCCTGTAGTGTTTACTACGTCACCATGTGTCTCTGGTCCTGTAGGGTTTACTACGTCATCATGTGTCTCTGGTCCTGTAGGGTTTACTTCATCACCATGTGTCTCTGGTCCTGTAGTGTTTACTATGTCATGTGTCTCTGGTCCTGTAGTGTTTACTACGTCACCATGTGTCTCTGGTCCTGTAGTGTTTACTACGTCACCATGTGTCTCTGGTCCTGTAGTGTTGACTACATCACCATGTGTCTCTGGTCCTGTAGTGTTTACTACGTCACCATGTGTCTCTGGTCCTGTAGTGTTTACTACGTCACCATGTGTCTCTGGTCCTGTAATGTTTACTACGTCACCATGTGTCTCTGGTCCTGTAGTGTTTACTACGTCACCATGTGTCTCTGGTCCTGTAGTGTTTACTATGTCACCATGTGTCTCTGGTCCTGTTGTGTTTACTACGTCACCATGTTTCTGGTCCTGTAGTGTTTACTACGTCACCATGTGTCTCTGGTCCTGTAGTGTTTACTATGTCATGTGTCTCTGGTCCTGTAGTGTTTACCACGTCACCATGTGTCTCTGGTCCTGTAGTGTTTACTACGTCACCATGTGTCTCTGGTCCTGTAGTGTTTACTACTTCACCATGTGTCTCTGGTCCTGTAGTGTTTACTACATCACCATTTGTCTCTGGTCCCGTAGTGTTTACTATGTCATGTGTCTCTGGTCCTGTAGTGTTTACTACGTCACCATGTGTCTCTGGTCCTGTAGTGTTTACTACGTCACCATGTGTCTCTGGTCCTGTAGTGTTTACTATGTCACCATTTGTCTCTGGTCCTGTAGTGTTTACTATGTCATGTGTCTCTGGTCCTGTAGTGTTTACTATGTCATGTGTCTCTGGTCCTGTAGTGTTTACTATGTCATGTGTCTCTGGTCCTGTAGTGTTTACTATGTCACCATGTGTCTCTGGTCCTGTAGGGTTTACTACATCACCATGTGTCTCTGGTCCTGTAGTGTTTACTACGTCACCATGTGTCTCTGGTCCTGTAGTGTTTACTATGTCATGTGTCTCTGGTCCTGTAGTGTTTACTACGTCACCATGTGTCTCTGGTCCTGTAGTGTTTACTACGTCACCATGTGTCTCTGGTCCTGTAGTGTTTACTACGTCACCATGTGTCTCTGGTCCTGTATTGTTTACTACGTCACCATGTGTCTCTGGTCCTGTAGGGTTTACTTCGTCACCATGTGTCTCTGATCCTGTAGTGTTTACTACGTCACCATGTTTCTGGTCCTGTAGTGTTTACTACGTCACCATGTGTCTCTGGTCCTGTAGTGTTTACTATGTCATGTGTCTCTGGTCCTGTAGTGTTTACTCCGTCACCATGTGTCTCTGGTCCTGTAGTGTTTACTACGTCACCATGTGTCTCTGGTCCTGTAATGTTTACTACGTCACCATGTGTCTGGTCCTGTAGTGTTTACTACGTCACCATGTGTCTCTGGTCCTGTAGTGTTTACTACGTCACCATGTGTCTCTGGTCCTGTAGTGTTTACTACGTCACCATGTGTCTCTGGTCCTGTAGTGTTTACTACGTCACCATGTGTCTGGTCCTGTAGTGTTTACTACGACACCATGTGTCTCTGGTCCTGTAGGGTTTACTACGTCACCATGTGTCTCTGGTCCTGTAGTGTTTACTACGTCACCATGTGTCTCTGGTCCTGTAGGGTTTACTACGTCACCATGTGTTTCTGGTCCTGTAGTGTTTACTACGTCACCATGTGTCTTTGGTCCTGCAGTGTTTACTAGGTCACCATGTGTCTCTGGTCCTGAAGTGTTTACTACGTCACCATGTGTCTCTGGTCCTGTAGTGTTTACTACGTCACCATGTGTCTCTGGTCCTGTAGTGTTTACTACGTCACCATGTGTCTCTGGTCCTGAAGTGTTTACTACATCACCATGTGTCTCTAGTCCTGTAGGGTTTACTACGTCACCATGTGTCTCTGGTCCTGTAGTGTTTACTACGTCACCATGTGTCTCTGGTCCTGTAGGGTTTACTACGTCACCATGTGTCTTTGGTCCTGTAGTGTTTACTACGTCACCATGTGTCTCTGGTCCTGTAGGGTTTACTACGTCATCATGTGTCTCTGGTCCTGTAGGGTTTACTTCATCACCATGTGTCTCTGGTCCTGTAGTGTTTACTATGTCATGTGTCTCTGGTCCTGTAGTGTTTACTACGTCACCATGTGTCTCTGGTCCTGTAGTGTTTACTACGTCACCATGTGTCTCTGGTCCTGTAGTGTTTACTACATCACCATGTGTCTCTGGTCCTGTAGTGTTTACTACGTCACCATGTTTCTCTGGTCCTGTAGTGTTTACTACGTCCCCATGTGTCTCTGGTCCTGTAATGTTTACTACGTCACCATGTGTCTCTGGTCCTGTAGTGTTTACTACGTCACCATGTGTCTCTGGTCCTGTAGGGTTTACTTCATCACCATGTGTCTCTGGTCCTGTAGTGTTTACTACGTCACCATGTGTCTCTGGTCCTGTAGTGTTTACTATGTCATGTGTCTCTGGTCCTGTAGTGTTTACTACGTCACCATGTGTCTCTGGTCCTGTAGTGTTTACTACTTCACCATGTGTCTCTGGTCCTGTAGTGTTTACTACATCACCATTTGTCTCTGGTCCCGTAGTGTTTACTATGTCATGTGTCTCTGGTCCTGTAGTGTTTACTACATCACCATGTGTCTGGTCCTGTAGTGTTTACTACGTCACCATGTGTCTCTGGTCCTGTAGTGTTTACTATGTCATGTGTCTCTGGTCCTGTAGTGTTTACTACATCACCATGTGTCTGGTCCTGTAGTGTTTACTACATCACCATGTGTCTGGTCCTGTAGTGTTTACTACGTCACCATGTGTCTCTGGTCCTGTAGTGTTTACTATGTCATGTGTCTCTGGTCCTGTAGTGTTTACTACGTCACCATGTGTCTCTGGTCCTGTAGGGTTTACTTCATCACCATGTGTCTCTGGTCCTGTAGTGTTTACTACGTCACCATGTGTCTCTGCTCCTGTAGTGTTTACTACATCACCATGTGTCTCTGGTCCTGTAGTGTTTACTATGTCATGTGTCTCTGGTTCTGTAGTGTTTACTACGTCACCATGTGTCTCTGGTCCTGTAGTGTTTACTACGTCACCATGTGTCTCTGGTCCTGTAGTGTTTACTATGTCATGTGTCTCTTGTCCTGTAGTGTTTACTATGTCACCATGTGTCTCTGGTCCTGTAGTGTTTACTACGTCACCATGTGTCTCTGATCCTGTAGTGTTTACTACGTCACCATGTGTCTGGTCCTGTAGTGTTTACTACGTCACCATTTGTCTCTGGTCCTGTAGTGTTTACTATGTCATGTGTCTCTGGTCCTGTAGTGTTTACTACGTCACCATGTGTCTCTGGTCCTGTAGTGGTTACTACGTCACCATGTGTCTCTGGTCCTGTAGTGTTTACTACGTCACCATGTGTCTCTGGTCCTGTAGTGTTTACTACTTCACCATGTGTCTCTGGTCCTGTAGTGTTTACTGTGTCACCATGTGTCTCTGGTCCTGTAATGTTTACTACGTCACCATGTGTCTCTGGTCCTGTAGTGTTTACTACGTCACCATGTGTCTCTGGTCCTGTAGGGTTTACTTCATCACCATGTGTCTCTGGTCCTGTAGTGTTTACTACATCACCGTGTCTCTGCTCCTGTAGTGTTTACTACATCACCATGTGTCTCTGGTCCTGTAATGTTTACTACGTCACCATGTGTCTCTGGTCCTGTAGTGTTTACTACGTCACCATGTGTCTCTGCTCCTGTAGTGTTTACTACATCACCATGTGTCTCTGGTCCTGTAGTGTTTACTATGTCATGTGTCTCTGGTCCTGTAGTGTTTACTACGTCACCATGTGTCTCTGGTCCTGTAGTGTTTACTACGTCACCATGTGTCTCTGGTCCTGTAGTGTTTACTATGTCATGTGTCTCTTGTCCTGTAGTGTTTACTACGTCACCATGTGTCTGGTCCTGTAGTGTTTACTACGTCACCATGTGTCTCTGATCCTGTAGTGTTTACTACATCACCATGTGTCTCTGGTCCTGTAGTGTTTACTACGTCACCATGTGTCTCTGGTCCTGTAGTGTTTACTACGTCACCATGTGTCTCTGGTCCTGTAGTGTTTACTACGTCACCATGTGTCTCTGGTCCTGTAGTGTTTACTACGTCACCATGTGTCTCTGGTCCTGTAGGGTTTACTTCATCACCATGTGTCTTTGGTCCTGTAGTGTTTACTACATCACCGTGTCTCTGGTCCTGTAGTGTTTACTATGTCATGTGTCTCTGGTCCTGTAGTGTTTACTACGTCACCATGTGTCTCTGGTCCTGTAGTGTTTACTACGTCACCATGTGTCTCTGGTCCTGTAGTGTTTACTATGTCATGTGTCTCTTGTCCTGTAGTGTTTACTATGTCACCATGTGTCTCTGGTCCTGTAGTGTTTACTACGTCACCATGTGTCTCTGGTCCTGAAGTGTTTACTACGTCACCATGTGTCTCTGGTCCTGTAGTGTTTACCTTACGTCACCATGTGTCTGGTCCTGTAGTGTTTACTACGACACCATGTGTCTCTGGTCCTGTAGGGTTTACTACGTCACCATGTGTCTCTGGTCCTGTAGTGTTTACTACGTCACCATGTGTCTCTGGTCCTGTAGGGTTTACTACCTCACCATGTGTTTCTGGTCCTGTAGTGTTTACTACGTCACCATGTGTCTTTGGTCCTGCAGTGTTTACTAGGTCACCATGTGTCTCTGGTCCTGAAGTGTTTACTACGTCACCATTTGTCTCTGGTCCTGTAGTGTTTACTACGTCACCATGTGTCTCTGGTCCTGTAGTGTTTACTACGTCACCATGTGTCTCTGGTCCTGTAGTGTTTACTACGTCACCATGTGTCTCTGGTCCTGTAGTGTTTACTACGTCACCATGTGTCTCTGGTCCTGTAGTGTTTACTACATCACCATGTGTCTCTAGTCCTGTAGGGTTTACTACGTCACCATGTGTCTCTGGTCCTGTAGTGTTTACTACGTCACCATGTGTCTCTGGTCCTGTAGGGTTTACTACGTCACCATGTGTCTTTGGTCCTGTAGTGTTTACTACGTCACCATGTGTCTCTGGTCCTGTAGGGTTTACTACGTCATCATGTGTCTCTGGTCCTGTAGGGTTTACTTCATCACCATGTGTCTCTGGTCCTGTAGTGTTTACTATGTCATGTGTCTCTGGTCCTGTAGTGTTTACTACGTCACCATGTGTCTCTGGTCCTGTAGTGTTTACTACGTCACCATGTGTCTCTGGTCCTGTAGTGTTGACTACATCACCATGTGTCTCTGGTCCTGTAGTGTTTACTACGTCACCATGTGTCTCTGGTCCTGTAGTGTTTACTACGTCACCATGTGTCTCTGGTCCTGTAATGTTTACTACGTCACCATGTGTCTCTGGTCCTGTAGTGTTTACTACGTCACCATGTGTCTCTGGTCCTGTAGGGTTTACTTCATCACCATGTGTCTCTGGTCCTGTAGTGTTTACTACGTCACCATGTGTCTCTGGTCCTGTAGTGTTTACTATGTCACCATGTGTCTCTGGTCCTGTTGTGTTTACTACGTCACCATGTTTCTGGTCCTGTAGTGTTTACTACGTCACCATGTGTCTCTGGTCCTGTAGTGTTTACTATGTCATGTGTCTCTGGTCCTGTAGTGTTTACCACGTCACCATGTGTCTCTGGTCCTGTAGTGTTTACTACGTCACCATGTGTCTCTGGTCCTGTAGTGTTTACTACTTCACCATGTGTCTCTGGTCCTGTAGTGTTTACTACATCACCATTTGTCTCTGGTCCCGTAGTGTTTACTATGTCATGTGTCTCTGGTCCTGTAGTGTTTACTACGTCACCATGTGTCTCTGGTCCTGTAGTGTTTACTACGTCACCATGTGTCTCTGGTCCTGTAGTGTTTACTATGTCACCATTTGTCTCTGGTCCTGTAGTGTTTACTATGTCATGTGTCTCTGGTCCTGTAGTGTTTACTATGTCATGTGTCTCTGGTCCTGTAGTGTTTACTATGTCATGTGTCTCTGGTCCTGTAGTGTTTACTATGTCACCATGTGTCTCTGGTCCTGTAGGGTTTACTACATCACCATGTGTCTCTGGTCCTGTAGTGTTTACTACGTCACCATGTGTCTCTGGTCCTGTAGTGTTTACTATGTCATGTGTCTCTGGTCCTGTAGTGTTTACTACGTCACCATGTGTCTCTGGTCCTGTAGTGTTTACTACGTCACCATGTGTCTCTGGTCCTGTAGTGTTTACTACGTCACCATGTGTCTCTGGTCCTGTATTGTTTACTACGTCACCATGTGTCTCTGGTCCTGTAGGGTTTACTTCGTCACCATGTGTCTCTGATCCTGTAGTGTTTACTACGTCACCATGTTTCTGGTCCTGTAGTGTTTACTACGTCACCATGTGTCTCTGGTCCTGTAGTGTTTACTATGTCATGTGTCTCTGGTCCTGTAGTGTTTACTCCGTCACCATGTGTCTCTGGTCCTGTAGTGTTTACTACGTCACCATGTGTCTCTGGTCCTGTAATGTTTACTACGTCACCATGTGTCTGGTCCTGTAGTGTTTACTACGTCACCATGTGTCTCTGGTCCTGTAGTGTTTACTACGTCACCATGTGTCTCTGGTCCTGTAGTGTTTACTACGTCACCATGTGTCTCTGGTCCTGTAGTGTTTACTACGTCACCATGTGTCTGGTCCTGTAGTGTTTACTACGACACCATGTGTCTCTGGTCCTGTAGGGTTTACTACGTCACCATGTGTCTCTGGTCCTGTAGTGTTTACTACGTCACCATGTGTCTCTGGTCCTGTAGGGTTTACTACGTCACCATGTGTTTCTGGTCCTGTAGTGTTTACTACGTCACCATGTGTCTTTGGTCCTGCAGTGTTTACTAGGTCACCATGTGTCTCTGGTCCTGAAGTGTTTACTACGTCACCATGTGTCTCTGGTCCTGTAGTGTTTACTACGTCACCATGTGTCTCTGGTCCTGTAGTGTTTACTACGTCACCATGTGTCTCTGGTCCTGAAGTGTTTACTACATCACCATGTGTCTCTAGTCCTGTAGGGTTTACTACGTCACCATGTGTCTCTGGTCCTGTAGTGTTTACTACGTCACCATGTGTCTCTGGTCCTGTAGGGTTTACTACGTCACCATGTGTCTTTGGTCCTGTAGTGTTTACTACGTCACCATGTGTCTCTGGTCCTGTAGGGTTTACTACGTCATCATGTGTCTCTGGTCCTGTAGGGTTTACTTCATCACCATGTGTCTCTGGTCCTGTAGTGTTTACTATGTCATGTGTCTCTGGTCCTGTAGTGTTTACTACGTCACCATGTGTCTCTGGTCCTGTAGTGTTTACTACGTCACCATGTGTCTCTGGTCCTGTAGTGTTTACTACATCACCATGTGTCTCTGGTCCTGTAGTGTTTACTACGTCACCATGTTTCTCTGGTCCTGTAGTGTTTACTACGTCCCCATGTGTCTCTGGTCCTGTAATGTTTACTACGTCACCATGTGTCTCTGGTCCTGTAGTGTTTACTACGTCACCATGTGTCTCTGGTCCTGTAGGGTTTACTTCATCACCATGTGTCTCTGGTCCTGTAGTGTTTACTACGTCACCATGTGTCTCTGGTCCTGTAGTGTTTACTACGTCACCATGTGTCTCTGGTCCTGTAGTGTTTACTACGTCACCATGTTTCTCTGGTCCTGTAGTGTTTACTACGTCCCCATGTGTCTCTGGTCCTGTAATGTTTACTACGTCACCATGTGTCTCTGGTCCTGTAGTGTTTACTACGTCACCATGTGTCTCTGGTCCTGTAGGGTTTACTTCATCACCATGTGTCTCTGGTCCTGTAGTGTTTACTACGTCACCATGTGTCTCTGGTCTTGTAGTGTTTACTATGTCACCATGTGTCTCTGGTCCTGTAGGGTTTACTACGTCACCATGTTTCTGGTCCTGTAGTGTTTACTACGTCACCATGTGTCTCTGGTCCTGTAGTGTTTACTATGTCATGTGTCTCTGGTCCTGTAGTGTTTACTACGTCACCATGTGTCTCTGGTCCTGTAGTGTTTACTACTTCACCATGTGTCTCTGGTCCTGTAGTGTTTACTACATCACCATTTGTCTCTGGTCCCGTAGTGTTTACTATGTCATGTGTCTCTGGTCCTGTAGTGTTTACTACATCACCATGTGTCTGGTCCTGTAGTGTTTACTACGTCACCATGTGTCTCTGGTCCTGTAGTGTTTACTATGTCATGTGTCTCTGGTCCTGTAGTGTTTACTACGTCACCATGTGTGTCTGCTCCTGTAGTGTTTACTACATCACCATGTGTCTCTGGTCCTGTAGTGTTTACTATGTCATGTGTCTCTGGTCCTGTAGTGTTTACTACGTCACCATGTGTCTCTGGTCCTGTAGGGTTTACTTCATCACCATGTGTCTCTGGTCCTGTAGTGTTTACTACGTCACCATGTGTGTCTGCTCCTGTAGTGTTTACTACATCACCATGTGTCTCTGGTCCTGTAGTGTTTACTATGTCATGTGTCTCTGGTCCTGTAGTGTTTACTACGTCACCATGTGTCTCTGGTCCTGTAGTGTTTACTACGTCACCATGTGTCTCTGGTCCTGTAGTGTTTACTATGTCATGTGTCTCTTGTCCTGTAGTGTTTACTATGTCACCATGTGTCTCTGGTCCTGTAGTGTTTACTACGTCACCATGTGTCTCTGGTCCTGTAGTGTTTACTATGTCACCATTTGTCTCTGGTCCTGTAGTGTTTACTATGTCATGTGTCTCTGGTCCTGTAGTGTTTACTATGTCATGTGTCTCTGGTCCTGTAGTGTTTACTATGTCATGTGTCTCTGGTCCTGTAGTGTTTACTATGTCACCATGTGTCTCTGGTCCTGTAGGGTTTACTACATCACCATGTGTCTCTGGTCCTGTAGTGTTTACTACGTCACCATGTGTCTCTGGTCCTGTAGTGTTTACTATGTCATGTGTCTCTGGTCCTGTAGTGTTTACTACGTCACCATGTGTCTCTGGTCCTGTAGTGTTTACTACGTCACCATGTGTCTCTGGTCCTGTAGTGTTTACTACGTCACCATGTGTCTCTGGTCCTGTATTGTTTACTACGTCACCATGTGTCTCTGGTCCTGTAGGGTTTACTTCGTCACCATGTGTCTCTGATCCTGTAGTGTTTACTACGTCACCATGTTTCTGGTCCTGTAGTGTTTACTACGTCACCATGTGTCTCTGGTCCTGTAGTGTTTACTATGTCATGTGTCTCTGGTCCTGTAGTGTTTACTCCGTCACCATGTGTCTCTGGTCCTGTAGTGTTTACTACGTCACCATGTGTCTCTGGTCCTGTAATGTTTACTACGTCACCATGTGTCTGGTCCTGTAGTGTTTACTACGTCACCATGTGTCTCTGGTCCTGTAGTGTTTACTACGTCACCATGTGTCTCTGGTCCTGTAGTGTTTACTACGTCACCATGTGTCTCTGGTCCTGTAGTGTTTACTACGTCACCATGTGTCTGGTCCTGTAGTGTTTACTACGACACCATGTGTCTCTGGTCCTGTAGGGTTTACTACGTCACCATGTGTCTCTGGTCCTGTAGTGTTTACTACGTCACCATGTGTCTCTGGTCCTGTAGGGTTTACTACGTCACCATGTGTTTCTGGTCCTGTAGTGTTTACTACGTCACCATGTGTCTTTGGTCCTGCAGTGTTTACTAGGTCACCATGTGTCTCTGGTCCTGAAGTGTTTACTACGTCACCATGTGTCTCTGGTCCTGTAGTGTTTACTACGTCACCATGTGTCTCTGGTCCTGTAGTGTTTACTACGTCACCATGTGTCTCTGGTCCTGAAGTGTTTACTACATCACCATGTGTCTCTAGTCCTGTAGGGTTTACTACGTCACCATGTGTCTCTGGTCCTGTAGTGTTTACTACGTCACCATGTGTCTCTGGTCCTGTAGGGTTTACTACGTCACCATGTGTCTTTGGTCCTGTAGTGTTTACTACGTCACCATGTGTCTCTGGTCCTGTAGGGTTTACTACGTCATCATGTGTCTCTGGTCCTGTAGGGTTTACTTCATCACCATGTGTCTCTGGTCCTGTAGTGTTTACTATGTCATGTGTCTCTGGTCCTGTAGTGTTTACTACGTCACCATGTGTCTCTGGTCCTGTAGTGTTTACTACGTCACCATGTGTCTCTGGTCCTGTAGTGTTTACTACATCACCATGTGTCTCTGGTCCTGTAGTGTTTACTACGTCACCATGTTTCTCTGGTCCTGTAGTGTTTACTACGTCCCCATGTGTCTCTGGTCCTGTAATGTTTACTACGTCACCATGTGTCTCTGGTCCTGTAGTGTTTACTACGTCACCATGTGTCTCTGGTCCTGTAGGGTTTACTTCATCACCATGTGTCTCTGGTCCTGTAGTGTTTACTACGTCACCATGTGTCTCTGGTCCTGTAGTGTTTACTACGTCACCATGTGTCTCTGGTCCTGTAGTGTTTACTACGTCACCATGTTTCTCTGGTCCTGTAGTGTTTACTACGTCCCCATGTGTCTCTGGTCCTGTAATGTTTACTACGTCACCATGTGTCTCTGGTCCTGTAGTGTTTACTACGTCACCATGTGTCTCTGGTCCTGTAGGGTTTACTTCATCACCATGTGTCTCTGGTCCTGTAGTGTTTACTACGTCACCATGTGTCTCTGGTCTTGTAGTGTTTACTATGTCACCATGTGTCTCTGGTCCTGTAGGGTTTACTACGTCACCATGTTTCTGGTCCTGTAGTGTTTACTACGTCACCATGTGTCTCTGGTCCTGTAGTGTTTACTATGTCATGTGTCTCTGGTCCTGTAGTGTTTACTACGTCACCATGTGTCTCTGGTCCTGTAGTGTTTACTACTTCACCATGTGTCTCTGGTCCTGTAGTGTTTACTACATCACCATTTGTCTCTGGTCCCGTAGTGTTTACTATGTCATGTGTCTCTGGTCCTGTAGTGTTTACTACATCACCATGTGTCTGGTCCTGTAGTGTTTACTACGTCACCATGTGTCTCTGGTCCTGTAGTGTTTACTATGTCATGTGTCTCTGGTCCTGTAGTGTTTACTACGTCACCATGTGTGTCTGCTCCTGTAGTGTTTACTACATCACCATGTGTCTCTGGTCCTGTAGTGTTTACTATGTCATGTGTCTCTGGTCCTGTAGTGTTTACTACGTCACCATGTGTCTCTGGTCCTGTAGGGTTTACTTCATCACCATGTGTCTCTGGTCCTGTAGTGTTTACTACGTCACCATGTGTGTCTGCTCCTGTAGTGTTTACTACATCACCATGTGTCTCTGGTCCTGTAGTGTTTACTATGTCATGTGTCTCTGGTCCTGTAGTGTTTACTACGTCACCATGTGTCTCTGGTCCTGTAGTGTTTACTACGTCACCATGTGTCTCTGGTCCTGTAGTGTTTACTATGTCATGTGTCTCTTGTCCTGTAGTGTTTACTATGTCACCATGTGTCTCTGGTCCTGTAGTGTTTACTACGTCACCATGTGTCTCTGATCCTGTAGTGTTTACTACGTCACCATGTGTCTCTGGTCCTGTAGTGTTTACTATGTCATGTGTCTCTGGTCCTGTAGTGTTTACTACTTCACCATGTGTCTGGTCCTGTAGTGTTTACTACGTCACCATTTGTCTCTGGTCCTGTAGTGTTTACTATGTCATGTGTCTCTGGTCCTGTAGTGTTTACTACGTCACCATGTGTCTCTGGTCCTGTAGTGGTTACTACGTCACCATGTGTCTCTGGTCCTGTAGTGTTTACTACGTCACCATGTGTCTCTGGTCCTGTAGTGTTTACTACGTCACCATGTGTCTCTGGTCCTGTAGTGTTTACTACATCACCATGTGTCTCTAGTCCTGTAGGGTTTACTACGTCACCATGTGTCTCTGGTCCTGTAGTGTTTACTACGTCACCATGTGTCTCTGGTCCTGTAGGGTTTACTACGTCACCATGTGTCTTTGGTCCTGTAGTGTTTACTACGTCACCATGTGTCTCTGGTCCTGTAGGGTTTACTACGTCATCATGTGTCTCTGGTCCTGTAGGGTTTACTTCATCACCATGTGTCTCTGGTCCTGTAGTGTTTACTATGTCATGTGTCTCTGGTCCTGTAGTGTTTAGTACGTCACCATGTGTCTCTGGTCCTGTAGTGTTTACTACGTCACCATGTGTCTCTGGTCCTGTAGTGTTGACTACATCACCATGTGTCTCTGGTCCTGTAGTGTTTACTACGTCACCATGTGTCTCTGGTCCTGTAGTGTTTACTACGTCACCATGTGTCTCTGGTCCTGTAATGTTTACTACGTCACCATGTGTCTCTGGTCCTGTAGTGTTTACTACGTCACCATGTGTCTCTGGTCCTGTAGGGTTTACTTCATCACCATGTGTCTCTGGTCCTGTAGTGTTTACTACGTCACCATGTGTCTCTGGTCCTGTAGTGTTTACTATGTCACCATGTGTCTCTGGTCCTGTTGTGTTTACTACGTCACCATGTTTCTGGTCCTGTAGTGTTTACTACGTCACCATGTGTCTCTGGTCCTGTAGTGTTTACTATGTCATGTGTCTCTGGTCCTGTAGTGTTTACCACGTCACCATGTGTCTCTGGTCCTGTAGTGTTTACTACGTCACCATGTGTCTCTGGTCCTGTAGTGTTTACTACTTCACCATGTGTCTCTGGTCCTGTAGTGTTTACTACATCACCATTTGTCTCTGGTCCCGTAGTGTTTACTATGTCATGTGTCTCTGGTCCTGTAGTGTTTACTACGTCACCATGTGTCTCTGGTCCTGTAGTGTTTACTACGTCACCATGTGTCTCTGGTCCTGTAGTGTTTACTATGTCACCATTTGTCTCTGGTCCTGTAGTGTTTACTATGTCATGTGTCTCTGGTCCTGTAGTGTTTACTATGTCATGTGTCTCTGGTCCTGTAGTGTTTACTATGTCATGTGTCTCTGGTCCTGTAGTGTTTACTATGTCACCATGTGTCTCTGGTCCTGTAGGGTTTACTACATCACCATGTGTCTCTGGTCCTGTAGTGTTTACTACGTCACCATGTGTCTCTGGTCCTGTAGTGTTTACTATGTCATGTGTCTCTGGTCCTGTAGTGTTTACTACGTCACCATGTGTCTCTGGTCCTGTAGTGTTTACTACGTCACCATGTGTCTCTGGTCCTGTAGTGTTTACTACGTCACCATGTGTCTCTGGTCCTGTATTGTTTACTACGTCACCATGTGTCTCTGGTCCTGTAGGGTTTACTTCGTCACCATGTGTCTCTGATCCTGTAGTGTTTACTACGTCACCATGTTTCTGGTCCTGTAGTGTTTACTACGTCACCATGTGTCTCTGGTCCTGTAGTGTTTACTATGTCATGTGTCTCTGGTCCTGTAGTGTTTACTCCGTCACCATGTGTCTCTGGTCCTGTAGTGTTTACTACGTCACCATGTGTCTCTGGTCCTGTAATGTTTACTACGTCACCATGTGTCTGGTCCTGTAGTGTTTACTACGTCACCATGTGTCTCTGGTCCTGTAGTGTTTACTACGTCACCATGTGTCTCTGGTCCTGTAGTGTTTACTACGTCACCATGTGTCTCTGGTCCTGTAGTGTTTACTACGTCACCATGTGTCTGGTCCTGTAGTGTTTACTACGACACCATGTGTCTCTGGTCCTGTAGGGTTTACTACGTCACCATGTGTCTCTGGTCCTGTAGTGTTTACTACGTCACCATGTGTCTCTGGTCCTGTAGGGTTTACTACGTCACCATGTGTTTCTGGTCCTGTAGTGTTTACTACGTCACCATGTGTCTTTGGTCCTGCAGTGTTTACTAGGTCACCATGTGTCTCTGGTCCTGAAGTGTTTACTACGTCACCATGTGTCTCTGGTCCTGTAGTGTTTACTACGTCACCATGTGTCTCTGGTCCTGTAGTGTTTACTACGTCACCATGTGTCTCTGGTCCTGAAGTGTTTACTACATCACCATGTGTCTCTAGTCCTTTAGGGTTTACTACGTCACCATGTGTCTCTGGTCCTGTAGTGTTTACTACGTCACCATGTGTCTCTGGTCCTGTAGGGTTTATTACGTCACCATGTGTCTTTGGTCCTGTAGTGTTTACTACGTCACCATGTGTCTCTGGTCCTGTAGGGTTTACTACGTCATCATGTGTCTCTGGTCCTGTAGGGTTTACTTCATCACCATGTGTCTCTGGTCCTGTAGTGTTTACTATGTCATGTGTCTCTGGTCCTGTAGTGTTTACTACGTCACCATGTGTCTCTGGTCCTGTAGTGTTTACTACGTCACCATGTGTCTCTGGTCCTGTAGTGTTTACTACATCACCATGTGTCTCTGGTCCTGTAGTGTTTACTACGTCACCATGTTTCTCTGGTCCTGTAGTGTTTACTACGTCCCCATGTGTCTCTGGTCCTGTAATGTTTACTACGTCACCATGTGTCTCTGGTCCTGTAGTGTTTACTACGTCACCATGTGTCTCTGGTCCTGTAGGGTTTACTTCATCACCATGTGTCTCTGGTCCTGTAGTGTTTACTACGTCACCATGTGTCTCTGGTCTTGTAGTGTTTACTATGTCACCATGTGTCTCTGGTCCTGTAGGGTTTACTACGTCACCATGTTTCTGGTCCTGTAGTGTTTACTACGTCACCATGTGTCTCTGGTCCTGTAGTGTTTACTATGTCATGTGTCTCTGGTCCTGTAGTGTTTACTACGTCACCATGTGTCTCTGGTCCTGTAGGGTTTACTACGTCACCATGTGTCTCTGGTCCTGTAGTGTTTACTACGTCACCATGTGTCTCTGGTCCTGTAGGGTTTACTACGTCACCATGTGTCTTTGGTCCTGTAGTGTTTACTACGTCACCATGTGTCTCTGGTCCTGTAGGGTTTACTACGTCATCATGTGTCTCTGGTCCTGTAGGGTTTACTTCATCACCATGTGTCTCTGGTCCTGTAGTGTTTACTATGTCATGTGTCTCTGGTCCTGTAGTGTTTACTACGTCACCATGTGTCTCTGGTCCTGTAGTGTTTACTACGTCACCATGTGTCTCTGGTCCTGTAGTGTTTACTACATCACCATGTGTCTCTGGTCCTGTAGTGTTTACTACGTCACCATGTTTCTCTGGTCCTGTAGTGTTTACTACGTCCCCATGTGTCTCTGGTCCTGTAATGTTTACTACGTCACCATGTGTCTCTGGTCCTGTAGTGTTTACTACGTCACCATGTGTCTCTGGTCCTGTAGGGTTTACTTCATCACCATGTGTCTCTGGTCCTGTAGTGTTTACTACGTCACCATGTGTCTCTGGTCTTGTAGTGTTTACTATGTCACCATGTGTCTCTGGTCCTGTAGGGTTTACTACGTCACCATGTTTCTGGTCCTGTAGTGTTTACTACGTCACCATGTGTCTCTGGTCCTGTAGTGTTTACTATGTCATGTGTCTCTGGTCCTGTAGTGTTTACTACGTCACCATGTGTCTCTGGTCCTGTAGTGTTTACTACTTCACCATGTGTCTCTGGTCCTGTAGTGTTTACTACATCACCATTTGTCTCTGGTCCCGTAGTGTTTACTATGTCATGTGTCTCTGGTCCTGTAGTGTTTACTACATCACCATGTGTCTGGTCCTGTAGTGTTTACTACGTCACCATGTGTCTCTGGTCCTGTAGTGTTTACTATGTCATGTGTCTCTGGTCCTGTAGTGTTTACTACGTCACCATGTGTCTCTGGTCCTGTAGGGTTTACTTCATCACCATGTGTCTCTGGTCCTGTAGTGTTTACTACGTCACCATGTGTGTCTGCTCCTGTAGTGTTTACTACATCACCATGTGTCTCTGGTCCTGTAGTGTTTACTATGTCATGTGTCTCTGGTCCTGTAGTGTTTACTACGTCACCATGTGTCTCTGGTCCTGTAGTGTTTACTACGTCACCATGTGTCTCTGGTCCTGTAGTGTTTACTATGTCATGTGTCTCTTGTCCTGTAGTGTTTACTATGTCACCATGTGTCTCTGGTCCTGTAGTGTTTACTACGTCACCATGTGTCTCTGATCCTGTAGTGTTTACTACGTCACCATGTGTCTCTGGTCCTGTAGTGTTTACTATGTCATGTGTCTCTGGTCCTGTAGTGTTTACTACTTCACCATGTGTCTGGTCCTGTAGTGTTTACTACGTCACCATTTGTCTCTGGTCCTGTAGTGTTTACTATGTCATGTGTCTCTGGTCCTGTAGTGTTTACTACGTCACCATGTGTCTCTGGTCCTGTAGTGGTTACTACGTCACCATGTGTCTCTGGTCCTGTAGTGTTTACTACGTCACCATGTGTCTCTGGTCCTGTAGTGTTTACTACTTCACCATGTGTCTCTGGTCCTGTAGTGTTTACTGTGTCACCATGTGTCTCTGGTCCTGTAATGTTTACTACGTCACCATGTGTCTCTGGTCCTGTAGTGTTTACTACGTCACCATGTGTCTCTGGTCTTGTAGTGTTTACTATGTCACCATGTGTCTCTGGTCCTGTAGGGTTTACTACGTCACCATGTTTCTGGTCCTGTAGTGTTTACTACGTCACCATGTGTCTCTGGTCCTGTAGTGTTTACTATGTCATGTGTCTCTGGTCCTGTAGTGTTTACTACGTCACCATGTGTCTCTGGTCCTGTAGTGTTTACTACTTCACCATGTGTCTCTGGTCCTGTAGTGTTTACTACATCACCATTTGTCTCTGGTCCCGTAGTGTTTACTATGTCATGTGTCTCTGGTCCTGTAGTGTTTACTACATCACCATGTGTCTGGTCCTGTAGTGTTTACTACGTCACCATGTGTCTCTGGTCCTGTAGTGTTTACTATGTCATGTGTCTCTGGTCCTGTAGTGTTTACTACGTCACCATGTGTCTCTGGTCCTGTAGGGTTTACTTCATCACCATGTGTCTCTGGTCCTGTAGTGTTTACTACGTCACCATGTGTCTCTGCTCCTGTAGTGTTTACTACATCACCATGTGTCTCTGGTCCTGTAGTGTTTACTATGTCATGTGTCTCTGGTCCTGTAGTGTTTACTACGTCACCATGTGTCTCTGGTCCTGTAGTGTTTACTACGTCACCATGTGTCTCTGGTCCTGTAGTGTTTACTATGTCATGTGTCTCTTGTCCTGTAGTGTTTACTATGTCACCATGTGTCTCTGGTCCTGTAGTGTTTACTACGTCACCATGTGTCTCTGATCCTGTAGTGTTTACTACGTCACCATGTGTCTCTGGTCCTGTAGTGTTTACTATGTCATGTGTCTCTGGTCCTGTAGTGTTTACTACTTCACCATGTGTCTGGTCCTGTAGTGTTTACTACGTCACCATTTGTCTCTGGTCCTGTAGTGTTTACTATGTCATGTGTCTCTGGTCCTGTAGTGTTTACTACGTCACCATGTGTCTCTGGTCCTGTAGTGGTTACTACGTCACCATGTGTCTCTGGTCCTGTAGTGTTTACTACGTCACCATGTGTCTCTGGTCCTGTAGTGTTTACTACGTCACCATGTGTCTCTGGTCCTGTAGTGTTTACTACGTCACGATGTGTCTCTGGTCCTGTAGGGTTTACTTCATCACCATGTGTCTTTGGTCCTGTAGTGTTTACTACATCACCGTGTCTCTGCTCCTGTAGTGTTTACTACATCACCATGTGTCTCTGGTCCTGTAGTGTTTACTACGTCACCATGTGTCTCTGGTCCTGTAGTGTTTACTATGTCATGTGTCTCCGGTCCTGTAGTGTTTACTCCGTCACCATGTGTCTCTGGTCCTGTAGTGTTTACTTCGTCACCATGTGTCTCTGGTCCTGTAATGTTTACTACGTCACCATGTGTCTGGTCCTGTAGTGTTTACTACGTCACCATGTGTCTCTGGTCCTGTAGTGTTTACTATGTCATGTGTCTCTGGTCCTGTAGTGTTTACTACGTCACCATGTGTCTCTGGTCCTGTAGTGTTTACTACGTCACCATGTGTCTCTGGTCCTGTAATGTTTACTACGTCACCATGTGTCTGGTCCTGTAGTGTTTACTATGTCACCATGTGTCTCTGGTCCTGTAATGTTTACTACGTCACCATGTGTCTGGTCCTGTAGTGTTTACTACGTCACCATGTGTCTCTGGTCCTGTAGGGTTTACTTCATCACCATGTGTCTCTGGTCCTGTAGTGTTTACTACGTCACCATGTGTCTCTGGTCCTGTAGTGTTTACTACGTCACCATGTGTCTCTGGTCCTGTAGTGTTTACTATTTCATATGTCTCTGGTCCTGTGGTGTTTACTACATCACCATGTGTCTCTGGTCCTGTAGTGTTTACTACGTCACCATGTGTCTCTGGTCCTGTAGGGTTTACTTCATCACCATGTGTCTCTGGTCCTGTAGTGTTTACTACGTCACCATGTGTCTCTGGTCCTGTAGTGTTTACTACGTCACCATGTGTCTCTGGTCCTGTAGTGTTTACTACGTCACCATGTGTCTCTGGTCCTGTAGTGTTTACTATGTCACCATGTGTCTCTGGTCCTGTAGTGTTTACTACGTCACCATGTGTCTCTAGTCCTGTAGTGTTTACTACGTCACCATGTGTCTCTGGTCCTGTAGTGTTTACTACATCACTGTGTCTCTGCTCCTGTAGTGTTTACTACGTCACCATGTGTCTCTGGTCCTGTAGTGTTTACTATGTCATGTGTCTCTGGTCCTGTAGTGTTTACTACGTCACCGTGTGTCTCTGTTCCTGTAGGGTTTACTACGTCACCATGTGTCTCTGGTGCTGTAGTGTTTACTATGTCACCATGTGTCTCTGGTCCTGTAGGGTTTACTACGTCACCATGTTTCTGGTCCTGTAGTGTTTACTACGTCACCATGTGTCTCTGGTCCTGTAGTGTTTACTACTTCACCATGTGTCTCTGGTCCTGTAGTGTTTACTACATCACCATTTGTCTCTGGTCCCGTAGTGTTTACTATGTCATGTGTCTCTGGTCCTGTAGTGTTTACTACGTCACCATGTGTCTCTGGTCCTGTAGTGTTTACTACGTCACCATTTGTCTCTGGTCCTGTAGTGTTTACTATGTCACCATTTGTCTCTGGTCCTGTAGTGTTTACTATGTCATGTGTCTCTGGTCCTGTAGTGTTTACTATGTCATGTGTCTCTGGTCCTGTAGTGTTTACTATGTCATGTGTCTCTGGTCCTGTAGTGTTTACTATGTCACCATGTGTCTCTGGTCCTGTAGTGTTTACTACATCACCATGTGTCTCTGGTCCTGTAGTGTTTACTACGTCACCATGTGTCTCTGGTCCTGTAATGTTTACTACGTCACCATGTGTCTCTGGTCCTGTAGTGTTTACTACGTCACCATGTGTCTCTGGTCCTGTAGGGTTTACTTCATCACCATGTGTCTCTGGTCCTGTAGTGTTTACTACGTCACCATGTGTCTCTGGTCCTGTAGGGTTTACTTCGTCACCATGTGTCTCTGATCCTGTAGTGTTTACTACGTCACCATGTTTCTGGTCCTGTAGTGTTTACTACGTCACCATGTGTCTCTGGTCCTGTAGTGTTTACTATGTCATGTGTCTCTGGTCCTGTAGTGTTTACTCCGTCACCATGTGTCTCTGGTCCTGTAGTGTTTACTACGTCACCATGTGTCTCTGGTCCTGTAATGTTTACTACGTCACCATGTGTCTGGTCCTGTAGTGTTTACTACGTCACCATGTGTCTTTGGTCCTGTAGTGTTTACTATGTCATGTGTCTCTGGTCCTGTAGTGTTTACTACGTCACCTTGTGTCTCTGGTCCTGTAGTGTTTAGTACGTCACCATGTGTCTCTGGTCCTGTAATGTTTACTACGTCACCATGTGTCTCTGGTCCTGTAGTGTTTACTATGTCACCATGTGTCTCTGGTCCTGTAGGGTTTACTACATCACCATGTGTCTCTGGTCCTGTAGTGTTTACTACGTCACCATGTGTCTCTGGTCCTGTAATGTTTACTACGTCACCATGTGTCTCTGGTCCTGTAGTGTTTACTACGTCACCATGTGTCTCTGGTCCTGTAGGGTTTACTTCATCACCATGTGTCTCTGGTCCTGTAGTGTTTACTACGTCACCATGTGTCTCTGGTCCTGTAGTGTTTACTACGTCACCATGTGTCTCTGGTCCTGTAGGGTTTACTTCGTCACCATGTGTCTCTGATCCTGTAGTGTTTACTACGTCACCATGTTTCTGGTCCTGTAGTGTTTACTACGTCACCATGTGTCTCTGGTCCTGTAGTGTTTACTATGTCATGTGTCTCTGGTCCTGTAGTGTTTACTCCGTCACCATGTGTCTCTGGTCCTGTAGTGTTTACTACGTCACCATGTGTCTCTGGTCCTGTAATGTTTACTACGTCACCATGTGTCTGGTCCTGTAGTGTTTACTACGTCACCATGTGTCTCTGGTCCTGTAGTGTTTACTATGTCATGTGTCTCTGGTCCTGTAGTGTTTACTACGTCACCATGTGTCTCTGGTCCTGTAGTGTTTACTACGTCACCATGTGTCTCTGGTCCTGTAATGTTTACTACGTCACCATGTGTCTGGTCCTGTAGTGTTTACTACGTCACCATGTGTCTCTGGTCCTGTAGGGTTTACTTCATCACCATGTGTCTCTGGTCCTGTAGTGTTTACTACGTCACCATGTGCCTCTGGTCCTGTAGTGTTTACTACGTCACCATGTGTCTCTGGTCCTGTAGTGTTTACTATGTCATATGTCTCTGGTCCTGTTGTGTTTACTACATCACCATGTGTCTCTGGTCCTGTAGTGTTTACTATGTCACCATGTGTCTCTGGTCCTGTAGTGTTTACTACGTCACCATGTGTCTCTGGTCCTGTAGTGTTTACTACGTCACCATGTGTCTCTGGTCCTGTAGTGTTTACTATATCACTGTGTCTCTGCTCCTGTAGTGTTTACTATGTCATGTGTCTCTGGTCCTGTAGTGTTTACTATGTCATGTGTCTCTGGTCCTGTAGTGTTTACTATGTCATGTGTCTCTGGTCCTGTAGTGTTTACTATGTCACCATGTGTCTCTGGTCCTGTAGTGTTTACTACATCACCATGTGTCTCTGGTCCTGTAGTGTTTACTACGTCACCATGTGTCTCTGGTCCTGTAATGTTTACTACGTCACCATGTGTCTCTGGTCCTGTAGTGTTTACTACGTCACCATGTGTCTCTGGTCCTGTAGGGTTTACTTCATCACCATGTGTCTCTGGTCCTGTAGTGTTTACTACGTCACCATGTGTCTCTGGTCCTGTAGGGTTTACTTCGTCACCATGTGTCTCTGATCCTGTAGTGTTTACTACGTCACCATGTTTCTGGTCCTGTAGTGTTTACTACGTCACCATGTGTCTCTGGTCCTGTAGTGTTTACTATGTCATGTGTCTCTGGTCCTGTAGTGTTTACTCCGTCACCATGTGTCTCTGGTCCTGTAGTGTTTACTACGTCACCATGTGTCTCTGGTCCTGTAATGTTTACTACGTCACCATGTGTCTGGTCCTGTAATGTTTACTACGTCACCATGTGTCTTTGGTCCTGTAGTGTTTACTATGTCATGTGTCTCTGGTCCTGTAGTGTTTACTACGTCACCTTGTGTCTCTGGTCCTGTAGTGTTTAGTACGTCACCATGTGTCTCTGGTCCTGTAATGTTTACTACGTCACCATGTGTCTCTGGTCCTGTAGTGTTTACTATGTCACCATGTGTCTCTGGTCCTGTAGGGTTTACTACATCACCATGTGTCTCTGGTCCTGTAGTGTTTACTACGTCACCATGTGTCTCTGGTCCTGTAATGTTTACTACGTCACCATGTGTCTCTGGTCCTGTAGTGTTTACTACGTCACGATGTGTCTCTGGTCCTGTAGTGTTTACTTCATCACCATGTGTCTCTGGTCCTGTAGTGTTTACTACGTCACCATGTGTCTCTGGTCCTGTAGTGTTTACTACGTCACCATGTGTCTCTGGTCCTGTAGGGTTTACTTCGTCACCATGTGTCTCTGATCCTGTAGTGTTTACTACGTCACCATGTTTCTGGTCCTGTAGTGTTTACTACGTCACCATGTGTCTCTGGTCCTGTAGTGTTTACTATGTCATGTGTCTCTGGTCCTGTAGTGTTTACTCCGTCACCATGTGTCTCTGGTCCTGTAGTGTTTACTACGTCACCATGTGTCTCTGGTCCTGTAATGTTTACTACGTCACCATGTGTCTGGTCCTGTAGTGTTTACTACGTCACCATGTGTCTCTGGTCCTGCAGTGTTTACTATGTCATGTGTCTCTGGTCCTGTAGTGTTTACTACGTCACCATGTGTCTCTGGTCCTGTAGTGTTTACTACGTCACCATGTGTCTCTGGTCCTGTAATGTTTACTACGTCACCATGTGTCTGGTCCTGTAGTGTTTACTACGTCACCATGTGTCTCTGGTCCTGTAGGGTTTACTTCATCACCATGTGTCTCTGGTCCTGTAGTGTTTACTACGTCACCATGTGTCTCTGGTCCTGTAGTGTTTACTACGTCACCATGTGTCTCTGGTCCTGTAGTGTTTACTATGTCATATGTCTCTGGTCCTGTGGTGTTTACTACATCACCATGTGTCTCTGGTCCTGTAGTGTTTACTACGTCACCATGTATCTCTGGTCCTGTAGGGTTTACTTCATCACCATGTGTCTCTGGTCCTGTAGTGTTTACTACGTCACCATGTGTCTCTGGTCCTGTAGTGTTTACTACGTCACCATGTGTCTCTGGTCCTGTAGTGTTTACTACGTCACCATGTGTCTCTGGTCCTGTAGTGTTTACTATGTCATCTTTCTCTGGTCCTGTAGTGTTTACTACATCACCATGTCTCTGGTCATGTAGTGTTTACTACTTCACCATGTGTCTCTGGTCCTGTAGTGTTTACTGTGTCACCATGTGTCTCTGGTCCTGTAATGTTTACTACGTCACCATGTGTCTCTGGTCCTGTAGTGTTTACTACGTCACCATGTGTCTCTGGTCTTGTAGTGTTTACTATGTCACCATGTGTCTCTGGTCCTGTAGGGTTTACTACGTCACCATGTTTCTGGTCCTGTAGTGTTTACTACGTCACCATGTGTCTCTGGTCCTGTAGTGTTTACTATGTCATGTGTCTCTGGTCCTGTAGTGTTTACTACGTCACCATGTGTCTCTGGTCCTGTAGTGTTTACTACTTCACCATGTGTCTCTGGTCCTGTAGTGTTTACTACATCACCATTTGTCTCTGGTCCCGTAGTGTTTACTATGTCATGTGTCTCTGGTCCTGTAGTGTTTACTACATCACCATGTGTCTGGTCCTGTAGTGTTTACTACGTCACCATGTGTCTCTGGTCCTGTAGTGTTTACTATGTCATGTGTCTCTGGTCCTGTAGTGTTTACTACGTCACCATGTGTCTCTGGTCCTGTAGGGTTTACTTCATCACCATGTGTCTCTGGTCCTGTAGTGTTTACTACGTCACCATGTGTCTCTGCTCCTGTAGTGTTTACTACATCACCATGTGTCTCTGGTCCTGTAGTGTTTACTATGTCATGTGTCTCTGGTCCTGTAGTGTTTACTACGTCACCATGTGTCTCTGGTCCTGTAGTGTTTACTACGTCACCATGTGTCTCTGGTCCTGTAGTGTTTACTATGTCATGTGTCTCTTGTCCTGTAGTGTTTACTATGTCACCATGTGTCTCTGGTCCTGTAGTGTTTACTACGTCACCATGTGTCTCTGATCCTGTAGTGTTTACTACGTCACCATGTGTCTCTGGTCCTGTAGTGTTTACTATGTCATGTGTCTCTGGTCCTGTAGTGTTTACTACTTCACCATGTGTCTGGTCCTGTAGTGTTTACTACGTCACCATTTGTCTCTGGTCCTGTAGTGTTTACTATGTCATGTGTCTCTGGTCCTGTAGTGTTTACTACGTCACCATGTGTCTCTGGTCCTGTAGTGGTTACTACGTCACCATGTGTCTCTGGTCCTGTAGTGTTTACTACGTCACCATGTGTCTCTGGTCCTGTAGTGTTTACTACGTCACCATGTGTCTCTGGTCCTGTAGTGTTTACTACGTCACGATGTGTCTCTGGTCCTGTAGGGTTTACTTCATCACCATGTGTCTTTGGTCCTGTAGTGTTTACTACATCACCGTGTCTCTGCTCCTGTAGTGTTTACTACATCACCATGTGTCTCTGGTCCTGTAGTGTTTACTACGTCACCATGTGTCTCTGGTCCTGTAGTGTTTACTATGTCATGTGTCTCCGGTCCTGTAGTGTTTACTCCGTCACCATGTGTCTCTGGTCCTGTAGTGTTTACTACGTCACCATGTGTCTCTGGTCCTGTAATGTTTACTACGTCACCATGTGTCTGGTCCTGTAGTGTTTACTACGTCACCATGTGTCTCTGGTCCTGTAGTGTTTACTATGTCATGTGTCTCTGGTCCTGTAGTGTTTACTACGTCACCATGTGTCTCTGGTCCTGTAGTGTTTACTACGTCACCATGTGTCTCTGGTCCTGTAATGTTTACTACGTCACCATGTGTCTGGTCCTGTAGTGTTTACTACGTCACCATGTGTCTCTGGTCCTGTAATGTTTACTACGTCACCATGTGTCTGGTCCTGTAGTGTTTACTACGTCACCATGTGTCTCTGGTCCTGTAGGGTTTACTTCATCACCATGTGTCTCTGGTCCTGTAGTGTTTACTACGTCACCATGTGTCTCTGGTCCTGTAGTGTTTACTACGTCACCATGTGTCTCTGGTCCTGTAGTGTTTACTATTTCATATGTCTCTGGTCCTGTGGTGTTTACTACATCACCATGTGTCTCTGGTCCTGTAGTGTTTACTACGTCACCATGTGTCTCTGGTCCTGTAGGGTTTACTTCATCACCATGTGTCTCTGGTCCTGTAGTGTTTACTACGTCACCATGTGTCTCTGGTCCTGTAGTGTTTACTACGTCACCATGTGTCTCTGGTCCTGTAGTGTTTACTACGTCACCATGTGTCTCTGGTCCTGTAGTGTTTACTATGTCACCATGTGTCTCTGGTCCTGTAGTGTTTACTACGTCACCATGTGTCTCTAGTCCTGTAGTGTTTACTACGTCACCATGTGTCTCTGGTCCTGTAGTGTTTACTACATCACTGTGTCTCTGCTCCTGTAGTGTTTACTACGTCACCATGTGTCTCTGGTCCTGTAGTGTTTACTATGTCATGTGTCTCTGGTCCTGTAGTGTTTACTACGTCACCGTGTGTCTCTGTTCCTGTAGGGTTTACTACGTCACCATGTGTCTCTGGTGCTGTAGTGTTTACTATGTCACCATGTGTCTCTGGTCCTGTAGGGTTTACTACGTCACCATGTTTCTGGTCCTGTAGTGTTTACTACGTCACCATGTGTCTCTGGTCCTGTAGTGTTTACTACTTCACCATGTGTCTCTGGTCCTGTAGTGTTTACTACATCACCATTTGTCTCTGGTCCCGTAGTGTTTACTATGTCATGTGTCTCTGGTCCTGTAGTGTTTACTACGTCACCATGTGTCTCTGGTCCTGTAGTGTTTACTACGTCACCATTTGTCTCTGGTCCTGTAGTGTTTACTATGTCACCATTTGTCTCTGGTCCTGTAGTGTTTACTATGTCATGTGTCTCTGGTCCTGTAGTGTTTACTATGTCATGTGTCTCTGGTCCTGTAGTGTTTACTATGTCATGTGTCTCTGGTCCTGTAGTGTTTACTATGTCACCATGTGTCTCTGGTCCTGTAGTGTTTACTACATCACCATGTGTCTCTGGTCCTGTAGTGTTTACTACGTCACCATGTGTCTCTGGTCCTGTAATGTTTACTACGTCACCATGTGTCTCTGGTCCTGTAGTGTTTACTACGTCACCATGTGTCTCTGGTCCTGTAGGGTTTACTTCATCACCATGTGTCTCTGGTCCTGTAGTGTTTACTACGTCACCATGTGTCTCTGGTCCTGTAGGGTTTACTTCGTCACCATGTGTCTCTGATCCTGTAGTGTTTACTACGTCACCATGTTTCTGGTCCTGTAGTGTTTACTACGTCACCATGTGTCTCTGGTCCTGTAGTGTTTACTATGTCATGTGTCTCTGGTCCTGTAGTGTTTACTCCGTCACCATGTGTCTCTGGTCCTGTAGTGTTTACTACGTCACCATGTGTCTCTGGTCCTGTAATGTTTACTACGTCACCATGTGTCTGGTCCTGTAGTGTTTACTACGTCACCATGTGTCTTTGGTCCTGTAGTGTTTACTATGTCATGTGTCTCTGGTCCTGTAGTGTTTACTACGTCACCTTGTGTCTCTGGTCCTGTAGTGTTTAGTACGTCACCATGTGTCTCTGGTCCTGTAATGTTTACTACGTCACCATGTGTCTCTGGTCCTGTAGTGTTTACTATGTCACCATGTGTCTCTGGTCCTGTAGGGTTTACTACATCACCATGTGTCTCTGGTCCTGTAGTGTTTACTACGTCACCATGTGTCTCTGGTCCTGTAATGTTTACTACGTCACCATGTGTCTCTGGTCCTGTAGTGTTTACTACGTCACCATGTGTCTCTGGTCCTGTAGGGTTTACTTCATCACCATGTGTCTCTGGTCCTGTAGTGTTTACTACGTCACCATGTGTCTCTGGTCCTGTAGTGTTTACTACGTCACCATGTGTCTCTGGTCCTGTAGGGTTTACTTCGTCACCATGTGTCTCTGATCCTGTAGTGTTTACTACGTCACCATGTTTCTGGTCCTGTAGTGTTTACTACGTCACCATGTGTCTCTGGTCCTGTAGTGTTTACTATGTCATGTGTCTCTGGTCCTGTAGTGTTTACTCCGTCACCATGTGTCTCTGGTCCTGTAGTGTTTACTACGTCACCATGTGTCTCTGGTCCTGTAATGTTTACTACGTCACCATGTGTCTGGTCCTGTAGTGTTTACTACGTCACCATGTGTCTCTGGTCCTGTAGTGTTTACTATGTCATGTGTCTCTGGTCCTGTAGTGTTTACTACGTCACCATGTGTCTCTGGTCCTGTAGTGTTTACTACGTCACCATGTGTCTCTGGTCCTGTAATGTTTACTACGTCACCATGTGTCTGGTCCTGTAGTGTTTACTACGTCACCATGTGTCTCTGGTCCTGTAGGGTTTACTTCATCACCATGTGTCTCTGGTCCTGTAGTGTTTACTACGTCACCATGTGCCTCTGGTCCTGTAGTGTTTACTACGTCACCATGTGTCTCTGGTCCTGTAGTGTTTACTATGTCATATGTCTCTGGTCCTGTTGTGTTTACTACATCACCATGTGTCTCTGGTCCTGTAGTGTTTACTATGTCACCATGTGTCTCTGGTCCTGTAGTGTTTACTACGTCACCATGTGTCTCTGGTCCTGTAGTGTTTACTACGTCACCATGTGTCTCTGGTCCTGTAGTGTTTACTATATCACTGTGTCTCTGCTCCTGTAGTGTTTACTATGTCATGTGTCTCTGGTCCTGTAGTGTTTACTATGTCATGTGTCTCTGGTCCTGTAGTGTTTACTATGTCATGTGTCTCTGGTCCTGTAGTGTTTACTATGTCACCATGTGTCTCTGGTCCTGTAGTGTTTACTACATCACCATGTGTCTCTGGTCCTGTAGTGTTTACTACGTCACCATGTGTCTCTGGTCCTGTAATGTTTACTACGTCACCATGTGTCTCTGGTCCTGTAGTGTTTACTACGTCACCATGTGTCTCTGGTCCTGTAGGGTTTACTTCATCACCATGTGTCTCTGGTCCTGTAGTGTTTACTACGTCACCATGTGTCTCTGGTCCTGTAGGGTTTACTTCGTCACCATGTGTCTCTGATCCTGTAGTGTTTACTACGTCACCATGTTTCTGGTCCTGTAGTGTTTACTACGTCACCATGTGTCTCTGGTCCTGTAGTGTTTACTATGTCATGTGTCTCTGGTCCTGTAGTGTTTACTCCGTCACCATGTGTCTCTGGTCCTGTAGTGTTTACTACGTCACCATGTGTCTCTGGTCCTGTAATGTTTACTACGTCACCATGTGTCTGGTCCTGTAATGTTTACTACGTCACCATGTGTCTTTGGTCCTGTAGTGTTTACTATGTCATGTGTCTCTGGTCCTGTAGTGTTTACTACGTCACCTTGTGTCTCTGGTCCTGTAGTGTTTAGTACGTCACCATGTGTCTCTGGTCCTGTAATGTTTACTACGTCACCATGTGTCTCTGGTCCTGTAGTGTTTACTATGTCACCATGTGTCTCTGGTCCTGTAGGGTTTACTACATCACCATGTGTCTCTGGTCCTGTAGTGTTTACTACGTCACCATGTGTCTCTGGTCCTGTAATGTTTACTACGTCACCATGTGTCTCTGGTCCTGTAGTGTTTACTACGTCACGATGTGTCTCTGGTCCTGTAGTGTTTACTTCATCACCATGTGTCTCTGGTCCTGTAGTGTTTACTACGTCACCATGTGTCTCTGGTCCTGTAGTGTTTACTACGTCACCATGTGTCTCTGGTCCTGTAGGGTTTACTTCGTCACCATGTGTCTCTGATCCTGTAGTGTTTACTACGTCACCATGTTTCTGGTCCTGTAGTGTTTACTACGTCACCATGTGTCTCTGGTCCTGTAGTGTTTACTATGTCATGTGTCTCTGGTCCTGTAGTGTTTACTCCGTCACCATGTGTCTCTGGTCCTGTAGTGTTTACTACGTCACCATGTGTCTCTGGTCCTGTAATGTTTACTACGTCACCATGTGTCTGGTCCTGTAGTGTTTACTACGTCACCATGTGTCTCTGGTCCTGCAGTGTTTACTATGTCATGTGTCTCTGGTCCTGTAGTGTTTACTACGTCACCATGTGTCTCTGGTCCTGTAGTGTTTACTACGTCACCATGTGTCTCTGGTCCTGTAATGTTTACTACGTCACCATGTGTCTGGTCCTGTAGTGTTTACTACGTCACCATGTGTCTCTGGTCCTGTAGGGTTTACTTCATCACCATGTGTCTCTGGTCCTGTAGTGTTTACTACGTCACCATGTGTCTCTGGTCCTGTAGTGTTTACTACGTCACCATGTGTCTCTGGTCCTGTAGTGTTTACTATGTCATATGTCTCTGGTCCTGTGGTGTTTACTACATCACCATGTGTCTCTGGTCCTGTAGTGTTTACTACGTCACCATGTATCTCTGGTCCTGTAGGGTTTACTTCATCACCATGTGTCTCTGGTCCTGTAGTGTTTACTACGTCACCATGTGTCTCTGGTCCTGTAGTGTTTACTACGTCACCATGTGTCTCTGGTCCTGTAGTGTTTACTACGTCACCATGTGTCTCTGGTCCTGTAGTGTTTACTATGTCACCATGTGTCTCTGGTCCTGTAGTGTTTACTACGTCACCATGTGTCTCTGGTCCTGTAGTGTTTACTACGTCACCATGTGTCTCTGGTCCTGTAGTGTTTACTATATCACTCTGTCTCTGCTCCTGTAGTGTTTACTACGTCACCATGTGTCTCTGGTCCTGTAGTGTTTACTATGTCATGTGTCTCTGGTCCTGTAGTGTTTACTACGTCACCGTGTGTCTCTGTTCCTGTAGGGTTTACTACGTCACCATGTGTCTCTGGTGCTGTAGTGTTTACTACGTCACCATGTGTCTCTGGTCCTGTAGGGTTTACTTCATCCCCATGTGTCTCTGGTCCTGTTGTGTTTACTACGTCACCATGTGTCTCTGGTCCTGTAGGGTTTACTACGTCACCATGTGTCTCTGGTCCTGTAGTGTTTACTACATCACCATGTGTCTCTGGTCCTGTAGTGTTTACTACGTCACCATGTGTCTCTGGTCCTGTAGGGTTTACTACGTCACCATGTGTCTCTGGTCCTGTAGGGTTTACTTCATCACCATGTGTCTCTGGTCCTGTAGTGTTTACTACGTCACCATGTGTCTCTGGTCCTGTAGTGTTTACTATGTCACCATGTGTCTCTGGTCCTGTAGGGTTTACTACGTCACCATGTTTCTGGTCCTGTAGTGTTTACTACGTCACCATGTGTCTCTGGTCCTGTAGTGTTTACTATGTCATGTGTCTCTGGTCCTGTAGTGTTTACTACGTCACCATGTGTCTCTGGTCCTGTAGTGTTTACTACTTCACCATGTGTCTCTGGTCCTGTAGTGTTTACTACATCACCATTTGTCTCTGGTCCCGTAGTGTTTACTATGTCATGTGTCTCTGGTCCTGTAGTGTTTACTACGTCACCATGTGTCTCTGGTCCTGTAGTGTTTACTACGTCACCATTTGTCTCTGGTCCTGTAGTGTTTACTATGTCACCATTTGTCTCTGGTCCTGTAGTGTTTACTATGTCATGTGTCTCTGGTCCTGTAGTGTTTACTATGTCATGTGTCTCTGGTCCTGTAGTGTTTACTATGTCATGTGTCTCTGGTCCTGTAGTGTTTACTATGTCACCATGTGTCTCTGGTCCTGTAGTGTTTACTACATCACCATGTGTCTCTGGTCCTGTAGTGTTTACTACGTCACCATGTGTCTCTGGTCCTGTAATGTTTACTACGTCACCATGTGTCTCTGGTCCTGTAGTGTTTACTACGTCACCATGTGTCTCTGGTCCTGTAGGGTTTACTTCATCACCATGTGTCTCTGGTCCTGTAGTGTTTACTACGTCACCATGTGTCTCTGGTCCTGTAGGGTTTACTTCGTCACCATGTGTCTCTGATCCTGTAGTGTTTACTACGTCACCATGTTTCTGGTCCTGTAGTGTTTACTACGTCACCATGTGTCTCTGGTCCTGTAGGGTTTACTTCGTCACCATGTGTCTCTGATCCTGTAGTGTTTACTACGTCACCATGTTTCTGGTCCTGTAGTGTTTACTACGTCACCATGTGTCTCTGGTCCTGTAGTGTTTACTATGTCATGTGTCTCTGGTCCTGTAGTGTTTACTCCGTCACCATGTGTCTCTGGTCCTGTAGTGTTTACTACGTCACCATGTGTCTCTGGTCCTGTAATGTTTACTACGTCACCATGTGTCTGGTCCTGTAGTGTTTACTACGTCACCATGTGTCTTTGGTCCTGTAGTGTTTACTATGTCATGTGTCTCTGGTGCTGTAGTGTTTACTACGTCACCATGTGTCTCTGGTCCTGTAGTGTTTAGTACGTCACCATGTGTCTCTGGTCCTGTAATGTTTACTACGTCACCATGTGTCTGGTCCTGTAGTGTTTACTACTCACCATGTGTCTCTGGTCCTGTAGGGTTTACTTCATCACCATGTGTCTCTGGTCCTGTAGTGTTTACTACGTCACCATGTGTCTCTGGTCCTGTAGTGATTACTACGTCACCATGTGTCTCTGGTCCTGTAGTGTTTACTATGTCATGTGTCTCTGGTCCTGTAGTGTTTACTACGTCACCATGTGTCTCTGGTCCTGTAGTGTTTTCTACGTCACCATGTGTCTCTGGTCCTGTAGTGTTTACTACTTCACCATGTGTCTCTGGTCCTGTAGTGTTTACTACATCACCATTTGTCTCTGGTCCCGTAGTGTTTACTATGTCATGTGTCTCTGGTCCTGTAGTGTTTACTACGTCACCATGTGTCTCTGGTCCTGTAGTGTTTACTACGTCACCATTTGTCTCTGGTCCTGTAGTGTTTACTATGTCACCATTTGTCTCTGGTCCTGTAGTGTTTACTATGTCATGTGTCTCTGGTCCTGTAGTGTTTACTATGTCATGTGTCTCTGGTCCTGTAGTGTTTACTATGTCATGTGTCTCTGGTCCTGTAGTGTTTACTATGTCACCATGTGTCTCTGGTCCTGTAGTGTTTACTACATCACCATGTGTCTCTGGTCCTGTAGTGTTTACTCCGTCACCATGTGTCTCTGGTCCTGTAGTGTTTACTACGTCACCATGTGTCTCTGGTCCTGTAATGTTTACTACGTCACCATGTGTCTGGTCCTGTAGTGTTTACTATGTCACCATGTGTCTCTGGTCCTGTAGTGTTTACTATGTCATGTGTCTCTGGTCCTGTAGTGTTTACTACGTCACCATGTGTCTCTGGTCCTGTAGTGTTTACTACGTCACCATGTGTCTCTGGTCCTGTAATGTTTACTACGTCACCATGTGTCTGGTCCTGTAGTGTTTACTACGTCACCATGTGTCTCTGGTCCTGTAGGGTTTACTTCATCACCATGTGTCTCTGGTCCTGTAGTGTTTACTACGTCACCATGTGTCTCTGGTCCTGTAGTGTTTACTACGTCACCATGTGTCTCTGGTCCTGTAGTGTTTACTATGTCATATGTCTCTGGTCCTGTGGTGTTTACTACATCACCATGTGTCTCTGGTCCTGTAGTGTTTACTACGTCACCATGTATCTCTGGTCCTGTAGGGTTTACTTCATCACCATGTGTCTCTGGTCCTGTAGTGTTTACTACGTCACCATGTGTCTCTGGTCCTGTAGTGTTTACTACGTCACCATGTGTCTCTGGTCCTGTAGTGTTTACTACGTCACCATGTGTCTCTGGTCCTGTAGTGTTTACTATGTCACCATGTGTCTCTGGTCCTGTAGTGTTTACTACGTCACCATGTGTCTCTGGTCCTGTAGTGTTTACTACGTCACCATGTGTCTCTGGTCCTGTAGTGTTTACTATATCACTGTGTCTCTGCTCCTGTAGTGTTTACTACGTCACCATGTGTCTCTGGTCCTGTAGTGTTTACTATGTCATGTGTCTCTGGTCCTGTAGTGTTTACTACGTCACCGTGTGTCTCTGTTCCTGTAGGGTTTACTACGTCACCATGTGTCTCTGGTGCTGTAGTGTTTACTACGTCACCATGTGTCTCTGGTCCTGTAGGGTTTACTTCATCCCCATGTGTCTCTGGTCCTGTTGTGTTTACTACGTCACCATGTGTCTCTGGTCCTGTAGGGTTTACTACGTCACCATGCGTCTCTGGTCCTGTAGTGTTTACTACATCACCATGTGTCTCTGGTCCTGTAGTGTTTACTACGTCACCATGTGTCTCTGGTCCTGTAGGGTTTACTACGTCACCATGTGTCTCTGGTCCTGTAGGGTTTACTTCATCACCATGTGTCTCTGGTCCTGTAGTGTTTACTACGTCACCATGTGTCTCTGGTCCTGTAGTGTTTACTATGTCACCATGTGTCTCTGGTCCTGTAGGGTTTACTACGTCACCATGTTTCTGGTCCTGTAGTGTTTACTACGTCACCATGTGTCTCTGGTCCTGTAGTGTTTACTATGTCATGTGTCTCTGGTCCTGTAGTGTTTACTACGTCACCATGTGTCTCTGGTCCTGTAGTGTTTACTACGTCACCATGTGTCTCTGGTCCTGTAGTGTTTACTACTTCACCATGTGTCTCTGGTCCTGTAGTGTTTACTACATCACCATTTGTCTCTGGTCCCGTAGTGTTTACTATGTCATGTGTCTCTGGTCCTGTAGTGTTTACTACGTCACCATGTGTCTCTGGTCCTGTAGTGTTTACTACTTCACCATGTGTCTCTGGTCCTGTAGTGTTTACTACATCACCATTTGTCTCTGGTCCCGTAGTGTTTACTATGTCATGTGTCTCTGGTCCTGTAGTGTTTACTACGTCACCATGTGTCTCTGGTCCTGTAGTGTTTACTACGTCACCATTTGTCTCTGGTCCTGTAGTGTTTACTATGTCACCATTTGTCTCTGGTCCTGTAGTGTTTACTATGTCATGTGTCTCTGGTCCTGTAGTGTTTACTATGTCATGTGTCTCTGGTCCTGTAGTGTTTACTATGTCATGTGTCTCTGGTCCTGTAGTGTTTACTATGTCACCATGTGTCTCTGGTCCTGTAGTGTTTACTACATCACCATGTGTCTCTGGTCCTGTAGTGTTTACTACGTCACCATGTGTCTCTGGTCCTGTAATGTTTACTACGTCACCATGTGTCTCTGGTCCTGTAGTGTTTACTACGTCACCATGTGTCTCTGGTCCTGTAGGGTTTACTTCATCACCATGTGTCTCTGGTCCTGTAGTGTTTACTACGTCACCATGTGTCTCTGGTCCTGTAGGGTTTACTTCGTCACCATGTGTCTCTGATCCTGTAGTGTTTACTACGTCACCATGTTTCTGGTCCTGTAGTGTTTACTACGTCACCATGTGTCTCTGGTCCTGTAGGGTTTACTTCGTCACCATGTGTCTCTGATCCTGTAGTGTTTACTACGTCACCATGTTTCTGGTCCTGTAGTGTTTACTACGTCACCATGTGTCTCTGGTCCTGTAGTGTTTACTATGTCATGTGTCTCTGGTCCTGTAGTGTTTACTCCGTCACCATGTGTCTCTGGTCCTGTAGTGTTTACTACGTCACCATGTGTCTCTGGTCCTGTAATGTTTACTACGTCACCATGTGTCTGGTCCTGTAGTGTTTACTACGTCACCATGTGTCTTTGGTCCTGTAGTGTTTACTATGTCATGTGTCTCTGGTGCTGTAGTGTTTACTACGTCACCATGTGTCTCTGGTCCTGTAGTGTTTAGTACGTCACCATGTGTCTCTGGTCCTGTAATGTTTACTACGTCACCATGTGTCTGGTCCTGTAGTGTTTACTACTCACCATGTGTCTCTGGTCCTGTAGGGTTTACTTCATCACCATGTGTCTCTGGTCCTGTAGTGTTTACTACGTCACCATGTGTCTCTGGTCCTGTAGTGATTACTACGTCACCATGTGTCTCTGGTCCTGTAGTGTTTACTATGTCATGTGTCTCTGGTCCTGTAGTGTTTACTACGTCACCATGTGTCTCTGGTCCTGTAGTGTTTTCTACGTCACCATGTGTCTCTGGTCCTGTAGTGTTTACTACTTCACCATGTGTCTCTGGTCCTGTAGTGTTTACTACATCACCATTTGTCTCTGGTCCCGTAGTGTTTACTATGTCATGTGTCTCTGGTCCTGTAGTGTTTACTACGTCACCATGTGTCTCTGGTCCTGTAGTGTTTACTACGTCACCATTTGTCTCTGGTCCTGTAGTGTTTACTATGTCACCATTTGTCTCTGGTCCTGTAGTGTTTACTATGTCATGTGTCTCTGGTCCTGTAGTGTTTACTATGTCATGTGTCTCTGGTCCTGTAGTGTTTACTATGTCATGTGTCTCTGGTCCTGTAGTGTTTACTATGTCACCATGTGTCTCTGGTCCTGTAGTGTTTACTACATCACCATGTGTCTCTGGTCCTGTAGTGTTTACTCCGTCACCATGTGTCTCTGGTCCTGTAGTGTTTACTACGTCACCATGTGTCTCTGGTCCTGTAATGTTTACTACGTCACCATGTGTCTGGTCCTGTAGTGTTTACTACGTCACCATGTGTCTCTGGTCCTGTAGTGTTTACTATGTCATGTGTCTCTGGTCCTGTAGTGTTTACTACGTCACCATGTGTCTCTGGTCCTGTAGTGTTTACTACGTCACCATGTGTCTCTGGTCCTGTAATGTTTACTACGTCACCATGTGTCTGGTCCTGTAGTGTTTACTACGTCACCATGTGTCTCTGGTCCTGTAGGGTTTACTTCATCACCATGTGTCTCTGGTCCTGTAGTGTTTACTACGTCACCATGTGTCTCTGGTCCTGTAGTGTTTACTACGTCACCATGTGTCTCTGGTCCTGTAGTGTTTACTATGTCATATGTCTCTGGTCCTGTGGTGTTTACTACATCACCATGTGTCTCTGGTCCTGTAGTGTTTACTACGTCACCATGTATCTCTGGTCCTGTAGGGTTTACTTCATCACCATGTGTCTCTGGTCCTGTAGTGTTTACTACGTCACCATGTGTCTCTGGTCCTGTAGTGTTTACTACGTCACCATGTGTCTCTGGTCCTGTAGTGTTTACTACGTCACCATGTGTCTCTGGTCCTGTAGTGTTTACTATGTCACCATGTGTCTCTGGTCCTGTAGTGTTTACTACGTCACCATGTGTCTCTGGTCCTGTAGTGTTTACTACGTCACCATGTGTCTCTGGTCCTGTAGTGTTTACTATATCACTGTGTCTCTGCTCCTGTAGTGTTTACTACGTCACCATGTGTCTCTGGTCCTGTAGTGTTTACTATGTCATGTGTCTCTGGTCCTGTAGTGTTTACTACGTCACCGTGTGTCTCTGTTCCTGTAGGGTTTACTACGTCACCATGTGTCTCTGGTGCTGTAGTGTTTACTACGTCACCATGTGTCTCTGGTCCTGTAGGGTTTACTTCATCCCCATGTGTCTCTGGTCCTGTTGTGTTTACTACGTCACCATGTGTCTCTGGTCCTGTAGGGTTTACTACGTCACCATGCGTCTCTGGTCCTGTAGTGTTTACTACATCACCATGTGTCTCTGGTCCTGTAGTGTTTACTACGTCACCATGTGTCTCTGGTCCTGTAGGGTTTACTACGTCACCATGTGTCTCTGGTCCTGTAGGGTTTACTTCATCACCATGTGTCTCTGGTCCTGTAGTGTTTACTACGTCACCATGTGTCTCTGGTCCTGTAGTGTTTACTATGTCACCATGTGTCTCTGGTCCTGTAGGGTTTACTACGTCACCATGTTTCTGGTCCTGTAGTGTTTACTACGTCACCATGTGTCTCTGGTCCTGTAGTGTTTACTATGTCATGTGTCTCTGGTCCTGTAGTGTTTACTACGTCACCATGTGTCTCTGGTCCTGTAGTGTTTACTACGTCACCATGTGTCTCTGGTCCTGTAGTGTTTACTACTTCACCATGTGTCTCTGGTCCTGTAGTGTTTACTACATCACCATTTGTCTCTGGTCCCGTAGTGTTTACTATGTCATGTGTCTCTGGTCCTGTAGTGTTTACTACGTCACCATGTGTCTCTGGTCCTGTAGTGTTTACTACGTCACCATTTGTCTCTGGTCCTGTAGTGTTTACTATGTCACCATTTGTCTCTGGTCCTGTAGTGTTTACTATGTCATGTGTCTCTGGTCCTGTAGTGTTTACTATGTCATGTGTCTCTGGTCCTGTAGTGTTTACTATGTCATGTGTCTCTGGTCCTGTAGTGTTTACTATGTCACCATGTGTCTCTGGTCCTGTAGTGTTTACTACATCACCATGTGTCTCTGGTCCTGTAGTGTTTACTACGTCACCATGTGTCTCTGGTCCTGTAATGTTTACTACGTCACCATGTGTCTCTGGTCCTGTAGTGTTTACTACGTCACCATGTGTCTCTGGTCCTGTAGGGTTTACTTCATCACCATGTGTCTCTGGTCCTGTAGTGTTTACTACGTCACCATGTGTCTCTGGTCCTGTAGGGTTTACTTCGTCACCATGTGTCTCTGATCCTGTAGTGTTTACTACGTCACCATGTTTCTGGTCCTGTAGTGTTTACTACGTCACCATGTGTCTCTGGTCCTGTAGTGTTTACTATGTCATGTGTCTCTGGTCCTGTAGTGTTTACTCCGTCACCATGTGTCTCTGGTCCTGTAGTGTTTACTACGTCACCATGTGTCTCTGGTCCTGTAATGTTTACTACGTCACCATGTGTCTGGTCCTGTAGTGTTTACTACGTCACCATGTGTCTTTGGTCCTGTAGTGTTTACTATGTCATGTGTCTCTGGTCCTGTAGTGTTTACTACGTCACCATGTGTCTCTGGTCCTGTAGTGTTTACTACGTCACCATGTGTCTCTGGTCCTGTAGTGTTTACTACGTCACCATGTGTCTCTGGTCCTGTAGTGTTTACTATGTCATATGTCTCTGGTCCTGTGGTGTTTACTACATCACCATGTGTCTCTGGTCCTGTAGTGTTTACTACGTCACCATGTATCTCTGGTCCTGTAGGGTTTACTTCATCACCATGTGTCTCTGGTCCTGTAGTGTTTACTACGTCACCATGTGTCTCTGGTCCTGTAGTGTTTACTACGTCACCATGTGTCTCTGGTCCTGTAGTGTTTACTACGTCACCATGTGTCTCTGGTCCTGTAGTGTTTACTATGTCACCATGTGTCTCTGGTCCTGTAGTGTTTACTACGTCACCATGTGTCTCTGGTCCTGTAGTGTTTACTACGTCACCATGTGTCTCTGGTCCTGTAGTGTTTACTATATCACTGTGTCTCTGCTCCTGTAGTGTTTACTACGTCACCATGTGTCTCTGGTCCTGTAGTGTTTACTATGTCATGTGTCTCTGGTCCTGTAGTGTTTACTACGTCACCGTGTGTCTCTGTTCCTGTAGGGTTTACTACGTCACCATGTGTCTCTGGTGCTGTAGTGTTTACTACGTCACCATGTGTCTCTGGTCCTGTAGGGTTTACTTCATCCCCATGTGTCTCTGGTCCTGTTGTGTTTACTACGTCACCATGTGTCTCTGGTCCTGTAGGGTTTACTACGTCACCATGTGTCTCTGGTCCTGTAGTGTTTACTACATCACCATGTGTCTCTGGTCCTGTAGTGTTTACTACGTCACCATGTGTCTCTGGTCCTGTAGGGTTTACTACGTCACCATGTGTCTCTGGTCCTGTAGGGTTTACTTCATCACCATGTGTCTCTGGTCCTGTAGTGTTTACTACGTCACCATGTGTCTCTGGTCCTGTAGTGTTTACTATGTCACCATGTGTCTCTGGTCCTGTAGGGTTTACTACGTCACCATGTTTCTGGTCCTGTAGTGTTTACTACGTCACCATGTGTCTCTGGTCCTGTAGTGTTTACTATGTCATGTGTCTCTGGTCCTGTAGTGTTTACTACGTCACCATGTGTCTCTGGTCCTGTAGTGTTTACTACGTCACCATGTGTCTCTGGTCCTGTAGTGTTTACTACTTCACCATGTGTCTCTGGTCCTGTAGTGTTTACTACATCACCATTTGTCTCTGGTCCCGTAGTGTTTACTATGTCATGTGTCTCTGGTCCTGTAGTGTTTACTACGTCACCATGTGTCTCTGGTCCTGTAGTGTTTACTACGTCACCATTTGTCTCTGGTCCTGTAGTGTTTACTATGTCACCATTTGTCTCTGGTCCTGTAGTGTTTACTATGTCATGTGTCTCTGGTCCTGTAGTGTTTACTATGTCATGTGTCTCTGGTCCTGTAGTGTTTACTATGTCATGTGTCTCTGGTCCTGTAGTGTTTACTATGTCACCATGTGTCTCTGGTCCTGTAGTGTTTACTACATCACCATGTGTCTCTGGTCCTGTAGTGTTTACTACGTCACCATGTGTCTCTGGTCCTGTAATGTTTACTACGTCACCATGTGTCTCTGGTCCTGTAGTGTTTACTACGTCACCATGTGTCTCTGGTCCTGTAGGGTTTACTTCATCACCATGTGTCTCTGGTCCTGTAGTGTTTACTACGTCACCATGTGTCTCTGGTCCTGTAGGGTTTACTTCGTCACCATGTGTCTCTGATCCTGTAGTGTTTACTACGTCACCATATTTCTGGTCCTGTAGTGTTTACTACGTCACCATGTGTCTCTGGTCCTGTAGTGTTTACTATGTCATGTGTCTCTGGTCCTGTAGTGTTTACTCCGTCACCATGTGTCTCTGGTCCTGTAGTGTTTACTACGTCACCATGTGTCTCTGGTCCTGTAATGTTTACTACGTCACCATGTGTCTGGTCCTGTAGTGTTTACTACGTCACCATGTGTCTTTGGTCCTGTAGTGTTTACTATGTCATGTGTCTCTGGTCCTGTAGTGTTTACTACGTCACCATGTGTCTCTGGTCCTGTAGTGTTTAGTACGTCACCATGTGTCTCTGGTCCTGTAATGTTTACTACGTCACCATGTGTCTGGTCCTGTAGTGTTTACTACGTCACCATGTGTCTCTGGTCCTGTAGGGTTTACTTCATCACCATGTGTCTCTGGTCCTGTAGTGTTTACTACGTCACCATGTGTCTCTGGTCCTGTAGTATTTACTACGTCACCATGTGTCTCTGGTCCTGTAGTGTTTACTACGTCACCATGTGTCTCTGGTCCTGTAGTGTTTACTACGTCACCATGTGTCTCTGGTCCTGTAGTGTTTACTACATCACTGTGTCTCTGCTCCTGTAGTGTTTACTACGTCACCATGTGTCTCTGGTCCTGTAGTGTTTACTATGTCATGTGTCTCTGGTCCTGTAGTGTTTACTACGTCACCATGTGTCTCTGGTCCTGTAGGGTTTACTACGTCACCATGTGTCTCTGGTCCTGTAGGGTTTACTTCATCAACCTTGTGTCTCTGGTCCTGTAGTGTTTACTACGTCACCATGTGTCTCTGGTCCTGTAGTGTTTACTATGTCACCATGTGTCTCTGGTCCTGTAGGGTTTACTACGTCACCATGTTTCTGGTCCTGTAGTGTTTACTACGTCACCATGTGTCTCTGGTCCTGTAGTGTTTACTATGTCATGTGTCTCTGGTCCTGTAGTGTTTACTACGTCACCATGTGTCTCTGGTCCTGTAGTGTTTTCTACGTCACCATGTGTCTCTGGTCCTGTAGTGTTTACTACTTCACCATGTGTCTCTGGTCCTGTAGTGTTTACTACATCACCATTTGTCTCTGGTCCCGTAGTGTTTACTATGTCATGTGTCTCTGGTCCTGTAGTGTTTACTACGTCACCATGTGTCTCTGGTCCTGTAGTGTTTACTACGTCACCATGTGTCTCTGGTCCTGTAGGGTTTACTACATCACCATTTGTCTCTGGTCCCGTAGTGTTTACTATGTCATGTGTCTCTGGTCCTGTAGTGTTTACTACGTCACCATGTGTCTCTGGTCCTGTAGTGTTTACTACGTCACCATGTGTCTCTGGTCCTGTAGGGTTTACTTCATCACCATGTGTCTCTGGTCCTGTAGTGTTTACAACGTCACCATGTGTCTCTGGTCCTGTAGGGTTTACTTCGTCACCATGTGTCTCTGATCCTGTAGTGTTTACTACGTCACCATGTTTCTGGTCCTGTAGTGTTTACTACGTCACCATGTGTCTCTGGTCCTGTAGTGTTTACTATGTCATGTGTCTCTGGTCCTGTAGTGTTTACTCCGTCACCATGTGTCTCTGGTCCTGTAGTGTTTACTACGTCACCATGTGTCTCTGGTCCTGTAATGTTTACTACGTCACCATGTGTCTGGTCCTGTAGTGTTTACTACGTCACCATGTGTCTTTGGTCCTGTAGTGTTTACTATGTCATGTGTCTCTGGTCCTGTAGTGTTTACTACGTCACCATGTGTCTCTGGTCCTGTAGTGTTTAGTACGTCACCATGTGTCTCTGGTCCTGTAATGTTTACTACGTCACCATGTGTCTGGTCCTGTAGTGTTTACTACGTCACCATGTGTCTCTGGTCCTGTAGGGTTTACTTCATCACCATGTGTCTCTGGTCCTGTAGTGTTTACTACGTCACCATGTGTCTCTGGTCCTGTAGTGTTTACTATGTCACCATGTGTCTCTGGTCCTGTAGGGTTTACTACGTCACCATGTTTCTGGTCCTGTAGTGTTTACTACGTCACCATGTGTCTCTGGTCCTGTAGTGTTTACTATGTCATGTGTCTCTGGTCCTGTAGTGTTTACTACGTCACCATGTGTCTCTGGTCCTGTAGTGTTTACTACGTCACCATGTGTCTCTGGTCCTGTAGTGTTTACTACTTCACCATGTGTCTCTGGTCCTGTAGTGTTTACTACATCACCATTTGTCTCTGGTCCCGTAGTGTTTACTATGTCATGTGTCTCTGGTCCTGTAGTGTTTACTACGTCACCATGTGTCTCTGGTCCTGTAGTGTTTACTACGTCACCATTTGTCTCTGGTCCTGTAGTGTTTACTATGTCACCATTTGTCTCTGGTCCTGTAGTGTTTACTATGTCATGTGTCTCTGGTCCTGTAGTGTTTACTATGTCATGTGTCTCTGGTCCTGTAGTGTTTACTATGTCATGTGTCTCTGGTCCTGTAGTGTTTACTATGTCACCATGTGTCTCTGGTCCTGTAGTGTTTACTACATCACCATGTGTCTCTGGTCCTGTAGTGTTTACTACGTCACCATGTGTCTCTGGTCCTGTAATGTTTACTACGTCACCATGTGTCTCTGGTCCTGTAGTGTTTACTACGTCACCATGTGTCTCTGGTCCTGTAGGGTTTACTTCATCACCATGTGTCTCTGGTCCTGTAGTGTTTACTACGTCACCATGTATCTCTGGTCCTGTAGGGTTTACTTCGTCACCATGTGTCTCTGATCCTGTAGTGTTTACTACGTCACCATGTTTCTGGTCCTGTAGTGTTTACTACGTCACCATGTGTCTCTGGTCCTGTAGTGTTTACTATGTCATGTGTCTCTGGTCCTGTAGTGTTTACTCCGTCACCATGTGTCTCTGGTCCTGTAGTGTTTACTACGTCACCATGTGTCTCTGGTCCTGTAATGTTTACTACGTCACCATGTGTCTGGTCCTGTAGTGTTTACTACGTCACCATGTGTCTTTGGTCCTGTAGTGTTTACTATGTCATGTGTCTCTGGTCCTGTAGTGTTTACTACGTCACCATGTGTCTCTGGTCCTGTAGTGTTTAGTACGTCACCATGTGTCTCTGGTCCTGTAATGTTTACTACGTCACCATGTGTCTGGTCCTGTAGTGTTTACTACGTCACCATGTGTCTCTGGTCCTGTAGGGTTTACTTCATCACCATGTGTCTCTGGTCCTGTAGTGTTTACTACGTCACCATGTGTCTCTGGTCCTGTAGTATTTACTACGTCACCATGTGTCTCTGGTCCTGTAGTGTTTACTACGTCACCATGTGTCTCTGGTCCTGTAGTGTTTACTACGTCACCATGTGTCTCTGGTCCTGTAGTGTTTACTACATCACTGTGTCTCTGCTCCTGTAGTGTTTACTACGTCACCATGTGTCTCTGGTCCTGTAGTGTTTACTATGTCATGTGTCTCTGGTCCTGTAGTGTTTACTACGTCACCATGTGTCTCTGGTCCTGTAGGGTTTACTACGTCACCATGTGTCTCTGGTCCTGTAGGGTTTACTTCATCAACCTTGTGTCTCTGGTCCTGTAGTGTTTACTACGTCACCATGTGTCTCTGGTCCTGTAGTGTTTACTATGTCACCATGTGTCTCTGGTCCTGTAGGGTTTACTACGTCACCATGTTTCTGGTCCTGTAGTGTTTACTACGTCACCATGTGTCTCTGGTCCTGTAGTGTTTACTATGTCATGTGTCTCTGGTCCTGTAGTGTTTACTACGTCACCATGTGTCTCTGGTCCTGTAGTGTTTTCTACGTCACCATGTGTCTCTGGTCCTGTAGTGTTTACTACTTCACCATGTGTCTCTGGTCCTGTAGTGTTTACTACATCACCATTTGTCTCTGGTCCCGTAGTGTTTACTATGTCATGTGTCTCTGGTCCTGTAGTGTTTACTACGTCACCATGTGTCTCTGGTCCTGTAGTGTTTACTACGTCACCATTTGTCTCTGGTCCTGTAGTGTTTACTATGTCACCATTTGTCTCTGGTCCTGTAGTGTTTACTATGTCATGTGTCTCTGGTCCTGTAGTGTTTACTATGTCATGTGTCTCTGGTCCTGTAGTGTTTACTATGTCATGTGTCTCTGGTCCTGTAGTGTTTACTATGTCACCATGTGTCTCTGGTCCTGTAGTGTTTACTACATCACCATGTGTCTCTGGTCCTGTAGTGTTTACTACGTCACCATGTGTCTCTGGTCCTGTAATGTTTACTACGTCACCATGTGTCTCTGGTCCTGTAGTGTTTACTACGTCACCATGTGTCTCTGGTCCTGTAGGGTTTACTTCATCACCATGTGTCTCTGGTCCTGTAGTGTTTACAACGTCACCATGTGTCTCTGGTCCTGTAGGGTTTACTTCGTCACCATGTGTCTCTGATCCTGTAGTGTTTACTACGTCACCATGTTTCTGGTCCTGTAGTGTTTACTACGTCACCATGTGTCTCTGGTCCTGTAGTGTTTACTATGTCATGTGTCTCTGGTCCTGTAGTGTTTACTCCGTCACCATGTGTCTCTGGTCCTGTAGTGTTTACTACGTCACCATGTGTCTCTGGTCCTGTAATGTTTACTACGTCACCATGTGTCTGGTCCTGTAGTGTTTACTACGTCACCATGTGTCTTTGGTCCTGTAGTGTTTACTATGTCATGTGTCTCTGGTCCTGTAGTGTTTACTACGTCACCATGTGTCTCTGGTCCTGTAGTGTTTAGTACGTCACCATGTGTCTCTGGTCCTGTAATGTTTACTACGTCACCATGTGTCTGGTCCTGTAGTGTTTACTACGTCACCATGTGTCTCTGGTCCTGTAGTGTTTACTTCATCACCATGTGTCTCTGGTCCTGTAGTGTTTACTACGTCACCATGTGTCTCTGGTACTGTAGTGTTTACAACGTCACCATGTGTCTCTGGTCCTGTAGGGTTTACTTCGTCACCATGTGTCTCTGATCCTGTAGTGTTTACTACGTCACCATGTTTCTGGTCCTGTAGTGTTTACTACGTCACCATGTGTCTCTGGTCCTGTAGTGTTTACTATGTCATGTGTCTCTGGTCCTGTAGTGTTTACTCCGTCACCATGTGTCTCTGGTCCTGTAGTGTTTACTACGTCACCATGTGTCTCTGGTCCTGTAATGTTTACTACGTCACCATGTGTCTGGTCCTGTAGTGTTTACTACGTCACCATGTGTCTTTGGTCCTGTAGTGTTTACTATGTCATGTGTCTCTGGTCCTGTAGTGTTTACTACGTCACCATGTGTCTCTGGTCCTGTAGTGTTTAGTACGTCACCATGTGTCTCTGGTCCTGTAATGTTTACTACGTCACCATGTGTCTGGTCCTGTAGTGTTTACTACGTCACCATGTGTCTCTGGTCCTGTAGTGTTTACTTCATCACCATGTGTCTCTGGTCCTGTAGTGTTTACTACGTCACCATGTGTCTCTGGTCCTGTAATGTTTACTACGTCACCATGTGTCTCTGGTCCTGTAGTGTTTACTACGTCACCATGTGTCTCTGGTCCTGTAGTGTTTACTACGTCACCATGTGTCTCTGGTCCTGTAGTGTTTACTATGTCACCATGTGTCTCTGGTCCTGTAGTGTTTACTACGTCACCATGTGTCTCTGGTCCTGTAGTGTTTACTACGTCACCATGTGTCTCTGGTCCTGTAGTGTTTACTATATCACTGTGTCTCTGCTCCTGTAGTGTTTACTACGTCACCATGTGTCTCTGGTCCTGTAGTGTTTACTATGTCATGTGTCTCTGGTCCTGTAGTGTTTACTACGTCACCGTGTGTCTCTGTTCCTGTAGGGTTTACTACGTCACCATGTGTCTCTGGTGCTGTAGTGTTTACTACGTCACCATGTGTCTCTGGTCCTGTAGGGTTTACTTCATCCCCATGTGTCTCTGGTCCTGTTGTGTTTACTACGTCACCATGTGTCTCTGGTCCTGTAGGGTTTACTACGTCACCATGTGTCTCTGGTCCTGTAGTGTTTACTACATCACCATGTGTCTCTGGTCCTGTAGTGTTTGCTACGTCACCATGTGTCTCTGGTCCTGTAGTTTTTACTACGTCACCATGTGTCTCTGGTCCTGTAGGGTTTACTTCATCACCATGTGTCTCTGGTCCTGTAGTGTTTACTACGTCACCATGTGTCTCTGGTCCTGTAGTGTTTACTATGTCACCATGTGTCTCTGGTCCTGTAGGGTTTACTACGTCACCATGTTTCTGGTCCTGTAGTGTTTACTACGTCACCATGTGTCTCTGGTCCTGTAGTGTTTACTATGTCATGTGTCTCTGGTCCTGTAGTGTTTACTACGTCACCATGTGTCTCTGGTCCTGTAGTGTTTACTACGTCACCATGTGTCTCTGGTCCTGTAGTGTTTACTACTTCACCATGTGTCTCTGGTCCTGTAGTGTTTACTACATCACCATTTGTCTCTGGTCCCGTAGTGTTTACTATGTCATGTGTCTCTGGTCCTGTAGTGTTTACTACGTCACCATGTGTCTCTGGTCCTGTAGTGTTTACTACGTCACCATTTGTCTCTGGTCCTGTAGTGTTTACTATGTCACCATTTGTCTCTGGTCCTGTAGTGTTTACTATGTCATGTGTCTCTGGTCCTGTAGTGTTTACTATGTCATGTGTCTCTGGTCCTGTAGTGTTTACTATGTCATGTGTCTCTGGTCCTGTAGTGTTTACTATGTCACCATGTGTCTCTGGTCCTGTAGTGTTTACTACATCACCATGTGTCTCTGGTCCTGTAGTGTTTACTACGTCACCATGTGTCTCTGGTCCTGTAATGTTTACTACGTCACCATGTGTCTCTGGTCCTGTAGTGTTTACTACGTCACCATGTGTCTCTGGTCCTGTAGGGTTTACTTCATCACCATGTGTCTCTGGTCCTGTAGTGTTTACAACGTCACCATGTGTCTCTGGTCCTGTAGGGTTTACTTCGTCACCATGTGTCTCTGATCCTGTAGTGTTTACTACGTCACCATGTTTCTGGTCCTGTAGTGTTTACTACGTCACCATGTGTCTCTGGTCCTGTAGTGTTTACTATGTCATGTGTCTCTGGTCCTGTAGTGTTTACTCCGTCACCATGTGTCTCTGGTCCTGTAGTGTTTACTACGTCACCATGTGTCTCTGGTCCTGTAATGTTTACTACGTCACCATGTGTCTGGTCCTGTAGTGTTTACTACGTCACCATGTGTCTTTGGTCCTGTAGTGTTTACTATGTCATGTGTCTCTGGTCCTGTAGTGTTTACTACGTCACCATGTGTCTCTGGTCCTGTAGTGTTTAGTACGTCACCATGTGTCTCTGGTCCTGTAATGTTTACTACGTCACCATGTGTCTGGTCCTGTAGTGTTTACTACGTCACCATGTGTCTCTGGTCCTGTAGTGTTTACTTCATCACCATGTGTCTCTGGTCCTGTAGTGTTTACTACGTCACCATGTGTCTCTGGTACTGTAGTGTTTACAACGTCACCATGTGTCTCTGGTCCTGTAGGGTTTACTTCGTCACCATGTGTCTCTGATCCTGTAGTGTTTACTACGTCACCATGTTTCTGGTCCTGTAGTGTTTACTACGTCACCATGTGTCTCTGGTCCTGTAGTGTTTACTATGTCATGTGTCTCTGGTCCTGTAGTGTTTACTCCGTCACCATGTGTCTCTGGTCCTGTAGTGTTTACTACGTCACCATGTGTCTCTGGTCCTGTAATGTTTACTACGTCACCATGTGTCTGGTCCTGTAGTGTTTACTACGTCACCATGTGTCTTTGGTCCTGTAGTGTTTACTATGTCATGTGTCTCTGGTCCTGTAGTGTTTACTACGTCACCATGTGTCTCTGGTCCTGTAGTGTTTAGTACGTCACCATGTGTCTCTGGTCCTGTAATGTTTACTACGTCACCATGTGTCTGGTCCTGTAGTGTTTACTACGTCACCATGTGTCTCTGGTCCTGTAGTGTTTACTTCATCACCATGTGTCTCTGGTCCTGTAGTGTTTACTACGTCACCATGTGTCTCTGGTCCTGTAATGTTTACTACGTCACCATGTGTCTCTGGTCCTGTAGTGTTTACTACGTCACCATGTGTCTCTGGTCCTGTAGTGTTTACTACGTCACCATGTGTCTCTGGTCCTGTAGTGTTTACTATGTCACCATGTGTCTCTGGTCCTGTAGTGTTTACTACGTCACCATGTGTCTCTGGTCCTGTAGTGTTTACTACGTCACCATGTGTCTCTGGTCCTGTAGTGTTTACTATATCACTGTGTCTCTGCTCCTGTAGTGTTTACTACGTCACCATGTGTCTCTGGTCCTGTAGTGTTTACTATGTCATGTGTCTCTGGTCCTGTAGTGTTTACTACGTCACCGTGTGTCTCTGTTCCTGTAGGGTTTACTACGTCACCATGTGTCTCTGGTGCTGTAGTGTTTACTACGTCACCATGTGTCTCTGGTCCTGTAGGGTTTACTTCATCCCCATGTGTCTCTGGTCCTGTTGTGTTTACTACGTCACCATGTGTCTCTGGTCCTGTAGGGTTTACTACGTCACCATGTGTCTCTGGTCCTGTAGTGTTTACTACATCACCATGTGTCTCTGGTCCTGTAGTGTTTGCTACGTCACCATGTGTCTCTGGTCCTGTAGGGTTTACTACGTCACCATGTGTCTCTGGTCCTGTAGGGTTTACTTCATCACCATGTGTCTCTGGTCCTGTAGTGTTTACTACGTCACCATGTGTCTCTGGTCCTGTAGTGTTTACTATGTCACCATGTGTCTCTGGTCCTGTAGGGTTTACTACGTCACCATGTTTCTGGTCCTGTAGTGTTTACTACGTCACCATGTGTCTCTGGTCCTGTAGTGTTTACTATGTCATGTGTCTCTGGTCCTGTAGTGTTTACTACGTCACCATGTGTCTCTGGTCCTGTAGTGTTTACTACGTCACCATGTGTCTCTGGTCCTGTAGTGTTTACTACTTCACCATGTGTCTCTGGTCCTGTAGTGTTTACTACATCACCATTTGTCTCTGGTCCCGTAGTGTTTACTATGTCATGTGTCTCTGGTCCTGTAGTGTTTACTACGTCACCATGTGTCTCTGGTCCTGTAGTGTTTACTACGTCACCATTTGTCTCTGGTCCTGTAGTGTTTACTATGTCACCATTTGTCTCTGGTCCTGTAGTGTTTACTATGTCATGTGTCTCTGGTCCTGTAGTGTTTACTATGTCATGTGTCTCTGGTCCTGTAGTGTTTACTATGTCATGTGTCTCTGGTCCTGTAGTGTTTACTATGTCACCATGTGTCTCTGGTCCTGTAGTGTTTACTACATCACCATGTGTCTCTGGTCCTGTAGTGTTTACTACGTCACCATGTGTCTCTGGTCCTGTAATGTTTACTACGTCACCATGTGTCTCTGGTCCTGTAGTGTTTACTACGTCACCATGTGTCTCTGGTCCTGTAGGGTTTACTTCATCACCATGTGTCTCTGGTCCTGTAGTGTTTACTACGTCACCATGTGTCTCTGGTCCTGTAGGGTTTACTTCGTCACCATGTGTCTCTGATCCTGTAGTGTTTACTACGTCACCATGTTTCTGGTCCTGTAGTGTTTACTACGTCACCATGTGTCTCTGGTCCTGTAGTGTTTACTATGTCATGTGTCTCTGGTCCTGTAGTGTTTACTCCGTCACCATGTGTCTCTGGTCCTGTAGTGTTTACTACGTCACCATGTGTCTCTGGTCCTGTAATGTTTACTACGTCACCATGTGTCTGGTCCTGTAGTGTTTACTACGTCACCATGTGTCTTTGGTCCTGTAGTGTTTACTATGTCATGTGTCTCTGGTCCTGTAGTGTTTACTACGTCACCATGTGTCTCTGGTCCTGTAGTGTTTAGTACGTCACCATGTGTCTCTGGTCCTGTAATGTTTACTACGTCACCATGTGTCTGGTCCTGTAGTGTTTACTACGTCACCATGTGTCTCTGGTCCTGTAGGGTTTACTTCATCACCATGTGTCTCTGGTCCTGTAGTGTTTACTACGTCACCATGTGTCTCTGGTCCTGTAGTATTTACTACGTCACCATGTGTCTCTGGTCCTGTAGTGTTTACTACGTCACCATGTGTCTCTGGTCCTGTAGTGTTTACTACGTCACCATGTGTCTCTGGTCCTGTAGTGTTTACTACATCACTGTGTCTCTGCTCCTGTAGTGTTTACTACGTCACCATGTGTCTCTGGTCCTGTAGTGTTTACTATGTCATGTGTCTCTGGTCCTGTAGTGTTTACTACGTCACCATGTGTCTCTGGTCCTGTAGGGTTTACTACGTCACCATGTGTCTCTGGTCCTGTAGGGTTTACTTCATCAACCTTGTGTCTCTGGTCCTGTAGTGTTTACTACGTCACCATGTGTCTCTGGTCCTGTAGTGTTTACTATGTCACCATGTGTCTCTGGTCCTGTAGGGTTTACTACGTCACCATGTTTCTGGTCCTGTAGTGTTTACTACGTCACCATGTGTCTCTGGTCCTGTAGTGTTTACTATGTCATGTGTCTCTGGTCCTGTAGTGTTTACTACGTCACCATGTGTCTCTGGTCCTGTAGTATTTTCTACGTCACCATGTGTCTCTGGTCCTGTAGTGTTTACTACTTCACCATGTGTCTCTGGTCCTGTAGTGTTTACTACATCACCATTTGTCTCTGGTCCCGTAGTGTTTACTATGTCATGTGTCTCTGGTCCTGTAGTGTTTACTACGTCACCATGTGTCTCTGGTCCTGTAGTGTTTACTACGTCACCATTTGTCTCTGGTCCTGTAGTGTTTACTATGTCACCATTTGTCTCTGGTCCTGTAGTGTTTACTATGTCATGTGTCTCTGGTCCTGTAGTGTTTACTATGTCATGTGTCTCTGGTCCTGTAGTGTTTACTATGTCATGTGTCTCTGGTCCTGTAGTGTTTACTATGTCACCATGTGTCTCTGGTCCTGTAGTGTTTACTACATCACCATGTGTCTCTGGTCCTGTAGTGTTTACTACGTCACCATGTGTCTCTGGTCCTGTAATGTTTACTACGTCACCATGTGTCTCTGGTCCTGTAGTGTTTACTACGTCACCATGTGTCTCTGGTCCTGTAGGGTTTACTTCATCACCATGTGTCTCTGGTCCTGTAGTGTTTACAACGTCACCATGTGTCTCTGGTCCTGTAGGGTTTACTTCGTCACCATGTGTCTCTGATCCTGTAGTGTTTACTACGTCACCATGTTTCTGGTCCTGTAGTGTTTACTACGTCACCATGTGTCTCTGGTCCTGTAGTGTTTACTATGTCATGTGTCTCTGGTCCTGTAGTGTTTACTCCGTCACCATGTGTCTCTGGTCCTGTAGTGTTTACTACGTCACCATGTGTCTCTGGTCCTGTAATGTTTACTACGTCACCATGTGTCTGGTCCTGTAGTGTTTACTACGTCACCATGTGTCTTTGGTCCTGTAGTGTTTACTATGTCATGTGTCTCTGGTCCTGTAGTGTTTACTACGTCACCATGTGTCTCTGGTCCTGTAGTGTTTAGTACGTCACCATGTGTCTCTGGTCCTGTAATGTTTACTACGTCACCATGTGTCTGGTCCTGTAGTGTTTACTACGTCACCATGTGTCTCTGGTCCTGTAGTGTTTACTTCATCACCATGTGTCTCTGGTCCTGTAGTGTTTACTACGTCACCATGTGTCTCTGGTACTGTAGTGTTTACTACGTCACCATGTGTCTCTGGTCCTGTAGTGTTTACTATGTCATATGTCTCTGGTCCTGTGGTGTTTAATACATCACCATGTGTCTCTGGTCCTGTAGGGTTTACTACGTCACCATGTGTCTCTGGTCCTGTAGTGTTTACTACATCACCATGTGTCTCTGGTCCTGTAGTGTTTACTACGTCACCATGTGTCTCTGGTCCTGTAGGGTTTACTACGTCACCATGTGTCTCTGGTCCTGTAGTGTTTACTATGTCACCATGTGTCTCTGGTGCTGTAGTGTTTACTACGTCACCATGTGTCTCTGGTGCTGTAGTGTTTACTACGTCACCATGTGTCTCTGGTGCTGTAGTGTTTACTACGTCACCATGTGTCTCTGGTGCTGTAGTGTTTACTACGTCACCATGTGTCTCTGGTCCTGTAGTGTTTACTACGTCACCATGTGCCTCTGCTCCTGTAGTGTTTACTACGTCACCATGTGTCTCTGGTCTGGTAATGTTTACTACATCACCATGTGTCTTTGGTCCTGTAGTGTTTACTACGTCACCATGTGTCTCTGGTCCTGTAGTGTTTACTACGTCACCATGTGTCTCTGGTCCTGTAGTGTTTACTACGTCACCATGTGTCTCTGGTCCTGTAGTGTTTACTATGTCACCATTTGTCTCTGGTCCTGTAGTGTTTACTATGTCATGTGTCTCTGGTCCTGTAGTGTTTACTATGTCATGTGTCTCTGGTCCTGTAGTGTTTACTATGTCATGTGTCTCTGGTCCTGTAGTGTTTACTATGTCACCATGTGTCTCTGGTCCTGTAGTGTTTACTACATCACCATGTGTCTCTGGTCCTGTAGTGTTTACTACGTCACCATGTGTCTCTGGTCCTGTAATGTTTACTACGTCACCATGTGTCTCTGGTCCTGTAGTGTTTACTACGTCACCATGTGTCTCTGGTCCTGTAGGGTTTACTTCATCACCATGTGTCTCTGGTCCTGTAGTGTTTACTACGTCACCATGTGTCTCTGGTCCTGTAGGGTTTACTTCGTCACCATGTGTCTCTGATCCTGTAGTGTTTACTACGTCACCATGTTTCTGGTCCTGTAGTGTTTACTACGTCACCATGTGTCTCTGGTCCTGTAGTGTTTACTATGTCATGTGTCTCTGGTCCTGTAGTGTTTACTCCGTCACCATGTGTCTCTGGTCCTGTAGTGTTTACTACGTCACCATGTGTCTCTGGTCCTGTAATGTTTACTACGTCACCATGCTTCTGGTCCTGTAGTGTTTACTACGTCACCATGTGTCTTTGGTCCTGTAGTGTTTACTATGTCATGTGTCTCTGGTCCTGTAGTGTTTACTACGTCACCATGTGTCTCTGGTCCTGTAGTGTTTAGTACGTCACCATGTGTCTCTGGTCCTGTAATGTTTACTACGTCACCATGTGTCTGGTCCTGTAGTGTTTACTACGTCACCATGTGTCTCTGGTCCTGTAGGGTTTACTTCATCACCATGTGTCTCTGGTCCTGTAGTGTTTACTACGTCACCATGTGTCTCTGGTCCTGTAGTGTTTACTACGTCACCATGTGTCTCTGGTCCTGTAGTGTTTACTACGTCACCATGTGTCTCTGGTCCTGTAGTGTTTACTACGTCACCATGTGTCTCTGGTCCTGTAGTGTTTACTACATCACTGTGTCTCTGCTCCTGTAGTGTTTACTACGTCACCATGTGTCTCTGGTCCTGTAGTGTTTACTATGTCATGTGTCTCTGGTCCTGTAGTGTTTACTACGTCACCATGTGTCTCTGCTCCTGTAGGGTTTACTACGTCACCATGTGTCTCTGGTCCTGTAGGGTTTACTTCATCAACCTTGTGTCTCTGGTCCTGTAGTGTTTACTACGTCACCATGTGTCTCTGGTCCTGTAGTGTTTACTATGTCACCATGTGTCTCTGGTCCTGTATGGTTTACTACGTCACCATGTTTCTGGTCCTGTAGTGTTTACTACGTCACCATGTGTCTCTGGTCCTGTAGTGTTTACTATGTCATGTGTCTCTGGTCCTGTAGTGTTTACTACGTCACCATGTGTCTCTGGTCCTGTAGTGTTTTCTACGTCACCATGTGTCTCTGGTCCTGTAGTGTTTACTACTTCACCATGTGTCTCTGGTCCTGTAGTGTTTACTACATCACCATTTGTCTCTGGTCCCGTAGTGTTTACTATGTCATGTGTCTCTGGTCCTGTAGTGTTTACTACGTCACCATGTGTCTCTGGTCCTGTAGTGTTTACTACGTCACCATTTGTCTCTGGTCCTGTAGTGTTTACTACGTCACCATGTGTCTCTGGTCCTGTAATGTTTACTACGTCACCATGTGTCTCTGGTCCTGTAATGTTTACTACGTCACCATGTGTCTCTGGTCCTGTAGTGTTTACTACGTCACCATGTGTCTCTGGTCCTGTAGGGTTTACTTCATCACCATGTGTCTCTGGTCCTGTAGTGTTTACAACGTCACCATGTGTCTCTGGTCCTGTAGTGTTTACTTCGTCACCATGTGTCTCTGATCCTGTAGTGTTTACTACGTCACCATGTTTCTGGTCCTGTAGTGTTTACTACGTCACCATGTGTCTCTGGTCCTGTAGTGTTTACTATGTCATGTGTCTCTGGTCCTGTAGTGTTTACTCCGTCACCATGTGTCTCTGGTCCTGTAGTGTTTACTACGTCACCATGTGTCTCTGGTCCTGTAATGTTTACTACGTCACCATGTGTCTGGTCCTGTAGTGTTTACTACGTCACCATGTGTCTTTGGTCCTGTAGTGTTTACTATGTCATGTGTCTCTGGTCCTGTAGTGTTTACTACGTCACCATGTGTCTCTGGTCCTGTAGTGTTTAGTACGTCACCATGTGTCTCTGGTCCTGTAATGTTTACTACGTCACCATGTGTCTGGTCCTGTAGTGTTTACTACGTCACCATGTGTCTCTGGTCCTGTAGGGTTTACTTCATCACCATGTGTCTCTGGTCCTGTAGTGTTTACTACGTCACCATGTGTCTCTGGTCCTGTAGTGTTTACTACGTCACCATGTGTCTCTGGTCCTGTAGTGTTTACTACGTCACCATGTGTCTCTGGTCCTGTAGTGTTTACTACGTCACCATGTGTCTCTGGTCCTGTAGTGTTTACTACATCACTGTGTCTCTGCTCCTGTAGTGTTTACTACGTCACCATGTGTCTCTGGTCCTGTAGTGTTTACTATGTCATGTGTCTCTGGTCCTGTAGTGTTTACTACGTCACCATGTGTCTCTGGTCCTGTAGGGTTTACTACGTCACCATGTGTCTCTGGTCCTGTAGGGTTTACTTCATCAACCTTGTGTCTCTGGTCCTGTAGTGTTTACTACGTCACCATGTGTCTCTGGTCCTGTAGTGTTTACTATGTCACCATGTGTCTCTGGTCCTGTAGGGTTTACTACGTCACCATGTTTCTGGTCCTGTAGTGTTTACTACGTCACCATGTGTCTCTGGTCCTGTAGTGTTTACTATGTCATGTGTCTCTGGTCCTGTAGTGTTTACTACGTCACCATGTGTCTCTGGTCCTGTAGTGTTTTCTACGTCACCATGTGTCTCTGGTCCTGTAGTGTTTACTACTTCACCATGTGTCTCTGGTCCTGTAGTGTTTACTACATCACCATTTGTCTCTGGTCCCGTAGTGTTTACTATGTCATGTGTCTCTGGTCCTGTAGTGTTTACTACGTCACCATGTGTCTCTGGTCCTGTAGTGTTTACTACGTCACCATTTGTCTCTGGTCCTGTAGTGTTTACTATGTCACCATTTGTCTCTGGTCCTGTAGTGTTTACTATGTCATGTGTCTCTGGTCCTGTAGTGTTTACTATGTCATGTGTCTCTGGTCCTGTAGTGTTTACTATGTCATGTGTCTCTGGTCCTGTAGTGTTTACTATGTCACCATGTGTCTCTGGTCCTGTAGTGTTTACTACATCACCATGTGTCTCTGGTCCTGTAGTGTTTACTACGTCACCATGTGTCTCTGGTCCTGTAATGTTTACTACGTCACCATGTGTCTCTGGTCCTGTAGTGTTTACTACGTCACCATGTGTCTCTGGTCCTGTAGGGTTTACTTCATCACCATGTGTCTCTGGTCCTGTAGTGTTTACAACGTCACCATGTTTCTGGTCCTGTAGTGTTTACTACGTCACCATGTGTCTCTGGTCCTGTAGTGTTTACTATGTCATGTGTCTCTGGTCCTGTAGTGTTTACTCCGTCACCATGTGTCTCTGGTCCTGTAGTGTTTACTACGTCACCATGTGTCTCTGGTCCTGTAATGTTTACTACGTCACCATGTGTCTGGTCCTGTAGTGTTTACTACGTCACCATGTGTCTTTGGTCCTGTAGTGTTTACTATGTCATGTGTCTCTGGTCCTGTAGTGTTTACTACGTCACCATGTGTCTCTGGTCCTGTAGTGTTTAGTACGTCACCATGTGTCTCTGGTCCTGTAATGTTTACTACGTCACCATGTGTCTGGTCCTGTAGTGTTTACTACGTCACCATGTGTCTCTGGTCCTGTAGTGTTTACTACATCACTGTGTCTCTGCTCCTGTAGTGTTTACTACGTCACCATGTGTCTCTGGTCCTGTAGTGTTTACTATGTCATGTGTCTCTGGTCCTGTAGTGTTTACTACGTCACCATGTGTCTCTGGTCCTGTAGGGTTTACTACGTCACCATGTGTCTCTGGTCCTGTAGGGTTTACTTCATCAACCTTGTGTCTCTGGTCCTGTAGTGTTTACTACGTCACCATGTGTCTCTGGTCCTGTAGTGTTTACTATGTCACCATGTGTCTGGTCCTGTAGGGTTTACTACGTCACCATGTTTCTGGTCCTGTAGTGTTTACTACGTCACCATGTGTCTCTGGTCCTGTAGTGTTTACTATGTCATGTGTCTCTGGTCCTGTAGTGTTTACTACGTCACCATGTGTCTCTGGTCCTGTAGTGTTTTCTACGTCACCATGTGTCTCTGGTCCTGTAGTGTTTACTACTTCACCATGTGTCTCTGGTCCTGTAGTGTTTACTACATCACCATTTGTCTCTGGTCCCGTAGTGTTTACTATGTCATGTGTCTCTGGTCCTGTAGTGTTTACTACGTCACCATGTGTCTCTGGTCCTGTAGTGTTTACTACGTCACCATTTGTCTCTGGTCCTGTAGTGTTTACTATGTCACCATTTGTCTCTGGTCCTGTAGTGTTTACTATGTCATGTGTCTCTGGTCCTGTAGTGTTTACTATGTCATGTGTCTCTGGTCCTGTAGTGTTTACTATGTCATGTGTCTCTGGTCCTGTAGTGTTTACTATGTCACCATGTGTCTCTGGTCCTGTAGTGTTTACTACATCACCATGTGTCTCTGGTCCTGTAGTGTTTACTACGTCACCATGTGTCTCTGGTCCTGTAATGTTTACTACGTCACCATGTGTCTCTGGTCCTGTAGTGTTTACTACGTCACCATGTGTCTCTGGTCCTGTAGGGTTTACTTCATCACCATGTGTCTCTGGTCCTGTAGTGTTTACAACGTCACCATGTTTCTGGTCCTGTAGTGTTTACTACGTCACCATGTGTCTCTGGTCCTGTAGTGTTTACTATGTCATGTGTCTCTGGTCCTGTAGTGTTTACTCCGTCACCATGTGTCTCTGGTCCTGTAGTGTTTACTACGTCACCATGTGTCTCTGGTCCTGTAATGTTTACTACGTCACCATGTGTCTGGTCCTGTAGTGTTTACTACGTCACCATGTGTCTTTGGTCCTGTAGTGTTTACTATGTCATGTGTCTCTGGTCCTGTAGTGTTTACTACGTCACCATGTGTCTCTGGTCCTGTAGTGTTTAGTACGTCACCATGTGTCTCTGGTCCTGTAATGTTTACTACGTCACCATGTGTCTGGTCCTGTAGTGTTTACTACGTCACCATGTGTCTCTGGTCCTGTAGGGTTTACTTCATCACCATGTGTCTCTGGTCCTGTAGTGTTTACTACGTCACCATGTGTCTCTGGTCCTGTAGTGTTTACTACGTCACCATGTGTCTCTGGTCCTGTAGTGTTTACTATGTCATATGTCACTGGTCCTGTTGTGTTTAATACATCACCATGTGTCTCTGGTCCTGTAGGGTTTACTACGTCACCATGTGTCTCTGGTCCTGTAGTGTTTACTACATCACCATGTGTCTCTGGTCCTGTAGTGTTTACTACGTCACCATGTGTCTCTGGTCCTGTAGGGTTTACTACGTCACCATGTGTCTCTGGTCCTGTAGTGTTTACTATGTCACCATGTGTCTCTGGTGCTGTAGTGTTTACTACGTCACCATGTGTCTCTGGTGCTGTAGTGTTTACTACGTCACCATGTGTCTCTGGTGCTGTAGTGTTTACTACGTCACCATGTGTCTCTGGTGCTGTAGTGTTTACTACGTCACCATGTGTCTCTGGTCCTGTAGTGTTTACTACGTCACCATGTGCCTCTGCTCCTGTAGTGTTTACTACGTCACCATGTGTCTCTGGTCTGGTAATGTTTACTACATCACCATGTGTCTTTGGTCCTGTAGTGTTTACTACGTCACCATGTGTCTCTGGTCCTGTAGTGTTTACTACGTCACCATGTGTCTCTGGTCCTGTAGTGTTTACTACGTCACCATGTGTCTCTGGTCCTGTAGTGTTTACTATGTCACCATTTGTCTCTGGTCCTGTAGTGTTTACTATGTCATGTGTCTCTGGTCCTGTAGTGTTTACTATGTCATGTGTCTCTGGTCCTGTAGTGTTTACTATGTCATGTGTCTCTGGTCCTGTAGTGTTTACTATGTCACCATGTGTCTCTGGTCCTGTAGTGTTTACTACATCACCATGTGTCTCTGGTCCTGTAGTGTTTACTACGTCACCATGTGTCTCTGGTCCTGTAATGTTTACTACGTCACCATGTGTCTCTGGTCCTGTAGTGTTTACTACGTCACCATGTGTCTCTGGTCCTGTAGGGTTTACTTCATCACCATGTGTCTCTGGTCCTGTAGTGTTTACTACGTCACCATGTGTCTCTGGTCCTGTAGGGTTTACTTCGTCACCATGTGTCTCTGATCCTGTAGTGTTTACTACGTCACCATGTTTCTGGTCCTGTAGTGTTTACTACGTCACCATGTGTCTCTGGTCCTGTAGTGTTTACTATGTCATGTGTCTCTGGTCCTGTAGTGTTTACTCCGTCACCATGTGTCTCTGGTCCTGTAGTGTTTACTACGTCACCATGTGTCTCTGGTCCTGTGATGTTTACTACGTCACCATGTGTCTGGTCCTGTAGTGTTTACTACGTCACCATGTGTCTTTGGTCCTGTAGTGTTTACTATGTCATGTGTCTCTGGTCCTGTAGTGTTTACTACGTCACCATGTGTCTCTGGTCCTGTAGTGTTTACTACGTCACCATGTTTCTGGTCCTGTAGTGTTTACTACGTCACCATGTGTCTCTGGTCCTGTAGGGTTTACTTCATCACCATGTGTCTCTGGTCCTGTAGTGTTTACTACGTCACCATGTGTCTCTGGTCCTGTAGTGTTTACTACGTCACCATGTGTCTCTGGTCCTGTAGTGTTTACTACGTCACCATGTGTCTCTGGTCCTGTAGTGTTTACTACGTCACCATGTGTCTCTGGTCCTGTAGTGTTTACTACATCACTGTGTCTCTGCTCCTGTAGTGTTTACTACATCACCATGTGTCTCTGGTCCTGTAGTGTTTACTATGTCATGTGTCTCTGGTCCTGTAGTGTTTACTACATCACCATGTGTCTCTGGTCCTGTAGGGTTTACTACGTCACCATGTGTCTCTGGTCCTGTAGGGTTTACTTCATCAACCTTGTGTCTCTGGTCCTGTAGTGTTTACTACGTCACCATGTGTCTCTGGTCCTGTAGTGTTTACTATGTCACCATGTGTCTCTGGTCCTGTATGGTTTACTACGTCACCATGTTTCTGGTCCTGTAGTGTTTACTACGTCACCATGTGTCTCTGGTCCTGTAGTGTTTACTATGTCATGTGTCTCTGGTCCTGTAGTGTTTACTACGTCACCATGTGTCTCTGGTCCTGTAGTGTTTTCTACGTCACCATGTGTCTCTGGTCCTGTAGTGTTTACTACTTCACCATGTGTCTCTGGTCCTGTAGTGTTTACTACATCACCATTTGTCTCTGGTCCCGTAGTGTTTACTATGTCATGTGTCTCTGGTCCTGTAGTGTTTACTACGTCACCATGTGTCTCTGGTCCTGTAGTGTTTACTACGTCACCATTTGTCTCTGGTCCTGTAGTGTTTACTATGTCACCATTTGTCTCTGGTCCTGTAGTGTTTACTATGTCATGTGTCTCTGGTCCTGTAGTGTTTACTATGTCATGTGTCTCTGGTCCTGTAGTGTTTACTATGTCATGTGTCTCTGGTCCTGTAGTGTTTACTATGTCACCATGTGTCTCTGGTCCTGTAGTGTTTACTACATCACCATGTGTCTCTGGTCCTGTAGTGTTTACTACGTCACCATGTGTCTCTGGTCCTGTAATGTTTACTACGTCACCATGTGTCTCTGGTCCTGTAGTGTTTACTACGTCACCATGTGTCTCTGGTCCTGTAGGGTTTACTTCATCACCATGTGTCTCTGGTCCTGTAGTGTTTACAACGTCACCATGTGTCTCTGGTCCTGTAGGGTTTACTTCGTCACCATGTGTCTCTGATCCTGTAGTGTTTACTACGTCACCATGTTTCTGGTCCTGTAGTGTTTACTACGTCACCATGTGTCTCTGGTCCTGTAGTGTTTACTATGTCATGTGTCTCTGGTCCTGTAGTGTTTACTCCGTCACCATGTGTCTCTGGTCCTGTAGTGTTTACTACGTCACCATGTGTCTCTGGTCCTGTAATGTTTACTACGTCACCATGTGTCTGGTCCTGTAGTGTTTACTACGTCACCATGTGTCTTTGGTCCTGTAGTGTTTACTATGTCATGTGTCTCTGGTCCTGTAGTGTTTACTACGTCACCATGTGTCTCTGGTCCTGTAGTGTTTAGTACGTCACCATGTGTCTCTGGTCCTGTAATGTTTACTACGTCACCATGTGTCTGGTCCTGTAGTGTTTACTACGTCACCATGTGTCTCTGGTCCTGTAGGGTTTACTTCATCACCATGTGTCTCTGGTCCTGTAGTGTTTACTATGTCATGTGTCTCTGGTCCTGTAGTGTTTACTACGTCACCATGTGTCTCTGGTCCTGTAGTGTTTTCTACGTCACCATGTGTCTCTGGTCCTGTAGTGTTTACTACTTCACCATGTGTCTCTGGTCCTGTAGTGTTTACTACATCACCATTTGTCTCTGGTCCCGTAGTGTTTACTATGTCATGTGTCTCTGGTCCTGTAGTGTTTACTCCGTCACCATGTGTCTCTGGTCCTGTAGTGTTTACTACGTCACCATGTGTCTCTGGTCCTGTAATGTTTACTACGTCACCATGTGTCTGGTCCTGTAGTGTTTACTACGTCACCATGTGTCTTTGGTCCTGTAGTGTTTACTATGTCATGTGTCTCTGGTCCTGTAGTGTTTACTACGTCACCATGTGTCTCTGGTCCTGTAGTGTTTAGTACGTCACCATGTGTCTCTGGTCCTGTAATGTTTACTACGTCACCATGTGTCTGGTCCTGTAGTGTTTACTACGTCACCATGTGTCTCTGGTCCTGTAGGGTTTACTTCATCACCATGTGTCTCTGGTCCTGTAGTGTTTACTACGTCACCATGTGTCTCTGGTCCTGTAGTGTTTACTACGTCACCATGTGTCTCTGGTCCTGTAGTGTTTACTACGTCACCATGTGTCTCTGGTCCTGTAGTGTTTACTACGTCACCATGTGTCTCTGGTCCTGTAGTGTTTACTACATCACTGTGTCTCTGCTCCTGTAGTGTTTACTACGTCACCATGTGTCTCTGGTCCTGTAGTGTTTACTATGTCATGTGTCTCTGGTCCTGTAGTGTTTACTACGTCACCATGTGTCTCTGGTCCTGTAGGGTTTACTACGTCACCATGTGTCTCTGGTCCTGTAGGGTTTACTTCATCAACCTTGTGTCTCTGGTCCTGTAGTGTTTACTACGTCACCATGTGTCTCTGGTCCTGTAGTGTTTACTATGTCACCATGTGTCTCTGGTCCTGTATGGTTTACTACGTCACCATGTTTCTGGTCCTGTAGTGTTTACTACGTCACCATGTGTCTCTGGTCCTGTAGTGTTTACTATGTCATGTGTCTCTGGTCCTGTAGTGTTTACTACGTCACCATGTGTCTCTGGTCCTGTAGTGTTTTCTACGTCACCATGTGTCTCTGGTCCTGTAGTGTTTACTACTTCACCATGTGTCTCTGGTCCTGTAGTGTTTACTACGTCACCATGTGTCTCTGGTCCTGTAGTGTTTACTACGTCACCATTTGTCTCTGGTCCTGTAGTGTTTACTATGTCACCATTTGTCTCTGGTCCTGTAGTGTTTACTATGTCATGTATCTCTGGTCCTGTAGTGTTTACTATGTCATGTGTCTCTGGTCCTGTAGTGTTTACTATGTCATGTGTCTCTGGTCCTGTAGTGTTTACTATGTCACCATGTGTCTCTGGTCCTGTAGTGTTTACTACATCACCATGTGTCTCTGGTCCTGTAGTGTTTACTACGTCACCATGTGTCTCTGGTCCTGTAATGTTTACTACGTCACCATGTGTCTCTGGTCCTGTAGTGTTTACTACGTCACCATGTGTCTCTGGTCCTGTAGGGTTTACTTCGTCACCATGTGTCTCTGATCCTGTAGTGTTTACTACGTCACCATGTTTCTGGTCCTGTAGTGTTTACTACGTCACCATGTGTCTCTGGTCCTGTAGTGTTTACTATGTCATGTGTCTCTGGTCCTGTAGTGTTTACTCCGTCACGATGTGTCTCTGGTCCTGTAGTGTTTACTACGTCACCATGTGTCTCTGGTCCTGTAATGTTTACTACGTCACCATGTGTCTGGTCCTGTAGTGTTTACTACGTCACCATGTGTCTTTGGTCCTGTAGTGTTTACTATGTCATGTGTCTCTGGTCCTGTAGTGTTTACTACGTCACCATGTGTCTCTGGTCCTGTAGTGTTTAGTACGTCACCATGTGTCTCTGGTCCTGTAATGTTTACTACGTCACCATGTGTCTGGTCCTGTAGTGTTTACTACGTCACCATGTGTCTCTGGTCCTGTAGGGTTTACTTCATCACCATGTGTCTCTGGTCCTGTAGTGTTTACTATGTCATGTGTCTCTGGTCCTGTAGTGTTTACTACGTCACCATGTGTCTCTGGTCCTGTAGTGTTTTCTACGTCACCATGTGTCTCTGGTCCTGTAGTGTTTACTACTTCACCATGTGTCTCTGGTCCTGTAGTGTTTACTACATCACCATTTGTCTCTGGTCCCGTAGTGTTTACTATGTCATGTGTCTCTGGTCCTGTAGTGTTTACTACGTCACCATGTGTCTCTGGTCCTGTAGTGTTTACTACGTCACCATTTGTCTCTGGTCCTGTAGTGTTTACTATGTCACCATTTGTCTCTGGTCCTGTAGTGTTTACTATGTCATGTGTCTCTGGTCCTGTAGTGTTTACTATGTCATGTGTCTCTGGTCCTGTAGTGTTTACTATGTCATGTGTCTCTGGTCCTGTAGTGTTTACTACGTCACCATGTGTCTCTGGTCCTGTAGGGTTTACTTCATCACCATGTGTCTCTGGTCCTGTAGTGTTTACAACGTCACCATGTGTCTCTGGTCCTGTAGGGTTTACTTCGTCACCATGTGTCTCTGATCCTGTAGTGTTTACTACGTCAACATGTTTCTGGTCCTGTAGTGTTTACTACGTCACCATGTGTCTCTGGTCCTGTAGTGTTTACTATGTCATGTGTCTCTGGTCCTGTAGTGTTTACTCCGTCACCATGTGTCTCTGGTCCTGTAGTGTTTACTACGTCACCATGTGTCTCTGGTCCTGTAATGTTTACTACGTCACCATGTGTCTGGTCCTGTAGTGTTTACTACGTCACCATGTGTCTCTGGTCCTGTAGGGTTTACTTCATCACCATGTGTCTCTGGTCCTGTAGTGTTTACTACGTCACCATGTGTCTCTGGTCCTGTAGTGTTTACTACGTCACCATGTGTCTCTGGTCCTGTAGTGTTTACTATGTCATATGTCTCTGGTCCTGTGGTGTTTAATACATCACCATGTGTCTCTGGTCCTGTAGGGTTTACTACGTCACCATGTGTCTCTGGTCCTGTAGTGTTTACTACATCACCATGTGTCTCTGGTCCTGTAGTGTTTACTACGTCACCATGTGTCTCTGGTCCTGTAGGGTTTACTACGTCACCATGTGTCTCTGGTCCTGTAGTGTTTACTATGTCACCATGTGTCTCTGGTGCTGTAGTGTTTACTACGTCACCATGTGTCTCTGGTGCTGTAGTGTTTACTACGTCACCATGTGTCTCTGGTGCTGTAGTGTTTACTACGTCACCATGTGTCTCTGGTGCTGTAGTGTTTACTACGTCACCATGTGTCTCTGGTCCTGTAGTGTTTACTACGTCACCATGTGCCTCTGCTCCTGTAGTGTTTACTACGTCACCATGTGTCTCTGGTCTGGTAATGTTTACTACATCACCATGTGTCTTTGGTCCTGTAGTGTTTACTACGTCACCATGTGTCTCTGGTCCTGTAGTGTTTACTACGTCACCATGTGTCTCTGGTCCTGTAGTGTTTACTACGTCACCATGTGTCTCTGGTCCTGTAGTGTTTACTACGTCACCATGTGTCTCTGGTCCTGTAGTGTTTACTACATCACTGTGTCTCTGCTCCTGTAGTGTTTACTACGTCACCATGTGTCTCTGGTCCTGTAGTGTTTACTATGTCATGTGTCTCTGGTCCTGTAGTGTTTACTACGTCACCATGTGTCTCTGGTCCTGTAGGGTTTACTACGTCACCATGTGTCTCTGGTCCTGTAGGGTTTACTTCATCAACCTTGTGTCTCTGGTCCTGTAGTGTTTACTACGTCACCATGTGTCTCTGGTCCTGTAGTGTTTACTATGTCACCATGTGTCTCTGGTCCTGTATGGTTTACTACGTCACCATGTTTCTGGTCCTGTAGTGTTTACTACGTCACCATGTGTCTCTGGTCCTGTAGTGTTTACTATGTCATGTGTCTCTGGTCCTGTAGTGTTTACTACGTCACCATGTGTCTCTGGTCCTGTAGTGTTTTCTACGTCACCATGTGTCTCTGGTCCTGTAGTGTTTACTACTTCACCATGTGTCTCTGGTCCTGTAGTGTTTACTACATCACCATTTGTCTCTGGTCCCGTAGTGTTTACTATGTCATGTGTCTCTGGTCCTGTAGTGTTTACTACGTCACCATGTGTCTCTGGTCCTGTAGTGTTTACTACGTCACCATTTGTCTCTGGTCCTGTAGTGTTTACTATGTCACCATTTGTCTCTGGTCCTGTAGTGTTTACTATGTCATGTATCTCTGGTCCTGTAGTGTTTACTATGTCATGTGTCTCTGGTCCTGTAGTGTTTACTATGTCATGTGTCTCTGGTCCTGTAGTGTTTACTATGTCACCATGTGTCTCTGGTCCTGTAGTGTTTACTACATCACCATGTGTCTCTGGTCCTGTAGTGTTTACTACGTCACCATGTGTCTCTGGTCCTGTAATGTTTACTACGTCACCATGTGTCTCTGGTCCTGTAGTGTTTACTACGTCACCATGTGTCTCTGGTCCTGTAGGGTTTACTTCATCACCATGTGTCTCTGGTCCTGTAGTGTTTACAACGTCACCATGTGTCTCTGGTCCTGTAGGGTTTACTTCGTCACCATGTGTCTCTGATCCTGTAGTGTTTACTACGTCACCATGTTTCTGGTCCTGTAGTGTTTACTACGTCACCATGTGTCTCTGGTCCTGTAGTGTTTACTATGTCATGTGTCTCTGGTCCTGTAGTGTTTACTCCGTCACCATGTGTCTCTGGTCCTGTAGTGTTTACTACGTCACCATGTGTCTCTGGTCCTGTAATGTTTACTACGTCACCATGTGTCTGGTCCTGTAGTGTTTACTACGTCACCATGTGTCTTTGGTCCTGTAGTGTTTACTATGTCATGTGTCTCTGGTCCTGTAGTGTTTACTACGTCACCATGTGTCTCTGGTCCTGTAGTGTTTAGTACGTCACCATGTGTCTCTGGTCCTGTAATGTTTACTACGTCACCATGTGTCTGGTCCTGTAGTGTTTACTACGTCACCATGTGTCTCTGGTCCTGTAGGGTTTACTTCATCACCATGTGTCTCTGGTCCTGTAGTGTTTACTATGTCATGTGTCTCTGGTCCTGTAGTGTTTACTACGTCACCATGTGTCTCTGGTCCTGTAGTGTTTTCTACGTCACCATGTGTCTCTGGTCCTGTAGTGTTTACTACTTCACCATGTGTCTCTGGTCCTGTAGTGTTTACTACATCACCATTTGTCTCTGGTCCCGTAGTGTTTACTAAGTCATGTGTCTCTGGTCCTGTAGTGTTTACTACGTCACCATGTGTCTCTGGTCCTGTAGTGTTTACTACGTCACCATTTGTCTCTGGTCCTGTAGTGTTTACTATGTCACCATTTGTCTCTGGTCCTGTAGTGTTTACTATGTCATGTGTCTCTGGTCCTGTAGTGTTTACTATGTCATGTGTCTCTGGTCCTGTAGTGTTTACTATGTCATGTGTCTCTGGTCCTGTAGTGTTTACTACGTCACCATGTGTCTCTGGTACTGTAGGGTTTACTTCATCACCATGTGTCTCTGGTCCTGTAGTGTTTACAACGTCACCATGTGTCTCTGGTCCTGTAGGGTTTACTTCGTCACCATGTGTCTCTGATCCTGTAGTGTTTACTACGTCACCATGTTTCTGGTCCTGTAGTGTTTACTACGTCACCATGTGTCTCTGGTCCTGTAGTGTTTACTATGTCATGTGTCTCTGGTCCTGTAGTGTTTACTACGTCACCATGTGTCTCTGGTGCTGTAGTGTTTACTACGTCACCATGTGTCTCTGGTGCTGTAGTGTTTACTACGTCACCATGTGTCTCTGGTCCTGTAGTGTTTACTACGTCACCATGTGCCTCTGCTCCTGTAGTGTTTACTACGTCACCATGTGTCTCTGGTCTGGTAATGTTTACTACATCACCATGTGTCTTTGGTCCTGTAGTGTTTACTACGTCACCATGTGTCTCTGGTCCTGTAGTGTTTACTACGTCACCATGTGTCTCTGGTCCTGTAGTGTTTACTACGTCACCATGTGTCTCTAGTCCTGTAGTGTTTACTACTTCACCATGTGTTTCTGGTCCTGTAGTGTTTACTACGTCACCATGTGTTTCTGGTGCTGTAGTGTTTACTACGTCACCATGTGTCTCTGGTCCTGTAGTGTTTACTACATCATGTGTCTCTGGTCCTGTAGGGTTTACTACGTCACCATGTGTCTCTGGTCCTGTAGTCTTTACTACGTCACCATGTGCCTCTGCTCCTGTAGTGTTTACTACGTCACCATGTGTCTCTGGTCTGGTAATGTTTACTACATCACCATGTGTCTTTGGTCCTGTAGTGTTTACTACGTCACCATGTGTCTCTGGTCCTGTAGTGTTTACTACGTCACCATGTGTCTCTGGTCCTGTAGTGTTTACTACGTCACCATGTGTCTCTAGTCCTGTAGTGTTTACTACGTCACCACGTGTCTCTGGTCCTGTAGTGTTTACTACGTCACCATGTGTCTCTGGTCCTGTAGTGTTTATGTCACAACCGTCTTCAAAAATGGACCAAGGCGCAGCAGGTATGTGGATACTCAAGTTTTTTAATTTAAAAAAAAGGAGTAAAGTATCCACTGGACAAAAACAATAAAGACGACAGCAACAGTCTTGCAGGCACATACAACGCAGTGCAAGGACAACTACCCACAATCCCAAAGAAAAACACACCCTTCTATATAGGACTCCCAATCAAAGGCAACTCAACACACCTGCCTTCAATTGGGAGTCCAATCCCCAACACAAACCCTTAACATACAAAAAACCTGCCACATCCTGACCAAAACTGATACAATACCTCCCTCTGCTGGTCAGGACGTGACAGTTTGATACGTCACCATGTGTCTCTGGTCCTGTAGTGTTTACTACATCACCATGTGTCTCTGATCCTGTAGTGTTTACTACGTCACCATGTGTCTCTGGTGCTGTAGTGTTTACTACGTCACCATGTGTCTCTGGTGCTGTAGTGTTTACTACGTCACCATGTGTCTCTGGTGCTGTAGTGTTTACTACGTCACCATGTGTCTCTGGTCCTGTAATGTTTACTACGTCACCATGTGTCTGGTCCTGTAGTGTTTACTACGTCACCATGTGTCTCTGGTCCTGTAGGGTTTACTTCATCACCATGTGTCTCTGGTCCTGTAGTGTTTACTACGTCACCATGTGTCTCTGGTCCTGTAGTGTTTACTACGTCACCATGTGTCTCTGGTCCTGTAGTGTTTACTATGTCATATGTCTCTGGTCCTGTGGTGTTTAATACATCACCATGTGTCTCTGGTCCTGTAGGGTTTACTACGTCACCATGTGTCTCTGGTCCTGTAGTGTTTACTACATCACCATGTGTCTCTGGTCCTGTAGTGTTTACTACGTCACCATGTGTCTCTGGTCCTGTAGGGTTTACTACGTCACCATGTGTCTCTGGTCCTGTAGTGTTTACTATGTCACCATGTGTCTCTGGTGCTGTAGTGTTTACTACGTCACCATGTGTCTCTGGTGCTGTAGTGTTTACTACGTCACCATGTGTCTCTGGTGCTGTAGTGTTTACTACGTCACCATGTGTCTCTGGTGCTGTAGTGTTTACTACGTCACCATGTGTCTCTGGTCCTGTAGTGTTTACTACGTCACCATGTGTCTCTGGTCCTGTAGTGTTTACTACGTCACCATGTGTCTCTGATCCTGTAGTGTTTACTATGTCACCATGTGTCTTTGGTCCTGTAGTGTTTACTACTTCACCATGTGTTTCTGGTCCTGTAGTGTTTACTACGTCACCATGTGTTTCTGGTGCTGTAGTGTTTACTACGTCACCATGTGTCTCTGGTCCTGTAGTGTTTACTACATCATGTGTCTCTGGTCCTGTAGGGTTTACTACGTCACCATGTGTCTCTGGTCCTGTAGTGTTTACTACGTCACCATGTGCCTCTGCTCCTGTAGTGTTTACTACGTCACCATGTGTCTCTGGTCTGGTAATGTTTACTACATCACCATGTGTCTTTGGTCCTGTAGTGTTTACTACGTCACCATGTGTCTCTGGTCCTGTAGTGTTTACTACGTCACCATGTGTCTCTGGTCCTGTAGTGTTTACTACGTCACCATGTGTCTCTAGTCCTGTAGTGTTTACTACGTCACCACGTGTCTCTGGTCCTGTAGTGTTTACTACGTCACCATGTGTCTCTGGTCCTGTAGTGTTTATGTCACAACCGTCTTCAAAAATGGACCAAGGCGCAGCAGGTATGTGGATACTCAAGTTTTTTAATTTAAAAAAAAGGAGTAAAGTATCCACTGGACAAAAACAATAAAGACGACAGCAACAGTCTTGCAGGCACATACAACGCAGTGCAAGGACAACTACCCACAATCCCAAAGAAAAACACACCCTTCTATATAGGACTCCCAATCAAAGGCAACTCAACACACCTGCCTTCAATTGGGAGTCCAATCCCCAACACAAACCCTTAACATACAAAAAACCTGTCACATCCTGACCAAAACTGATACAATACCTCCCTCTGCTGGTCTGGACGTGACAGTTTACTACGTCACCATGTGTCTCTGGTCCTGTAGTGTTTACTACATCACCATGTGTCTCTGATCCTGTAGTGTTTACTACGTCACCATGTGTCTGGTCCTGTAGTGTTTACTACGTCACCATGTGTCTCTGGTCCTGTAGGGTTTACTTCATCACCATGTGTCTCTGGGGCTGTAGTGTTTACTACATCACCATGTGTCTCTGGTCCTGTAGTGTTTACTACGGCACCATGTGTCTCTGGTCCTGTAGTGTTTACTACATCACCATGTGTCTCTGGTCCTGTAGTGTTTACTACGTCACCATGTGTCTCTGGTCCTGTAGTGTTTACTACATCACCATGTGTCTCTGATCCTGTAGTGTTTACTACGTCACCATGTGTCTGGTCCTGTAGTGTTTACTACGTCACCATGTGTCTCTGGTCCTGTAGTGTTTACTATGTAATGTGTCTCTGGTCCTGTAGTGTTTACTACGTCACCATGTGTCTCTGGTCCTGTAGGGTTTACTTCATCACCATGTGTCTCTGGTCCTGTAGTGTTTACTACGTCACCATGTGTCTCTGCTCCTGTAGTGTTTACTACATCACCATGTGTCTCTGGTCCTGTAGTGTTTACTATGTCATGTGTCTCTGGTCCTGTAGTGTTTACTACGTCACCATGTGTCTCTGGTCCTGTAGTGTTTACTACGTCACCATGTGTCTCTGGTCCTGTAGTGTTTACTATGTCATGTGTCTCTTGTCCTGAAGTGTTTACTACGTCACCATGTGTCTCTGATCCTGTAGTGTTTACTACGTCACCATGTGTCTGGTCCTGTAGTGTTTACTACGTCACCATTTGTCTCTGGTCCTGTAGTGTTTACTATGTCATGTGTCTCTGGTCCTGTAGTGTTTACTACGTCACCATGTGTCTCTGGTCCTGTAGTGTTTACTACGTCACCATGTGTCTCTGGTCCTGTAGTGTTTACTACGTCACCATGTGTCTCTGGTCCTGTAGTGTTTACTACTTCACCATGTGTCTCTGGTCCTGTAGTGTTTACTATGTCACCATGTGTCTCTGGTCCTGTAATGTTTACTACGTCACCATGTGTCTCTGGTCCTGTAGTGTTTACTACGTCACCATGTGTCTCTGGTCCTGTAGGGTTTACTTCATCACCATGTGTCTCTGGTCCTGTAATGTTTACTACGTCACCATGTGTCTCTGGTCCTGTAGTGTTTACTACGTCACCATGTGTCTCTGCTCCTGTAGTGTTTACTACATCACCATGTGTCTCTGGTCCTGTAGTGTTTACTATGTCATGTGTCTCTGATCCTGTAGTGTTTACTACGTCACCATGTGTCTCTGGTCCTGTAGTGTTTACTACGTCACCATGTGTCTCTGGTCCTGTAGTGTTTACTACGTCACCATGTGTCTCTGGTCCTGTAGTGTTTACTATGTCATGTGTCTCTTGTCCTGTAGTGTTTACTATGTCACCATGTGTCTCTGGTCCTGTAGTGTTTACTACGTCACCATGTGTCTGGTCCTGTAGTGTTTACTACGTCACCATGTGTCTCTGGTCCTGTAGTGTTTACTATGTAATGTGTCTCTGGTCCTGTAGTGTTTACTACGTCACCATGTGTCTCTGGTCCTGTAGGGTTTACTTCATCACCATGTGTCTCTGGTCCTGTAGTGTTTACTACGTCACCATGTGTCTCTGCTCCTGTAGTGTTTACTACATCACCATGTGTCTCTGGTACTGTAGTGTTTACTATGTCATGTGTCTCTGGTCCTGTAGTGTTTACTACGTCACCATGTGTCTCTGGTCCTGTAGTGTTTACTACGTCACCATGTGTCTCTGGTCCTGTAGTGTTTACTATGTCATGTGTCTCTTGTCCTGTAGTGTTTACTACGTCACCATGTGTCTCTGATCCTGTAGTGTTTACTACGTCACCATTTGTCTCTGGTCCTGTAGTGTTTACTATGTCATGTGTCTCTGGTCCTGTAGTGTTTACGACGTCACCATGTGTCTCTGGTCCTGTAGTGTTTACTACGTCACCATGTGTCTCTGGTCCTGTAGTGTTTACTACGTCACCATGTGTCTCTGGTCCTGTAGTGTTTACTACTTCACCATGTGTCTCTGGTCCTGTAGTGTTTACTATGTCACCATGTGTCTCTGGTCCTGTAATGTTTACTACGTCACCATGTGTCTCTGGTCCTGTAGTGTTTACTACGTCACCATGTGTCTCTGGTCCTGTAGTGTTTACTACGTCACCATGTGTCTCTGCTCCTGTAGTGTTTACTACATCACCATGTGTCTCTGGTCCTGTAGTGTTTACTATGTCATGTGTCTCTGGTCCTGTAGTGTTTACTACGTCACCATGTGTCTCTGGTCCTGTAGTGTTTACTACGTCACCATGTGCCTCTGCTCCTGTAGTGTTTACTACGTCACCATGTGTCTCTGGTCTGGTAATGTTTACTACATCACCATGTGTCTTTGGTCCTGTAGTGTTTACTACGTCACCATGTGTCTCTGGTCCTGTAGTGTTTACTACGTCACCATGTGTCTCTGGTCCTGTAGTGTTTACTACGTCACCATGTGTCTCTAGTCCTGTAGTGTTTACTACGTCACCACGTGTCTCTGGTCCTGTAGTGTTTACTACGTCAACATGTGTCTCTGGTCCTGTAGTGTTTATGTCACAACCGTCTTCAAAAATGGACCAAGGCGCAGCAGGTATGTGGATACTCAAGTTTTTTAATTTAAAAAAAAGGAGTAAAGTATCCACTGGACAAAAACAATAAAGACGACAGCAACAGTCTTGCAGGCACATACAACGCAGTGCAAGGACAACTACCCACAATCCCAAAGAAAAACACACCCTTCTATATAGGACTCCCAATCAAAGGCAACTCAACACACCTGCCTTCAATTGGGAGTCCAATCCCCAACACAAACCCTTAACATACAAAAAACCTGCCACATCCTGACCAAAACTGATACAATACCTCCCTCTGCTGGTCAGGACGTGACAGTTTACTACGTCACCATGTGTCTCTGGTCCTGTAGTGTTTACTACATCACCATGTGTCTCTGATCCTGTAGTGTTTACTACGTCACCATGTGTCTGGTCCTGTAGTGTTTACTACGTCACCATGTGTCTCTGGTCCTGTAGGGTTTACTTCATCACCATGTGTCTCTGGGGCTGTAGTGTTTACTACATCACCATGTGTCTCTGGTCCTGTAGTGTTTACTACGGCACCATGTGTCTCTGGTCCTGTAGTGTTTACTACATCACCATGTGTCTCTGGTCCTGTAGTGTTTACTACGTCACCATGTGTCTCTGGTCCTGTAGTGTTTACTACATCACCATGTGTCTCTGATCCTGTAGTGTTTACTACGTCACCATGTGTCTGGTCCTGTAGTGTTTACTACGTCACCATGTGTCTCTGGTCCTGTAGTGTTTACTACGTCACCATGTGTCTCTGCTCCTGTAGTGTTTACTACATCACCATGTGTCTCTGGTCCTGTAGTGTTTACTATGTCATGTGTCTCTGGTCCTGTAGTGTTTACTACGTCACCATGTGTCTCTGGTCCTGTAGTGTTTACTACGTCACCATGTGTCTCTGGTCCTGTAGTGTTTACTATGTCATGTGTCTCTTGTCCTGTAGTGTTTACTACGTCACCATGTGTCTCTGATCCTGTAGTGTTTACTACGTCACCATGTGTCTGGTCCTGTAGTGTTTACTACGTCACCATTTGTCTCTGGTCCTGTAGTGTTTACTATGTCATGTGTCTCTGGTCCTGTAGTGTTTACTACGTCACCATGTGTCTCTGGTCCTGTAGTGTTTACTACGTCACCATGTGTCTCTGGTCCTGTAGTGTTTACTACGTCACCATGTGTCTCTGGTCCTGTAGGGTTTACTTCATCACCATGTGTCTCTGGGGCTGTAGTGTTTACTACATCACCATGTGTCTCTGGTCCTGTAGTGTTTACTACGGCACCATGTGTCTCTGGTCCTGTAGTGTTTACTACATCACCATGTGTCTCTGGTCCTGTAGTGTTTACTACGTCACCATGTGTCTCTGGTCCTGTAGTGTTTACTACATCACCATGTGTCTCTGATCCTGTAGTGTTTACTACGTCACCATGTGTCTGGTCCTGTAGTGTTTACTACGTCACCATGTGTCTCTGGTCCTGTAGTGTTTACTACGTCACCATGTGTCTCTGCTCCTGTAGTGTTTACTACATCACCATGTGTCTCTGGTCCTGTAGTGTTTACTATGTCATGTGTCTCTGGTCCTGTAGTGTTTACTACGTCACCATGTGTCTCTGGTCCTGTAGTGTTTACTACGTCACCATGTGTCTCTGGTCCTGTAGTGTTTACTATGTCATGTGTCTCTTGTCCTGTAGTGTTTACTACGTCACCATGTGTCTCTGATCCTGTAGTGTTTACTACGTCACCATGTGTCTGGTCCTGTAGTGTTTACTACGTCACCATTTGTCTCTGGTCCTGTAGTGTTTACTATGTCATGTGTCTCTGGTCCTGTAGTGTTTACTACGTCACCATGTGTCTCTGGTCCTGTAGTGTTTACTACGTCACCATGTGTCTCTGGTCCTGTAGTGTTTACTACGTCACCATGTGTCTCTGGTCCTGTAGTGTTTACTACTTCACCATGTGTCTCTGGTCCTGTAGTGTTTACTATGTCACCATGTGTCTCTGGTCCTGTAATGTTTACTACGTCACCATGTGTCTCTGGTCCTGTAGTGTTTACTACGTCACCATGTGTCTCTGGTCCTGTAGGGTTTACTTCATCACCATGTGTCTCTGGTCCTGTAGTGTTTACTACATCACCGTGTCTCTGCTCCTGTAGTGTTTACTACATCACCATGTGTCTCTGGTCCTGTAATGTTTACTACGTCACCATGTGTCTCTGGTCCTGTAGTGTTTACTACGTCACCATGTGTCTCTGCTCCTGTAGTGTTTACTACATCACCATGTGTCTCTAGTCCTATAGTGTTTACTATGTCATGTGTCTCTGATCCTGTAGTGTTTACTACGTCACCATGTGTCTCTGGTCCTGTAGTGTTTACTACGTCACCATGTGTCTCTGGTCCTGTAGTGTTTACTACGTCACCATGTGTCTCTGGTCCTGTAGTGTTTACTATGTCATGTGTCTCTTGTCCTGTAGTGTTTACTATGTCACCATGTGTCTCTGGTCCTGTAGTGTTTACTACGTCACCATGTGTCTGGTCCTGTAGTGTTTACTACGTCACCATGTGTCTCTGGTCCTGTAGTGTTTACTATGTAATGTGTCTCTGGTCCTGTAGTGTTTACTACGTCACCATGTGTCTCTGGTCCTGTAGGGTTTACTTCATCACCATGTGTCTCTGGTCCTGTAGTGTTTACTACGTCACCATGTGTCTCTGCTCCTGTAGTGTTTACTACATCACCATGTGTCTCTGGTCCTGTAGTGTTTACTATGTCATGTGTCTCTGGTCCTGTAGTGTTTACTACGTCACCATGTGTCTCTGGTCCTGTAGTGTTTACTACGTCACCATGTGTCTCTGGTCCTGTAGTGTTTACTATGTCATGTGTCTCTTGTCCTGTAGTGTTTACTACGTCACCATGTGTCTCTGATCCTGTAGTGTTTACTACGTCACCATGTGTCTGGTCCTGTAGTGTTTACTACGTCACCATTTGTCTCTGGTCCTGTAGTGTTTACTATGTCTTGTGTCTCTGGTCCTGTAGTGTTTACTACGTCACCATGTGTCTCTGGTCCTGTAGTGTTTACTACGTCACCATGTGTCTCTGGTCCTGTAGTGTTTACTACGTCACCATGTGTCTCTGGTCCTGTAGTGTTTACTACTTCACCATGTGTCTCTGGTCCTGTAGTGTTTACTATGTCACCATGTGTCTCTGGTCCTGTAATGTTTACTACGTCACCATGTGTCTCTGGTCCTGTAGTGTTTACTACGTCACCATGTGTCTCTGGTCCTGTAGGGTTTACTTCATCACCATGTGTCTCTGGTCCTGTAGTGTTTACTACATCACCGTGTCTCTGCTCCTGTAGTGTTTACTACATCACCATGTGTCTCTGGTCCTGTAATGTTTACTACGTCACCATGTGTCTCTGGTCCTGTAGTGTTTACTACGTCACCATGTGTCTCTGCTCCTGTAGTGTTTACTACATCACCATGTGTCTCTGGTCCTGTAGTGTTTACTATGTCATGTGTCTCTGGTCCTGTAGTGTTTACTACGTCACCATGTGTCTCTGGTCCTGTAGTGTTTACTACGTCACCATGTGCCTCTGCTCCTGTAGTGTTTACTACGTCACCATGTGTCTCTGGTCTGGTAATGTTTACTACATCACCATGTGTCTTTGGTCCTGTAGTGTTTACTACGTCACCATGTGTCTCTGGTCCTGTAGTGTTTACTACGTCACCATGTGTCTCTGGTCCTGTAGTGTTTACTACGTCACCATGTGTCTCTAGTCCTGTAGTGTTTACTACGTCACCACGTGTCTCTGGTCCTGTAGTGTTTACTACGTCACCATGTGTCTCTGGTCCTGTAGTGTTTATGTCACAACCGTCTTCAAAAATGGACCAAGGCGCAGCAGGTATGTGGATACTCAAGTTTGTTTATTTAAAAAAAAGGAGTAAAGTATCCACTGGACAAAAACAATAAAGACGACAGCAACAGTCTTGCAGGCACATACAACGCAGTGCAAGGACAACTACCCACAATCCCAAAGAAAAACACACCCTTCTATATAGGACTCCCAATCAAAGGCAACTCAACACACCTGCCTTCAATTGGGAGTCCAATCCCCAACACAAACCCTTAACATACAAAAAACCTGCCACATCCTGACCAAAACTGATACAATACCTCCCTCTGCTGGTCAGGACGTGACAGTTTACTACGTCACCATGTGTCTCTGGTCCTGTAGTGTTTACTACATCACCATGTGTCTCTGATCCTGTAGTGTTTACTACGTCACCATGTGTCTGGTCCTGTAGTGTTTACTACGTCACCATGTGTCTCTGGTCCTGTAGGGTTTACTTCATCACCATGTGTCTCTGGGGCTGTAGTGTTTACTACATCACCATGTGTCTCTGGTCCTGTAGTGTTTACTACGGCACCATGTGTCTCTGGTCCTGTAGTGTTTACTACATCACCATGTGTCTCTGGTCCTGTAGTGTTTACTACGTCACCATGTGTCTCTGGTCCTGTAGTGTTTACTACATCACCATGTGTCTCTGATCCTGTAGTGTTTACTACGTCACCATGTGTCTGGTCCTGTAGTGTTTACTACGTCACCATGTGTCTCTGGTCCTGTAGTGTTTACTACGTCACCATGTGTCTCTGCTCCTGTAGTGTTTACTACATCACCATGTGTCTCTGGTCCTGTAGTGTTTACTATGTCATGTGTCTCTGGTCCTGTAGTGTTTACTACGTCACCATGTGTCTCTGGTCCTGTAGTGTTTACTACGTCACCATGTGTCTCTGGTCCTGTAGTGTTTACTATGTCATGTGTCTCTTGTCCTGTAGTGTTTACTACGTCACCATGTGTCTCTGATCCTGTAGTGTTTACTACGTCACCATGTGTCTGGTCCTGTAGTGTTTACTACGTCACCATTTGTCTCTGGTCCTGTAGTGTTTACTATGTCATGTGTCTCTGGTCCTGTAGTGTTTAGTACGTCACCATGTGTCTCTGGTCCTGTAGTGTTTACTACGTCACCATGTGTCTCTGGTCCTGTAGTGTTTACTACGTCACCATGTGTCTCTGGTCCTGTAGTGTTTACTACTTCACCATGTGTCTCTGGTCCTGTAGTGTTTACTATGTCACCATGTGTCTCTGGTCCTGTAATGTTTACTACGTCACCATGTGTCTCTGGTCCTGTAGTGTTTACTACGTCACCATGTGTCTCTGGTCCTGTAGGGTTTACTTCATCACCATGTGTCTCTGGTCCTGTAGTGTTTACTACATCACCGTGTCTCTGCTCCTGTAGTGTTTACTACATCACCATGTGTCTCTGGTCCTGTAATGTTTACTACGTCACCATGTGTCTCTGGTCCTGTAGTGTTTACTACGTCACCATGTGTCTCTGCTCCTGTAGTGTTTACTACATCACCATGTGTCTCTGGTCCTGTAGTGTTTACTATGTCATGTGTCTCTGATCCTGTAGTGTTTACTACGTCACCATGTGTCTCTGGTCCTGTAGTGTTTACTACGTCACCATGTGTCTCTGGTCCTGTAGTGTTTACTACGTCACCATGTGTCTCTGGTCCTGTAGTGTTTACTATGTCATGTGTCTCTTGTCCTGTAGTGTTTACTATGTCACCATGTGTCTCTGGTCCTGTAGTGTTTACTACGTCACCATGTGTCTGGTCCGTAGTGTTTACTACGTCACCATGTGTCTCTGGTCCTGTAGTGTTTACTATGTAATGTGTCTCTGGTCCTGTAGTGTTTACTACGTCACCATGTGTCTCTGGTCCTGTAGGGTTTACTTCATCACCATGTGTCTCTGGTCCTGTAGTGTTTACTACGTCACCATGTGTCTCTGCTCCTGTAGTGTTTACTACATCACCATGTGTCTCTGGTCCTGTAGTGTTTACTATGTCATGTGTCTCTGGTCCTGTAGTGTTTACTACGTCACCATGTGTCTCTGGTCTTGTAGTGTTTACTACGTCACCATGTGTCTCTGGTCCTGTAATGTTTACTATGTAATGTGTCTCTGGTCCTGTAGTGTTTACTATGTCATGTGTCTCTTGTCCTGTAGTGTTTACTACGTCACCATGTGTCTCTGATCCTGTAGTGTTTACTACGTCACCATGTGTCTGGTCCTGTAGTGTTTACTACGTCACCATTTGTCTCTGGTCCTGTAGTGTTTACTATGTCATGTGTCTCTGGTCCTGTAGTGTTTACTACGTCACCATGTGTCTCTGGTCCTGTAGTGTTTACTACGTCACCATGTGTCTCTGGTCCTGTAGTGTTTACTACGTCACCATGTGTCTCTGGTCCTGTAGTGTTTACTACTTCACCATGTGTCTCTGGTCCTGTAGTGTTTACTATGTCACCATGTGTCTCTGGTCCTGTAATGTTTACTACGTCACCATGTGTCTCTGGTCCTGTAGTGTTTACTACGTCACCATGTGTCTCTGGTCCTGTAGGGTTTACTTCATCACCATGTGTCTCTGGTCCTGTAGTGTTTACTACATCACCGTGTCTCTGCTCCTGTAGTGTTTACTACATCACCATGTGTCTCTGGTCCTGTAATGTTTACTACGTCACCATGTGTCTCTGGTCCTGTAGTGTTTACTACGTCACCATGTGTCTCTGCTCCTGTAGTGTTTACTACATCACCATGTGTCTCTGGTCCTGTAGTGTTTACTATGTCATGTGTCTCTGGTCCTGTAGTGTTTACTACGTCACCATGTGTCTCTGGTCCTGTAGTGTTTACTACGTCACCATGTGTCTCTGGTCCTGTAGTGTTTACTACGTCACCATGTGTCTCTGGTCCTGTAGTGTTTACTATGTCATGTGTCTCTTGTCCTGTAGTGTTTACTATGTCACCATGTGTCTCTGGTCCTGTATTGTTTACTACGTCACTATGTGTCTCTGATCCTGTAGTGTTTACTACGTCACCATGTGTCTGGTCCTGTAGTGTTTACTACGTCACCATGTGTCTCTGGTCCTGTAGTGTTTACTACGTCACCATGTGTCTCTGGTCCTGTAGTGTTTACTACGTCACCATGTGTCTCTGGTCCTGTAGTGTTTACTATGTCATGTGTCTCTTGTCCTGTAGTGTTTACTACGTCACCATGTGTCTCTGATCCTGTAGTGTTTACTACGTCACCATGTGTCTGGTCCTGTAGTGTTTACTACGTCACCATTTGTCTCTGGTCCTGTAGTGTTTACTATGTCATGTGTCTCTGGTCCTGTAGTGTTTACTACGTCACCATGTGTCTCTGGTCCTGTAGTGTTTACTACGTCACCATGTGTCTCTGGTCCTGTAGTGTTTACTACGTCACCATGTGTCTCTGGTCCTGTAGTGTTTACTACTTCACCATGTGTCTCTGGTCCTGTAGTGTTTACTATGTCACCATGTGTCTCTGGTCCTGTAATGTTTACTACGTCACCATGTGTCTCTGGTCCTGTAGTGTTTACTACGTCACCATGTGTCTCTGGTCCTGTAGGGTTTACTTCATCACCATGTGTCTCTGGTCCTGTAGTGTTTACTACATCACCGTGTCTCTGCTCCTGTAGTGTTTACTACATCACCATGTGTCTCTGGTCCTGTAATGTTTACTACGTCACCATGTGTCTCTGGTCCTGTAGTGTTTACTACGTCACCATGTGTCTCTGCTCCTGTAGTGTTTACTACATCACCATGTGTCTCTGGTCCTGTAGTGTTTACTATGTCATGTGTCTCTGATCCTGTAGTGTTTACTACGTCACCATGTGTCTCTGGTCCTGTAGTGTTTACTACGTCACCATGTGTCTCTGGTCCTGTAGTGTTTACTACGTCACCATGTGTCTCTGGTCCTGTAGTGTTTACTATGTCATGTGTCTCTTGTCCTGTAGTGTTTACTATGTCACCATGTGTCTCTGGTCCTGTAGTGTTTACTACGTCACCATGTGTCTGGTCCGTAGTGTTTACTACGTCACCATGTGTCTCTGGTCCTGTAGTGTTTACTATGTAATGTGTCTCTGGTCCTGTAGTGTTTACTACGTCACCATGTGTCTCTGGTCCTGTAGGGTTTACTTCATCACCATGTGTCTCTGGTCCTGTAGTGTTTACTACGTCACCATGTGTCTCTGCTCCTGTAGTGTTTACTACATCACCATGTGTCTCTGGTCCTGTAGTGTTAACTATGTCATGTGTCTCTGGTCCTGTAGTGTTTACTACGTCACCATGTGTCTCTGGTCTTGTAGTGTTTACTACGTCACCATGTGTCTCTGGTCCTGTAGTGTTTACTATGTCATGTGTCTCTTGTCCTGTAGTGTTTACTACGTCACCATGTGTCTCTGATCCTGTAGTGTTTACTACGTCACCATGTGTCTGGTCCTGTAGTGTTTACTACGTCACCATTTGTCTCTGGTCCTGTAGTGTTTACTATGTCATGTGTCTCTGGTCCTGTAGTGTTTACTACGTCACCATGTGTCTCTGGTCCTGTAGTGTTTACTACGTCACCATGTGTCTCTGGTCCTGTAGTGTTTACTACGTCACCATGTGTCTCTGGTCCTATAGTGTTTACTACTTCACCATGTGTCTCTGGTCCTGTAGTGTTTACTATGTCACCATGTGTCTCTGGTCCTGTAATGTTTACTACGTCACCATGTGTCTCTGGTCCTGTAGTGTTTACTACGTCACCATGTGTCTCTGGTCCTGTAGGGTTTACTTCATCACCATGTGTCTCTGGTCCTGTAGTGTTTACTACATCACCGTGTCTCTGCTCCTGTAGTGTTTACTACATCACCATGTGTCTCTGGTCCTGTAATGTTTACTACGTCACCATGTGTCTCTGGTCCTGTAGTGTTTACTACGTCACCATGTGTCTCTGCTCCTGTAGTGTTTACTACATCACCATGTGTCTCTGGTCCTGTAGTGTTTACTATGTCATGTGTCTCTGGTCCTGTAGTGTTTACTACGTCACCATGTGTCTCTGGTCCTGTAGTGTTTACTACGTCACCATGTGTCTCTGGTCCTGTAGTGTTTACTACGTCACCATGTGTCTCTGGTCCTGTAGTGTTTACTATGTCATGTGTCTCTTGTCCTGTAGTGTTTACTATGTCACCATGTGTCTCTGGTCCTGTATTGTTTACTACGTCACCATGTGTCTCTGATCCTGTAGTGTTTACTACGTCACCATGTGTCTGGTCCTGTAGTGTTTACTACGTCACCATGTGTCTCTGGTCCTGTAGTGTTTACTACGTCACCATGTGTCTCTGGTCCTGTAGTGTTTACTACGTCACCATGTGTCTCTGGTCCTGTAGGGTTTACTTCATCACCATGTGTCTTTGGTCCTGTAGTGTTTACTACATCACCGTGTCTCTGCTCCTGTAGTGTTTACTACATCACCATGTGTCTCTGGTCCTGTAGTGTTTACTACGTCACCATGTGTCTCTGATCCTATAGTGTTTACTACATCACCATGTGTCTCTGGTCCTGTAGTGTTTACTATGTCATGTGTCTCTGGTCCTGTAGTGTTTACTACGTCACCATGTGTCTCTGGTCCTGTAGTGTTTACTACGTCACCATGTGTCTCTGGTCCTGTAGTGTTTACTACGTCACCATGTGTCTCTGGTCCTGTAGTGTTTACTATGTCATGTGTCTCTTGTCCTGTAGTGTTTACTACGTCACCATGTGTCTCTGATCCTGTAGTGTTTACTACGTCACCATGTGTCTGGTCCTGTAGTGTTTACTACGTCACCATTTGTCTCTGGTCCTGTAGTGTTTACTATGTCATGTGTCTCTGGTCCTGTAGTGTTTACTACGTCACCATGTGTCTCTGGTCCTGTAGTGTTTACTACGTCACCATGTGTCTCTGGTCCTGTAGTGTTTACTACGTCACCATGTGTCTCTGGTCCTGTAGTGTTTACTACTTCACCATGTGTCTCTGGTCCTGTAGTGTTTACTATGTCACCATGTGTCTCTGGTCCTGTAATGTTTACTACGTCACCATGTGTCTCTGGTCCTGTAGTGTTTACTACGTCACCATGTGTCTCTGGTCCTGTAGGGTTTACTTCATCACCATGTGTCTCTGGTCCTGTAGTGTTTACTACATCACCGTGTCTCTGCTCCTGTAGTGTTTACTACATCACCATGTGTCTCTGGTCCTGTAATGTTTACTACGTCACCATGTGTCTCTGGTCCTGTAGTGTTTACTACGTCACCATGTGTCTCTGCTCCTGTAGTGTTTACTACATCACCATGTGTCTCTGGTCCTGTAGTGTTTACTATGTCATGTGTCTCTGGTCCTGTAGTGTTTACTACGTCACCATGTGTCTCTGGTCCTGTAGTGTTTACTACGTCACCATGTGCCTCTGCTCCTGTAGTGTTTACTACGTCACCATGTGTCTCTGGTCTGGTAATGTTTACTACATCACCATGTGTCTTTGGTCCTGTAGTGTTTACTACGTCACCATGTGTCTCTGGTCCTGTAGTGTTTATGTCACAACCGTCTTCAAAAATGGACCAAGGCGCAGCAGGTATGTGGATACTCAAGTTTTTTAATTTAAAAAAAAGGAGTAAAGTATCCACTGGACAAAAACAATAAAGACGACAGCAACAGTCTTGCAGGCACATACAACGCAGTGCAAGGACAACTACCCACAATCCCAAAGAAAAACACACCCTTCTATATAGGACTCCCAATCAAAGGCAACTCAACACACCTGCCTTCAATTGGTAGTCCAATCCCCAACACAAACCTTTAACATACAAAAAACCTGCCACATCCTGACCAAAACTGATACAATACCTCCCTCTGCTGGTCAGGACGTGACAGTTTACTACGTCACCATGTGTCTCTGGTCCTGTAGTGTTTACTACATCACCATGTGTCTCTGATCCTGTAGTGTTTACTACGTCACCATGTGTCTGGTCCTGTAGTGTTTACTACGTCACCATGTGTCTCTGGTCCTGTAGGGTTTACTTCATCACCATGTGTCTCTGGGGCTGTAGTGTTTACTACATCACCATGTGTCTCTGGTCCTGTAGTGTTTACTACGGCACCATGTGTCTCTGGTCCTGTTGTGTTTACTACATCACCATGTGTCTCTGGTCCTGTAGTGTTTACTACGTCACCATGTGTCTCTGGTCCTGTAGTGTTTACTACATCACCATGTGTCTCTGATCCTGTAGTGTTTACTACGTCACCATGTGTCTGGTCCTGTAGTGTTTACTACGTCACCATGTGTCTCTGGTCCTGTAGTGTTTACTACGTCACCATGTGTCTCTGCTCCTGTAGTGTTTACTACATCACCATGTGTCTCTGGTCCTGTAGTGTTTACTATGTCATGTGTCTCTGGTCCTGTAGTGTTTACTACGTCACCATGTGTCTCTGGTCCTGTAGTGTTTACTACGTCACCATGTGTCTCTGGTCCTGTAGTGTTTACTATGTCATGTGTCTCTTGTCCTGTAGTGTTTACTACGTCACCATGTGTCTCTGATCCTGTAGTGTTTACTACGTCACCATGTGTCTGGTCCTGTAGTGTTTACTACGTCACCATTTGTCTCTGGTCCTGTAGTGTTTACTATGTCATGTGTCTCTGGTCCTGTAGTGTTTACTACGTCACCATGTGTCTCTGGTCCTGTAGTGTTTACTACGTCACCATGTGTCTCTGGTCCTGTAGTGTTTACTACGTCACCATGTGTCTCTGGTCCTGTAGTGTTTACTACTTCACCATGTGTCTCTGGTCCTGTAGTGTTTACTATGTCACCATGTGTCTCTGGTCCTGTAATGTTTACTACGTCACCATGTGTCTCTGGTCCTGTAGTGTTTAATACGTCACCATGTGTCTCTGGTCCTGTAGGGTTTACTTCATCACCATGTGTCTCTGGTCCTGTAGTGTTTACTACATCACCGTGTCTCTGCTCCTGTAGTGTTTACTACATCACCATGTGTCTCTGGTCCTGTAATGTTTACTACGTCACCATGTGTCTCTGGTCCTGTAGTGTTTACTACGTCACCATGTGTCTCTGCTCCTGTAGTGTTTACTACATCACCATGTGTCTCTGGTCCTGTAGTGTTTACTATGTCATGTGTCTCTGATCCTGTAGTGTTTACTACGTCACCATGTGTCTCTGGTCCTGTAGTGTTTACTACGTCACCATGTGTCTCTGGTCCTGTAGTGTTTACTACGTCACCATGTGTCTCTGGTCCTGTAGTGTTTACTATGTCATGTGTCTCTTGTCCTGTAGTGTTTACTATGTCACCATGTGTCTCTGGTCCTGTAGTGTTTACTACGTCACCATGTGTCTGGTCCTGTAGTGTTTACTACGTCACCATGTGTCTCTGGTCCTGTAGTGTTTAATATGTAATGTGTCTCTGGTCCTGTAGTGTTTACTACGTCACCATGTGTCTCTGGTCCTGTAGGGTTTACTTCATCACCATGTGTCTCTGGTCCTGTAGTGTTTACTACGTCACCATGTGTCTCTGCTCCTGTAGTGTTTACTACATCACCATGTGTCTCTGGTCCTGTAGTGTTTACTATGTCATGTGTCTCTGGTCCTGTAGTGTTTACTACGTCACCATGTGTCTCTGGTCCTGTAGTGTTTACTACGTCACCATGTGTCTCTGGTCCTGTAGTGTTTACTATGTCATGTGTCTCTTGTCCTGTAGTGTTTACTACGTCACCATGTGTCTCTGATCCTGTAGTGTTTACTACGTCAACATGTGTCTGGTCCTGTAGTGTTTACTACGTCACCATTTGTCTCTGGTCCTGTAGTGTTTACTATGTCATGTGTCTCTGGTCCTGTAGTGTTTACTACGTCACCATGTGTCTCTGGTCCTGTAGTGTTTACTACGTCACCATGTGTCTCTGGTCCTGTAGTGTTTACTACGTCACCATGTGTCTCTGGTCCTGTAGTGTTTACTACTTCACCATGTGTCTCTGGTCCTGTAGTGTTTACTATGTCACCATGTGTCTCTGGTCCTGTAATGTTTACTACGTCACCATGTGTCTCTGGTCCTGTAGTGTTTACTACGTCACCATGTGTCTCTGGTCCTGTAGGGTTTACTTCATCACCATGTGTCTCTGGTCCTGTAGTGTTTACTACATCACCGTGTCTCTGCTCCTGTAGTGTTTACTACATCACCATGTGTCTCTGGTCCTGTAATGTTTACTACGTCACCATGTGTCTCTGGTCCTGTAGTGTTTACTACGTCACCATGTGTCTCTGCTCCTGTAGTGTTTACTACATCACCATGTGTCTCTGGTCCTGTAGTGTTTACTATGTCATGTGTCTCTGGTCCTGTAGTGTTTACTACGTCACCATGTGTCTCTGGTCCTGTAGTGTTTACTACGTCACCATGTGTCTCTGGTCCTGTAGTGTTTACTACGTCACCATGTGTCTCTGGTCCTGTAGTGTTTACTATGTCATGTGTCTCTTGTCCTGTAGTGTTTACTATGTCACCATGTGTCTCTGGTCCTGTATTGTTTACTACGTCACCATGTGTCTCTGATCCTGTAGTGTTTACTACGTCACCATGTGTCTGGTCCTGTAGTGTTTACTACGTCACCATGTGTCTCTGGTCCTGTAGTGTTTACTACGTCACCATGTGTCTCTGGTCCTGTAGTGTTTACTACGTCACCATGTGTCTCTGGTCCTGTAGGGTTTACTTCATCACCATGTGTCTTTGGTCCTGTAGTGTTTACTACATCACCGTGTCTCTGCTCCTGTAGTGTTTACTACATCACCATGTGTCTCTGGTCCTGTAGTGTTTACTACGTCACCATGTGTCTCTGATCCTATAGTGTTTACTACATCACCATGTGTCTCTGGTCCTGTAGTGTTTACTATGTCATGTGTCTCTGGTCCTGTAGTGTTTACTACGTCACCATGTGTCTCTGGTCCTGTAGTGTTTACTACGTCACCATGTGTCTCTGGTCCTGTAGTGTTTACTGTGTCATGTGTCTCTTGTCCTGTAGTGTTTACTATGTCACCATGTGTCTCTGGTCCTGTAGGGTTTACTACGTCACCATGTGTCTCTGGTCCTGAAGTGTTTACTACGTCACCGTGTCTCTCCTGTAGTGTTTACTACATCACCATGTGTCTCTGGTCCTGTAGTGTTTACTACGTCACCATGTGTCTCTGATCCTATAGTGTTTACTACATCACCATGTGTCTCTTGTCCTGTAGTGTTTACTATGTCATGTGTCTCTGGTCCTGTAGTGTTTACTACGTCACCATGTGTCTCTGGTCCTGTAGTGTTTACTACGTCACCATGTGTCTCTGGTCCTGTAGTGTTTACTGTGTCATGTGTCTCTTGTCCTGTAGTGTTTACTATGTCACCATGTGTCTCTGGTCCTGTAGGGTTTACTACGTCACCATGTGTCTCTGGTCCTGAAGTGTTTACTACGTCACCATGTGTCTCTGGTCCTGTAGTGTTTACTACGTCACCATGTGTCTGGTCCTGTAGTGTTTACTACGACACCATGTGTCTCTGGTCCTGTAGGGTTTACTACGTCACCATGTGTCTCTGGTCCTTTAGTGTTTACTACGTCACCATGTGTCTCTGGTCCTGTAGTGTTTACTACGTCACCATGTGTCTCTGGTCCTGTAATGTTTACTACGTCACCATGTGTCTCTGGTCCTGTAGTGTTTACTACGTCACCATGTGTCTCTGGTCCTGTAGTGTTTACTACGTCACCATGTGTCTCTGGTCCTGTAGGGTTTACTACGTCACCATGTTTCTGGTCCTGTAGTGTTTACTACGTCACCATGTGTCTCTGGTCCTGTAGTGTTTACTATGTCATGTGTCTCTGGTCCTGTAGTGTTTACTACGTCACCATGTGTCTCTGGTCCTGTAGTGTTTACTACGTCACCATGTGTCTCTGGTCCTGTAGTGTTTACTACTTCACCATGTGTCTCTGGTCCTGTAGTGTTTACTACATCACCTTTTGTCTCTGGTCCCGTAGTGTTTACTATGTCATGTGTCTCTGGTCCTGTAGTGTTTACTACGTCACCATGTGTCTCTGGTCCTGTAGTGTTTACTACGTCACCATGTGTCTCTGGTCCTGTAGTGTTTACTATGTCACCATTTGTCTCTGGTCCTGTAGTGTTTACTATGTCATGTGTCTCTGGTCCTGTAGTGTTTACTATGTCATGTGTCTCTGGTCCTGTAGTGTTTACTATGTCATGTGTCTCTGGTCCTGTAGTGTTTACTATGTCACCATGTGTCTCTGGTCCTGTAGGGTTTACTACATCACCATGTGTCTCTGGTCCTGTAGTGTTTACTACGTCACCATGTGTCTCTGGTCCTGTAATGTTTACTACGTCACCATGTGTCTCTGGTCCTGTAGTGTTTACTACGTCACCATGTGTCTCTGGTCCTGTAGGGTTTACTTCATCACCATGTGTCTCTGGTCCTGTAGTGTTTACTACGTCACCATGTGTCTCTGGTCCTGTAGTGTTTACTACGTCACCATGTGTCTCTGGTCCTGTAGGGTTTACTTCGTCACCATGTGTCTCTGATCCTGTAGTGTTTACTACGTCACCATGTTTCTGGTCCTGTAGTGTTTACTACGTCACCATGTGTCTCTGGTCCTGTAGTGTTTACTATGTCATGTGTCTCTGGTCCTGTAGTGTTTACTCCGTCACCATGTGTCTCTGGTCCTGTAGTGTTTACTACGTCACCATGTGTCTCTGGTCCTGTAATGTTTACTACGTCACCATGTGTCTGGTCCTGTAGTGTTTACTACGTCACCATGTGTCTCTGGTCCTGTAGTGTTTACTATGTCATGTGACTCTGGTCCTGTAGTGTTTACTACGTCACCATGTGTCTCTGGTCCTGTAGTGTTTACTACGTCACCATGTGTCTCTGGTCCTGTAGTGTTTACTACGTCACCATGTGTCTCTGGTCCTGTAGGGTTTACTTCATCACCATGTGTCTCTGGTCCTGTAGTGTTTACTACGTCACCATGTGTCTCTGGTCCTGTAGTGTTTACTACGTCACCATGTGTCTCTGGTCCTGTAGTGTTTACTATGTCATCTTTCTCTGGTCCTGTAGTGTTTACTACATCACCATGTGTCTGGTCCTGTAGTGTTTACTACGACACCATGTGTCTCTGGTCCTGTAGGGTTTACTACGTCACCATGTGTCTCTGGTCCTGTAGTGTTTACTACATCGCCATGTGTCTCTGGTCCTGTAGGGTTTATTTACGTCACCATGTGTCTCTGGTCCTGTAGTGTTTACTACGTCACCATGTGTCTCTGGTCCTGTAGGGTTTACTTCAACACCATGTGTCTTTGGTCCTGTAGTGTTTACTACGTCACCATGTGTCTCTGGTCCTGTAGTGTTTACTATGTAATGTGTCTCTGGTCCTGTAGTGTTTACTACGTCACCATGTGTCTCTGGTCCTGTAGGGTTTACTTCATCACCATGTGTCTCTGGTCCTGTAGTGTTTACTACGTCACCATGTGTCTCTGGTCCTGTAGTGTTTACTACGTCACCATGTGTCTCTGGTCCTGTAGTGTTTACTATGTCATCTTTCTCTGGTCCTGTAGTGTTTACTACATCACCATGTGTCTGGTCCTGTAGTGTTTACTACGACACCATGTGTCTCTGGTCCTGTAGGGTTTACTACGTCACCATGTGTCTCTGGTCCTGTAGTGTTTACTACATCGCCATGTGTCTCTGGTCCTGTAGGGTTTATTTACGTCACCATGTGTCTCTGGTCCTGTAGTGTTTACTACGTCACCATGTGTCTCTGGTCCTGTAGGGTTTACTTCAACACCATGTGTCTTTGGTCCTGTAGTGTTTACTACGTCACCATGTGTCTCTGGTCCTGTAGTGTTTACTATGTAATGTGTCTCTGGTCCTGTAGTGTTTACTACGTCACCATGTGTCTCTGGTCCTGTAGGGTTTACTTCATCACCATGTGTCTCTGGTCCTGTACTGTTTACTACGTCACCATGTGTCTCTGGTCCTGTAGTGTTTACTACATCACCATGTGTCTCTGGTCCTGTAGTGTTTACTATGTCATGTGTCTCTGGTCCTGTAGTGTTTACTACGTCACCATGTGTCTCTGGTCCTGTAGTGTTTACTACGTCACCATGTGTCTCTGGTCCTGTAGTGTTTACTATGTCATGTGTCTCTTGTCCTGTAGTGTTTACTACGTCACCATGTGTCTCTGATCCTGTAGTGTTTACTACGTCACCATGTGTCTGGTCCTGTAGTGTTTACTACGTCACCATTTGTCTCTGGTCCTGTAGTGTTTACTATGTCATGTGTCTCTGGTCCTGTAGTGTTTACTACGTCACCATGTGTCTCTGGTCCTGTAGTGTTTACTACGTCACCATGTGTCTCTGGTCCTGTAGTGTTTACTACGTCACCATGTGTCTCTGGTCCTGTAGTGTTTACTACTTCACCATGTGTCTCTGGTCCTGTAGTGTTTACTATGTCACCATGTGTCTCTGGTCCTGTAATGTTTACTACGTCACCATGTGTCTCTGGTCCTGTAGTGTTTACTACGTCACCATGTGTCTCTGGTCCTGTAGGGTTTACTTCATCACCATGTGTCTCTGGTTCTGTAGTGTTTACTACATCACCGTGTCTCTGCTCCTGTAGTGTTTACTACATCACCATGTGTCTCTGGTCCTGTAATGTTTACTACGTCACCATGTGTCTCTGGTCCTGTAGTGTTTACTACATCACCATGTGTCTCTGCTCCTGTAGTGTTTACTACATCACCATGTGTCTCTGGTCCTGTAGTGTTTACTATGTCATGTGTCTCTGGTCCTGTAGTGTTTACTACGTCACCATGTGTCTCTGGTCCTGTAGTGTTTACTACGTCACCATGTGTCTCTGGTCCTGTAGTGTTTACTACGTCACCATGTGTCTCTGGTCCTGTAGTGTTTACTATTTCATGTGTCTCTTGTCCTGTAGTGTTTACTATGTCACCATGTGTCTCTGGTCCTGTAGTGTTTACTACGTCACCATGTGTCTCTGATCCTGTAGTGTTTACTACGTCACCATGTGTCTGGTCCTGTAGTGTTTACTACGTCACCATGTGTCTCTGGTCCTGTAGTGTTTACTACGTCACCATGTGTCTCTGGTCCTGTAGTGTTTACTACGTCACCATGTGTCTCTGGTCCTGTAATGTTTACTACGTCACCATGTGTCTCTGGTCCTGTAGTGTTTACTACGTCACCATGTGTCTCTGGTCCTGTAGGGTTTACTTCATCACCCTGTGTCTCTGGTCCTGTAGTGTTTACTACGTCACCATGTGTCTCTGGTCCTGTAGTGTTTACTATGTCACCATGTGTCTCTGGTCCTGTAGGGTTTACTACGTCACCATGTTTCTGGTCCTGTAGTGTTTACTACGTCACCATGTGTCTCTGGTCCTGTAGTGTTTACTATGTCATGTGTCTCTGGTCCTGTAGTGTTTACTACGTCACCATGTGTCTCTGGTCCTGTAGTGTTTACTACGTCACCATGTGTCTCTGGTCCTGTAGTGTTTACTACTTCACCATGTGTCTCTGGTCCATTAGTGTTTACTACGTCACCATGTGTCTCTGGTCCTGTAGTGTTTACTACGTCACCATGTGTCTCTGGTCCTGTAGTGTTTACTACTTCACCATGTGTCTCTGGTCCATTAGTGTTTACTACATCACCATTTGTCTCTGGTCCTGTAGTGTTTACTATGTCATGTGTCTCTGGTCCTGTAGTGTTTACTACGTCACCATGTGTCTCTGGTCCTGTAGGGTTTACTACATCACCATGTGTCTCTGGTCCTGTAGTGTTTACTACGTCACCATGTGTCTCTGGTCCTGTAATGTTTACTACGTCACCATGTGTCTCTGGTCCTGTAGGGTTTACTTCATCACCATGTGTCTCTGGTCCTGTAGTGTTTACTACGTCACCATGTGTCTCTGGTCCTGTAGTGTTTACTACGTCACCATGTGTCTCTGGTCCTGTAGTGTTTACTATGTCATCTTTCTCTGGTCCTGTAGTGTTTACTACATCACCATGTGTCTGGTCCTGTAGTGTTTACTACGACACCATGTGTCTCTGGTCCTGTAGGGTTTACTACGTCACCATGTGTCTCTGGTCCTGTAGTGTTTACTACATCGCCATGTGTCTCTGGTCCTGTAGGGTTTATTTACGTCACCATGTGTCTCTGGTCCTGTAGTGTTTACTACGTCACCATGTGTCTCTGGTCCTGTAGGGTTTACTTCAACACCATGTGTCTTTGGTCCTGTAGTGTTTACTACGTCACCATGTGTCTCTGGTCCTGTAGTGTTTACTATGTAATGTGTCTCTGGTCCTGTAGTGTTTACTACGTCACCATGTGTCTCTGGTCCTGTAGGGTTTACTTCATCACCATGTGTCTCTGGTCCTGTAGTGTTTACTACGTCACCATGTGTCTCTGGTCCTGTAGTGTTTACTACGTCACCATGTGTCTCTGGTCCTGTAGTGTTTACTATGTCATCTTTCTCTGGTCCTGTAGTGTTTACTACATCACCATGTGTCTGGTCCTGTAGTGTTTACTACGACACCATGTGTCTCTGGTCCTGTAGGGTTTACTACGTCACCATGTGTCTCTGGTCCTGTAGTGTTTACTACATCGCCATGTGTCTCTGGTCCTGTAGGGTTTATTTACGTCACCATGTGTCTCTGGTCCTGTAGTGTTTACTACGTCACCATGTGTCTCTGGTCCTGTAGGGTTTACTTCAACACCATGTGTCTTTGGTCCTGTAGTGTTTACTACGTCACCATGTGTCTCTGGTCCTGTAGTGTTTACTATGTAATGTGTCTCTGGTCCTGTAGTGTTTACTACGTCACCATGTGTCTCTGGTCCTGTAGGGTTTACTTCATCACCATGTGTCTCTGGTCCTGTACTGTTTACTACGTCACCATGTGTCTCTGGTCCTGTAGTGTTTACTACATCACCATGTGTCTCTGGTCCTGTAGTGTTTACTATGTCATGTGTCTCTGGTCCTGTAGTGTTTACTACGTCACCATGTGTCTCTGGTCCTGTAGTGTTTACTACGTCACCATGTGTCTCTGGTCCTGTAGTGTTTACTATGTCATGTGTCTCTTGTCCTGTAGTGTTTACTACGTCACCATGTGTCTCTGATCCTGTAGTGTTTACTACGTCACCATGTGTCTGGTCCTGTAGTGTTTACTACGTCACCATTTGTCTCTGGTCCTGTAGTGTTTACTATGTCATGTGTCTCTGGTCCTGTAGTGTTTACTACGTCACCATGTGTCTCTGGTCCTGTAGTGTTTACTACGTCACCATGTGTCTCTGGTCCTGTAGTGTTTACTACGTCACCATGTGTCTCTGGTCCTGTAGTGTTTACTACTTCACCATGTGTCTCTGGTCCTGTAGTGTTTACTATGTCACCATGTGTCTCTGGTCCTGTAATGTTTACTACGTCACCATGTGTCTCTGGTCCTGTAGTGTTTACTACGTCACCATGTGTCTCTGGTCCTGTAGGGTTTACTTCATCACCATGTGTCTCTGGTTCTGTAGTGTTTACTACATCACCGTGTCTCTGCTCCTGTAGTGTTTACTACATCACCATGTGTCTCTGGTCCTGTAATGTTTACTACGTCACCATGTGTCTCTGGTCCTGTAGTGTTTACTACATCACCATGTGTCTCTGCTCCTGTAGTGTTTACTACATCACCATGTGTCTCTGGTCCTGTAGTGTTTACTATGTCATGTGTCTCTGGTCCTGTAGTGTTTACTACGTCACCATGTGTCTCTGGTCCTGTAGTGTTTACTACGTCACCATGTGTCTCTGGTCCTGTAGTGTTTACTACGTCACCATGTGTCTCTGGTCCTGTAGTGTTTACTATTTCATGTGTCTCTTGTCCTGTAGTGTTTACTATGTCACCATGTGTCTCTGGTCCTGTAGTGTTTACTACGTCACCATGTGTCTCTGATCCTGTAGTGTTTACTACGTCACCATGTGTCTGGTCCTGTAGTGTTTACTACGTCACCATGTGTCTCTGGTCCTGTAGTGTTTACTACGTCACCATGTGTCTCTGGTCCTGTAGTGTTTACTACGTCACCATGTGTCTCTGGTCCTGTAATGTTTACTACGTCACCATGTGTCTCTGGTCCTGTAGTGTTTACTACGTCACCATGTGTCTCTGGTCCTGTAGGGTTTACTTCATCACCCTGTGTCTCTGGTCGTGTAGTGTTTACTACGTCACCATGTGTCTCTGGTCCTGTAGTGTTTACTATGTCACCATGTGTCTCTGGTCCTGTAGGGTTTACTACGTCACCATGTTTCTGGTCCTGTAGTGTTTACTACGTCACCATGTGTCTCTGGTCCTGTAGTGTTTACTATGTCATGTGTCTCTGGTCCTGTAGTGTTTACTACGTCACCATGTGTCTCTGGTCCTGTAGTGTTTACTACGTCACCATGTGTCTCTGGTCCTGTAGTGTTTACTACTTCACCATGTGTCTCTGGTCCATTAGTGTTTACTACGTCACCATGTGTCTCTGGTCCTGTAGTGTTTACTACGTCACCATGTGTCTCTGGTCCTGTAGTGTTTACTACTTCACCATGTGTCTCTGGTCCATTAGTGTTTACTACATCACCATTTGTCTCTGGTCCTGTAGTGTTTACTATGTCATGTGTCTCTGGTCCTGTAGTGTTTACTACGTCACCATGTGTCTCTGGTCCTGTAGGGTTTACTACATCACCATGTGTCTCTGGTCCTGTAGTGTTTACTACGTCACCATGTGTCTCTGGTCCTGTAATGTTTACTACGTCACCATGTGTCTCTGGTCCTGTAGTGTTTACTACGTCACCATGTGTCTCTGGTCCTGTAGGGTTTACTTCATCACCATGTGTCTCTGGTCCTGTAATGTTTACTACGTCACCATGTGTCTCTGGTCCTGTAATGTTTACTACGTCACCATGTGTCTCTGGTCCTGTAGTGTTTACTACGTCACCATGTGTCTCTGGTCCTGTAGGGTTTACTTCATCACCATGTGTCTCTGGTCCTGTAGTGTTTACAACGTCACCATGTGTCTCTGGTCCTGTAGTGTTTACTACGTCACCATGTGTCTCTGGTCCTGTAGGGTTTACTTCGTCACCATGTGTCTCTGATCCTGTAGTGTTTACTACGTCACCATGTTTCTGGTCCTGTAGTGTTTACTACGTCACCATGTGTCTCTGGTCCTGTAGTGTTTACTATGTCATGTGTCTCTGGTCCTGTAGTGTTTACTCCGTCACCATGTGTCTCTGGTCCTGTAGTGTTTACTACGTCACCATGTGTCTCTGGTCCTGTAATGTTTACTACGTCACCATGTGTCTGGTCCTGTAGTGTTTACTACGTCACCATGTGTCTCTGGTCCTGTAGTGTTTACTATGTCATGTGTCTCTGGTCCTGTAGTGTTTACTACGTCACCATGTGTCTCTGGTCCTGTAGTGTTTACTACGTCACCATGTGTCTCTGGTCCTGTAATGTTTACTACGTCACCATGTGTCTGGTCCTGTAGTGTTTACTACGTCACCATGTGTCTCTGGTCCTGTAGGGTTTACTTCATCACCATGTGTCTCTGGTCCTGTAGTGTTTACTACGTCACCATGTGTCTCTGGTCCTGTAGTGTTTACTACGTCACCATGTGTCTCTGGTCCTGTAGTGTTTACTATGTCATCTTTCTCTGGTCCTGTAGTGTTTACTACATCACCATGTGTCTGGTCCTGTAGTGTTTACTACGACACCATGTGTCTCTGGTCCTGTAGGGTTTACTACGTCACCATGTGTCTCTGGTCCTGTAGTGTTTACTACATCGCCATGTGTCTCTGGTCCTGTAGGGTTTATTTACGTCACCATGTGTCTCTGGTCCTGTAGTGTTTACTACGTCACCATGTGTCTCTGGTCCTGTAGGGTTTACTTCAACACCATGTGTCTTTGGTCCTGTAGTGTTTACTACGTCACCATGTGTCTCTGGTCCTGTAGTGTTTACTATGTAATGTGTCTCTGGTCCTGTAGTGTTTACTACGTCACCATGTGTCTCTGGTCCTGTAGGGTTTACTTCATCACCATGTGTCTCTGGTCCTGTAGTGTTTACTACGTCACCATGTGTCTCTGGTCCTGTAGTGTTTACTACATCACCATGTGTCTCTGGTCCTGTAGTGTTTACTATGTCATGTGTCTCTGGTCCTGTAGTGTTTACTACGTCACCATGTGTCTCTGGTCCTGTAGTGTTTACTACGTCACCATGTGTCTCTGGTCCTGTAGTGTTTACTATGTCATGTGTCTCTTGTCCTGTAGTGTTTACTACGTCACCATGTGTCTCTGATCCTGTAGTGTTTACTACGTCACCATGTGTCTGGTCCTGTAGTGTTTACTACGTCACCATTTGTCTCTGGTCCTGTAGTGTTTACTATGTAATGTGTCTCTGGTCCTGTAGTGTTTACTACGTCACCATGTGTCTCTGGTCCTGTAGTGTTTACTACGTCACCATGTGTCTCTGGTCCTGTAGTGTTTACTACGTCACCATGTGTCTCTGGTCCTGTAGTGTTTAATACTTCACCATGTGTCTCTGGTCCTGTAGTGTTTACTATGTCACCATGTGTCTCTGGTCCTGTAATGTTTACTACGTCACCATGTGTCTCTGGTCCTGTAGTGTTTACTACGTCACCATGTGTCTCTGGTCCTGTAGGGTTTACTTCATCACCATGTGTCTCTGGTTCTGTAGTGTTTACTACATCACCGTGTGTCTCTGGTCCTGTAGTGTTTACTATGTCATGTGTCTCTGGTCCTGTAGTGTTTACTACGTCACCATGTGTCTCTGGTCCTGTAGTGTTTACTACGTCACCATGTGTCTCTGGTCCTGTAGTGTTTACTATGTCATGTGTCTCTTGTCCTGTAGTGTTTACTACGTCACCATGTGTCTCTGATCCTGTAGTGTTTACTACGTCACCATGTGTCTGGTCCTGTAGTGTTTACTACGTCACCATTTGTCTCTGGTCCTGTAGTGTTTACTATGTCATGTGTCTCTGGTCCTGTAGTGTTTACTACGTCACCATGTGTCTCTGGTCCTGTAGTGTTTACTACGTCACCATGTGTCTCTGGTCCTGTAGTGTTTACTACGTCACCATGTGTCTCTGGTCCTGTAGTGTTTACTACTTCACCATGTGTCTCTGGTCCTGTAGTGTTTACTATGTCACCATGTGTCTCTGGTCCTGTAATGTTTACTACGTCACCATGTGTCTCTGGTCCTGTAGTGTTTACTACGTCACCATGTGTCTCTGGTCCTGTAGGGTTTACTTCATCACCATGTGTCTCTGGTCCTGTAGTGTTTACTACATCACCGTGTCTCTGCTCCTGTAGTGTTTACTACATCACCATGTGTCTCTGGTCCTGTAATGTTTACTACGTCACCATGTGTCTCTGGTCCTGTAGTGTTTACTACGTCACCATGTGTCTCTGCTCCTGTAGTGTTTACTACATCACCATGTGTCTCTGGTCCTGTAGTGTTTACTATGTCATGTGTCTCTGGTCCTGTAGTGTTTACTACGTCACCATGTGTCTCTGGTCCTGTAGTGTTTACTACGTCACCATGTGTCTCTGGTCCTGTAGTGTTTACTACGTCACCATGTGTCTCTGGTCCTGTAGTGTTTACTATTTCATGTGTCTCTTGTCCTGTAGTGTTTACTATGTCACCATGTGTCTCTGGTCCTGTAGTGTTTACTACGTCACCATGTGTCTCTGATCCTGTAGTGTTTACTACGTCACCATGTGTCTGGTCCTGTAGTGTTTACTACGTCACCATGTGTCTCTGGTCCTGTAGTGTTTACTACGTCACCATGTGTCTCTGGTCCTGTAGTGTTTACTACGTCACCATGTGTCTCTGGTCCTGTAGGGTTTACTTCATCACCATGTGTCTTTGGTCCTGTAGTGTTTACTACATCACCGTGTCTCTGCTCCTGTAGTGTTTACTACATCACCATGTGTCTCTGGTCCTGTAGTGTTTACTACGTCACCATGTGTCTCTGATCCTATAGTGTTTACTACATCACCATGTGTCTCTTGTCCGGTAGCGTTTACTATGTCATGTGTCTCTGGTCCTGTAGTGTTTACTACGTCACCATGTGTCTCTGGTCCTGTAGTGTTTACTACGTCACCATGTGTCTCTGGTCCTGTAGTGTTTACTATGTCATGTGTCTCTTGTCCTGTAGTGTTTACTATGTCACCATGTGTCTCTGGTCCTGTAGTGTTTACTACGTCACCATGTGTCTCTGGTCCTGAAGTGTTTACTACGTCACCATGTGTCTCTGGTCCTGTAGTTTTTACTACGTCACCATGTGTCTCTGGTCCTGTAGGGTTTACTTCATCACCATGTGTCTTTGGTCCTGTAGTGTTTACTACATCACCGTGTCTCTGCTCCTGTAGTGTTTACTACATCACCATGTGTCTCTGGTCCTGTAGTGTTTACTACGTCACCATGTGTCTCTGGTCCTGTAGGGTTTACTTCATCACCCTGTGTCTCTGGTCCTGTAGTGTTTACTACGTCACCATGTGTCTCTGGTCCTGTAGTGTTTACTATGTCACCATGTGTCTCTGGTCCTGTAGGGTTTACTACGTCACCATGTTTCTGGTCCTGTAGTGTTTACTACGTCACCATGTGTCTCTGGTCCTGTAGTGTTTACTATGTCATGTGTCTCTGGTCCTGTAGTGTTTACTACGTCACCATGTGTCTCTGGTCCTGTAGTGTTTACTACGTCACCATGTGTCTCTGGTCCTGTAGTGTTTACTACTTCACCATGTGTCTCTGGTCCTGTAGTGTTTACTACATCACCATTTGTCTCTGGTCCCGTAGTGTTTACTATGTCATGTGTCTCTGGTCCTGTAGTGTTTACTACGTCACCATGTGTCTCTGGTCCTGTTGTGTTTACTACGTCACCATGTGTCTCTGGTCCTGTAGTGTTTACTATGTCACCATTTGTCTCTGGTCCTGTAGTGTTTACTATGTCATGTGTCTCTGGTCCTGTAGTGTTTACTATGTCATGTGTCTCTGGTCCTGTAGTGTTTACTATGTCATGTGTCTCTGGTCCTGTAGTGTTTACTATGTCACCATGTGTCTCTGGTCCTGTAGGGTTTACTACATCACCATGTGTCTCTGGTCCTGTAGTGTTTACTACGTCACCATGTGTCTCTGGTCCTGTAATGTTTACTACGTCACCATGTGTCTCTGGTCCTGTAGTGTTTACTACGTCACCATGTGTCTCTGGTCCTGTAGGGTTTACTTCATCACCATGTGTCTCTGGTCCTGTAGTGTTTACAACGTCACCATGTGTCTCTGGTCCTGTAGTGTTTACTACGTCACCATGTGTCTCTGGTCCTGTAGGGTTTACTTCGTCACCATGTGTCTCTGATCCTGTAGTGTTTACTACGTCACCATGTTTCTGGTCCTGTAGTGTTTACTACGTCACCATGTGTCTCTGGTCCTGTAGTGTTTACTATGTCATGTGTCTCTGGTCCTGTAGTGTTTACTCCGTCACCATGTGTCTCTGGTCCTGTAGTGTTTACTACGTCACCATGTGTCTCTGGTCCTGTAATGTTTACTACGTCACCATGTGTCTGGTCCTGTAGTGTTTACTACGTCACCATGTGTCTCTGGTCCTGTAGTGTTTACTATGTCATGTGTCTCTGGTCCTGTAGTGTTTACTACGTCACCATGTGTCTCTGGTCCTGTAGTGTTTACTACGTCACCATGTGTCTCTGGTCCTGTAATGTTTACTACGTCACCATGTGTCTGGTCCTGTAGTGTTTACTACGTCACCATGTGTCTCTGGTCCTGTAGGGTTTACTTCATCACCATGTGTCTCTGGTCCTGTAGTGTTTACTACGTCACCATGTGTCTCTGGTCCTGTAGTGTTTACTACGTCACCATGTGTCTCTGGTCCTGTAGTGTTTACTATGTCATCTTTCTCTGGTCCTGTAGTGTTTACTACATCACCATGTGTCTGGTCCTGTAGTGTTTACTACGACACCATGTGTCTCTGGTCCTGTAGGGTTTACTACGTCACCATGTGTCTCTGGTCCTGTAGTGTTTACTACATCGCCATGTGTCTCTGGTCCTGTAGGGTTTATTTACGTCACCATGTGTCTCTGGTCCTGTAGTGATTACTACGTCACCATGTGTCTCTGGTCCTGTAGGGTTTACTTCAACACCATGTGTCTTTGGTCCTGTAGTGTTTACTACGTCACCATGTGTCTCTGGTCCTGTAGGGTTTACTTCGTCACCATGTGTCTCTGATCCTGTAGTGTTTACTACGTCACCATGTGTCTCTGGTCCTGTAATGTTTACTACGTCACCATGTTTCTCTGGTCCTGTAGTGTTTACTACGTCACCATGTGTCTCTGGTCCTGTAGGGTTTACTTCATCACCATGTGTCTCTGGTCCTGTAGTGTTTACAACGTCACCATGTGTCTCTGGTCCTGTAGTGTTTACTACGTCACCATGTGTCTCTGGTCCTGTAGGGTTTACTTCGTCACCATGTGTCTCTGATCCTGTAGTGTTTACTACGTCACCATGTTTCTGGTCCTGTAGTGTTTACTACGTCACCATGTGTCTCTGGTCCTGTAGTGTTTACTATGTCATGTGTCTCTGGTCCTGTAGTGTTTACTACGTCACCATGTGTCTCTGGTCCTGTAGTGTTTACTATGTCATGTGTCTCTGGTCCTGTAGTGTTTACTACGTCACCATGTGTCTCTGGTCCTGTAGTGTTTACTACGTCACCATGTGTCTCTGGTCCTGTAATGTTTACTACGTCACCATGTGTCTGGTCCTGTAGTGTTTACTACGTCACCATGTGTCTCTGGTCCTGTAGGGTTTACTTCATCACCATGTGTCTCTGGTCCTGTAGTGTTTACTACGTCACCATGTGTCTCTGGTCCTGTAATGTTTACTACGTCACCATGTGTCTCTGGTCCTGTAGTGTTTACTACGTCACCATGTGTCTCTGGTCCTGTAGGGTTTACTTCATCACCATGTGTCTCTGGTCCTGTAGTGTTTACAACGTCACCATGTGTCTCTGGTCCTGTAGTGTTTACTACGTCACCATGTGTCTCTGGTCCTGTAGGGTTTACTTCGTCACCATGTGTCTCTGATCCTGTAGTGTTTACTACGTCACCATGTGTCTCTGGTCCTGTAATGTTTACTACGTCACCATGTGTCTCTGGTCCTGTAGTGTTTACTACGTCACCATGTGTCTCTGGTCCTGTAGGGTTTACTTCATCACCATGTGTCTCTGGTCCTGTAGTGTTTACAACGTCACCATGTGTCTCTGGTCCTGTAGTGTTTACTACGTCACCATGTGTCTCTGGTCCTGTAGGGTTTACTTCGTCACCATGTGTCTCTGATCCTGTAGTGTTTACTACATCACCATGTTTCTGGTCCTGTAGTGTTTACTACGTCACCATGTGTCTCTGGTCCTGTAGTGTTTACTATGTCATGTGTCTCTGGTCCTGTAGTGTTTACTCCGTCACCATGTGTCTCTGGTCCTGTAGTGTTTACTACGTCACCATGTGTCTCTGGTCCTGTAATGTTTACTACGTCACCATGTGTCTGGTCCTGTAGTGTTTACTACGTCACCATGTGTCTCTGGTCCTGTAGTGTTTACTATGTCATGTGTCTCTGGTCCTGTAGTGTTTACTACGTCACCATGTGTCTCTGGTCCTGTAGTGTTTACTACGTCACCATGTGTCTCTGGTCCTGTAATGTTTACTACGTCACCATGTGTCTGGTCCTGTAGTGTTTACTACGTCACCATGTGTCTCTGGTCCTGTAGGGTTTACTTCATCACCATGTGTCTCTGGTCCTGTAGTGTTTACTACGTCACCATGTGTCTCTGGTCCTGTAGTGTTTACTACGTCACCATGTGTCTCTGGTCCTGTAGTGTTTACTACTTCACCATGTGTCTCTGGTCCTGTAGTGTTTACTATGTCACCATGTGTCTCTGGTCCTGTAATGTTTACTACGTCACCATGTGTCTCTGGTCCTGTAGTGTTTACTACGTCACCATGTGTCTCTGGTCCTGTAGGGTTTACTTCATTACCATGTGTCTCTGGTCCTGTAGTGTTTACTACATCACCGTGTCTCTGCTCCTGTAGTGTTTACTACATCACCATGTGTCTCTGGTCCTGTAATGTTTACTACGTCACCATGTGTCTCTGGTCCTGTAGTGTTTACTACGTCACCATGTGTCTCTGCTCCTGTAGTGTTTACTACATCACCATGTGTCTCTGGTCCTGTAGTGTTTACTATGTCATGTGTCTCTGGTCCTGTAGTGTTTACTACGTCACCATGTGTCTCTGGTCCTGTAGTGTTTACTACGTCACCATGTGTCTCTGGTCCTGTAGTGTTTACTACGTCACCATGTGTCTCTGGTCCTGTAGTGTTTACTATTTCATGTGTCTCTTGTCCTGTAGTGTTTACTATGTCACCATGTGTCTCTGGTCCTGTAGTGTTTACTACGTCACCATGTGTCTCTGATCCTGTAGTGTTTACTACGTCACCATGTGTCTGGTCCTGTAGTGTTTACTACGTCACCATGTGTCTCTGGTCCTGTAGTGTTTACTACGTCACCATGTGTCTCTGGTCCTGTAGTGTTTACTACGTCACCATGTGTCTCTGGTCCTGTAGGGTTTACTTCATCACCATGTGTCTTTGGTCCTGTAGTGTTTACTACATCACCGTGTCTCTGCTCCTGTAGTGTTTACTACATCACCATGTGTCTCTGGTCCTGTAGTGTTTACTACGTCACCATGTGTCTCTGATCCTATAGTGTTTACTACATCACCATGTGTCTCTGGTCCGGTAGCGTTTACTATGTCATGTGTCTCTGGTCCTGTAGTGTTTACTACGTCACCATGTGTCTCTGGTCCTGTAGTGTTTACTACGTCACCATGTGTCTCTGGTCCTGTAGTGTTTACTATGTCATGTGTCTCTTGTCCTGTAGTGTTTACTATGTCACCATGTGTCTCTGGTCCTGTAGTGTTTACTACGTCACCATGTGTCTCTGGTCCTGAAGTGTTTACTACGTCACCATGTGTCTCTGGTCCTGTAGTGTTTACTACGTCACCATGTGTCTCTGGTCCTGTAGGGTTTACTTCATCACCATGTGTCTTTGGTCCTGTAGTGTTTACTACATCACCGTGTCTCTGCTCCTGTAGTGTTTACTACATCACCATGTGTCTCTGGTCCTGTAGTGTTTACTACGTCACCATGTGTCTCTGGTCCTGTAGGGTTTACTTCATCACCCTGTGTCTCTGGTCCTGTAGTGTTTACTACGTCACCATGTGTCTCTGGTCCTGTAGTGTTTACTATGTCACCATGTGTCTCTGGTCCTGTAGGGTTTACTACGTCACCATGTTTCTGGTCCTGTAGTGTTTACTATGTCACCATGTGTCTCTGGTCCTGTAGTGTTTACTATGTCACGTGTCTCTGGTCCTTTAGTGTTTACTACGTCACCATGTGTCTCTGGTCCTGTAGTGTTTACTACGTCACCATGTGTCTCTGGTCCTGTAGTGTTTACTACTTCACCATGTGTCTCTGGTCCTGTAGTGTTTACTACATCACCATTTGTCTCTGGTCCCGTAGTGTTTACTATGTCATGTGTCTCTGGTCCTGTAGTGTTTACTACGTCACCATGTGTCTCTGGTCCTGTTGTGTTTACTACGTCACCATGTGTCTCTGGTCCTGTAGTGTTTACTATGTCACCATTTGTCTCTGGTCCTGTAGTGTTTACTATGTCATGTGTCTCTGGTCCTGTAGTGTTTACTATGTCATGTGTCTCTGGTCCTGTAGTGTTTACTATGTCATGTGTCTCTGGTCCTGTAGTGTTTACTATGTCACCATGTGTCTCTGGTCCTGTAGGGTTTACTACATCACCATGTGTCTCTGGTCCTGTAGTGTTTACTACGTCACCATGTGTCTCTGGTCCTGTAATGTTTACTACGTCACCATGTGTCTCTGGTCCTGTAGTGTTTACTACGTCACCATGTGTCTCTGGTCCTGTAGGGTTTACTTCATCACCATGTGTCTCTGGTCCTGTAGTGTTTACAACGTCACCATGTGTCTCTGGTCCTGTAGTGTTTACTACGTCACCATGTGTCTCTGGTCCTGTAGGGTTTACTTCGTCACCATGTGTCTCTGATCCTGTAGTGTTTACTACGTCACCATGTTTCTGGTCCTGTAGTGTTTACTACGTCACCATGTGTCTCTGGTCCTGTAGTGTTTACTATGTCATGTGTCTCTGGTCCTGTAGTGTTTACTCCGTCACCATGTGTCTCTGGTCCTGTAGTGTTTACTACGTCACCATGTGTCTCTGGTCCTGTAATGTTTACTACGTCACCATGTGTCTGGTCCTGTAGTGTTTACTACGTCACCATGTGTCTCTGGTCCTGTAGTGTTTACTATGTCATGTGTCTCTGGTCCTGTAGTGTTTACTATGTCACCATGTGTCTCTGGTCCTGTAGTGTTTACTACGTCACCATGTGTCTCTGGTCCTGTAATGTTTACTACGTCACCATGTGTCTGGTCCTGTAGTGTTTACTACGTCACCATGTGTCTCTGGTCCTGTAGGGTTTACTTCATCACCATGTGTCTCTGGTCCTGTAGTGTTTACTACGTCACCATGTGTCTCTGGTCCTGTAGTGTTTACTACGTCACCATGTGTCTCTGGTCCTGTAGTGTTTACTATGTCATCTTTCTCTGGTCCTGTAGTGTTTACTACATCACCATGGTTCTGGTCCTGTAGTGTTTACTACGACACCATGTGTCTCTGGTCCTGTAGGGTTTACTACGTCACCATGTGTCTCTGGTCCTGTAGTGTTTACTACATCGCCATGTGTCTCTGGTCCTGTAGGGTTTATTTACGTCACCATGTGTCTCTGGTCCTGTAGTGTTTACTACGTCACCATGTGTCTCTGGTCCTGTAGGGTTTACTTCAACACCATGTGTCTTTGGTCCTGTAGTTTTTACTACGTCACCATGTGTCTCTGGTCCTGTAGTGTTTACTATGTAATGTGTCTCTGGTCCTGTAGTGTTTACTACGTCACCATGTGTCTCTGGTCCTGTAGGGTTTACTTCATCACCATGTGTCTCTGGTCCTGTAGTGTTTACTACGTCACCATGTGTCTCTGGTCCTGTAGTGTTTACTACATCACCATGTGTCTCTGGTCCTGTAGTGTTTACTATGTCATGTGTCTCTGGTCCTGTAGTGTTTACTACGTCACCATGTGTCTCTGGTCCTGTAGTGTTTACTAAGTCACCATGTGTCTCTGGTCCTGTAGTGTTTACTATGTCATGTGTCTCTTGTCCTGTAGTGTTTACTACGTCACCATGTGTCTCTGATCCTGTAGTGTTTACTACGTCACCATGTGTCTGGTCCTGTAGTGTTTACTACGTCACCATTTGTCTCTGGTCCTGTAGTGTTTACTATGTCATGTGTCTCTGGTCCTGTAGTGTTTACTACGTCACCATGTGTCTCTGGTCCTGTAGTGTTTACTACGTCACCATGTGTCTCTGGTCCTGTAGTGTTTACTACGTCACCATGTGTCTCTGGTCCTGTAGTGTTTACTACTTCACCATGTGTCTCTGGTCCTGTAGTGTTTACTATGTCACCATGTGTCTCTAATCCTGTAATGTTTACTACGTCACCATGTGTCTCTGGTCCTGTAGTGTTTACTACGTCACCATGTGTCTCTGGTCCTGTAGGGTTTACTTCATCACCATGTGTCTCTGGTTCTGTAGTGTTTACTACATCACCGTGTCTCTGCTCCTGTAGTGTTTACTACATCACCATGTGTCTCTGGTCCTGTAATGTTTACTACGTCACCATGTGTCTCGTGTCCTGTAGTGTTTACTACGTCACCATGTGTCTCTGCTCCTGTAGTGTTTACTACGTCACCATGTGTCTCTGGTCCTGTAGTGTTTACTACGTCACCATGTGTCTCTGGTCCTGTAGTGTTTACTATGTCATGTGTCTCTGGTCCTGTAGTGTTTACTACGTCACCATGTGTCTCTGGTCCTGTAGTGTTTACTACGTCACCATGTGTCTCTGGTCCTGTAGTGTTTACTACGTCACCATGTGTCTCTGGTCCTGTAGTGTTTACTATTTCATGTGTCTCTGGTCCTGTAGGGTTTACTATGTCATGTGTCTCTGGTCCTGTAGTGTTTACTACGTCACCATGTGTCTCTGGTCATGTAGTGTTTACTACTTCACCATGTGTCTCTGGTCCTGTAGTGTTTACTACATCACCATTTGTCTCTGGTCCCGTAGTGTTTACTATGTCATGTGTCTCTGGTCCTGTAGTGTTTACTACGTCACCATGTGTCTCTGGTCCTGTTGTGTTTACTACGTCACCATGTGTCTCTCGTCCTGTAGTGTTTACTATGTCACCATTTGTCTCTGGTCCTGTAGTGTTTACTATGTCATGTGTCTCTGGTCCTGTAGTGTTTACTATGTCATGTGTCTCTGGTCCTGTAGTGTTTACTATGTCATGTGTCTCTGGTCCTGTAGTGTTTACTATGTCACCATGTGTCTCTGGTCCTGTAGGGTTTACTACATCACCATGTGTCTCTGGTCCTGTAGTGTTTACTACGTCACCATGTGTCTCTGGTCCTGTAATGTTTACTACGTCACCATGTGTCTCTGGTCCTGTAGTGTTTACTACGTCACCATGTGTCTCTGGTCCTGTAGGGTTTACTTCATCACCATGTGTCTCTGGTCCTGTAGTGTTTACAACGTCACCATGTGTCTCTGGTCCTGTAGTGTTTACTACGTCACCATGTGTCTCTGGTCCTGTAGGGTTTACTTCGTCACCATGTGTCTCTGATCCTGTAGTGTTTACTACGTCACCATGTTTCTGGTCCTGTAGTGTTTACTACGTCACCATGTGTCTCTGGTCCTGTAGTGTTTACTATGTCATGTGTCTCTGGTCCTGTAGTGTTTACTCCGTCACCATGTGTCTCTGGTCCTGTAGTGTTTACTACGTCACCATGTGTCTCTGGTCCTGTAATGTTTACTACGTCACCATGTGTCTGGTCCTGTAGTGTTTACTACGTCACCATGTGTCTCTGGTCCTGTAGTGTTTACTACGTCACCATGTGTCTCTGGTCCTGTAGTGTTTACTACGTCACCATGTGTCTCTGGTCCTGTAGTGTTTACTACGTCACCATGTGTCTCTGGTCCTGTAATGTTTACTACGTCACCATGTGTCTGGTCCTGTAGTGTTTACTACGTCACCATGTGTCTCTGGTCCTGTAGGGTTTACTTCATCACCATGTGTCTCTGGTCCTGTAGTGTTTACTACGTCACCATGTGTCTCTGGTCCTGTAGTGTTTACTATGTCATATGTCTCTGGTCCTGTAGTGTTTACTACATCACCATGTGTCTGGTCCTGTATTGTTTACTACGACACCATGTGTCTCTGGTCCTGTAGGGTTTACTATGTCACCATGTGTCTCTGGTCCTGTAGTGTTTACTACGTCACCATGTGTCTCTGGTCCTGTAGGGTTTACTACGTCACCATGTGTCTCTGGTCCTGTAGTGTTTACTACGTCACCATGTGTCTCTGGTCCTGTAGTGTTTACTACGTCACCATGTGTCTCTGGTCCTGTAGTGTTTACTACGTCACCATGTGTCTCTGGTACTGTAGTGTTTACTACGTCACCATGTGTCTCTGGTCCTGTAGGGTTTACTATGTAATGTGTCTCTGGTCCTGTAGTGTTTACTACGTCACCATGTGTCTCTGGTCCTGTAGGGTTTACTTCATCACCATGTGTCTCTGGTCCTGTAGTGTTTACTACGTCACCATGTGTCTCTGGTCCTGTAGTGTTTACTACATCACCATGTGTCTCTGGTCCTGTAGTGTTTACTATGTCATGTGTCTCTGGTCCTGTAGTGTTTACTACGTCACCATGTGTCTCTGGTCCTGTAGTGTTTACTACGTCACCATGTGTCTCTGGTCCTGTAGTGTTTACTATGTAATGTGTCTCTGGTCCTGTAGTGTTTACTACGTCACCATGTGTCTCTGCTCCTGTAGGGTTTACTTCATCACCATGTGTCTCTGGTCCTGTAGTGTTTACTACGTCACCATGTGTCTCTGGTCCTGTAGTGTTTACTATTTCACCATGTGTCTCTGGTCCTGTAGTGTTTACTATGTCATGTGTCTCTGGTCCTGTAGTGTTTACTACGTCACCATGTGTCTCTGGTCCTGTAGTGTTTACTACGTCACCATGTGTCTCTGGTCCTGTAGTGTTTACTATGTCATGTGTCTCTTGTCCTGTAGTGTTTACTACGTCACCATGTGTCTCTGATCCTGTAGTGTTTACTACGTCACCATGTGTCTGGTCCTGTAGTGTTTACTACGTCACCATTTGTCTCTGGTCCTGTAGTGTTTACTATGTCATGTGTCTCTGGTCCTGTAGTGTTTACTACGTCACCATGTGTCTCTGGTCCTGTAGTGTTTACTACGTCACCATGTGTCTCTGGTCCTGTAGGGTTTACTTCATCACCATGTGTCTCTGGTCCTGTAGTGTTTACTACATCACCGTGTCTCTGCTCCTGTAGTGTTTACTACATCACCATGTGTCTCTGGTCCTGTAATGTTTACTACTTCACCATGTGTCTCTGGTCCTGTAGTGTTTACTATGTCATGTGTCTCTTGTCCTGTAGTGTTTACTACGTCACCATGTGTCTCTGATCCTGTAGTGTTTACTACGTCACCATGTGTCTCTGGTCCTGTAGTGTTTACTACATCACCATGTGTCTCTGGTCCTGTAATGTTTACTACGTCACCATGTGTCTCTGGTCCTGTAGTGTTTACTACGTCACCATGTGTCTCTGCTCCTGTAGTGTTTACTACATCACCATGTGTCTCTGGTCCTGTAGTGTTTACTATGTCATGTGTCTCTGGTCCTGTAGTGTTTCCATACGTCACCATGTGTCTCTGGTCCTGTAGTGTTTACTACGTCACCATGTGTCTCTGGTCCTGTAGTGTTTACTACGTCACCATGTGTCTCAGGTCCTGTAGTGTTTACTATTTCATGTGTCTCTTGTCCTGTAGTGTTTACTATGTCACCATGTGTCTCTGGTCCTGTAGTGTTTACTACGTCACCATGTGTCTCTGATCCTGTAGTGTTTACTACGTCACCATGTGTCTGGTCCTGTAGTGTTTACTACGTCACCATGTGTCTCTGGTCCTGTAGTGTTTACTATGTCACCATGTGTCTCTGGTCCTGTAGGGTTTACTACGTCACCATGTTTCTGGTCCTGTAGTGTTTACTACGTCACCATGTGTCTCTGGTCCTGTAGTGTTTACTATGTCATGTGTCTCTGGTCCTGTAGTGTTTACTACGTCACCATGTGTCTCTGGTCCTGTAGTGTTTACTATTTCACCATGTGTCTCTGGTCCTGTAGTGTTTACTACTTCACCATGTGTCTCTGGTCCTGTAGTGTTTACTACATCACCATTTGTCTCTGGTCCCGTAGTGTTTACTATGTCATGTGTCTCTGGTCCTGTAGTGTTTACTACGTCACCATGTGTCTCTGGTCCTGTAGTGTTTACTACGTCACCATGTGTCTCTGGTCCTGTAGTGTTTACTATGTCACCATTTGTCTCTGGTCCTGTAGTGTTTACTATGTCATGTGTCTCTGGTCCTGTAGTGTTTACTATGTCATGTGTCTCTGGTCCTGTAGTGTTTACTATGTCATGTGTCTCTGGTCCTGTAGTGTTTACTATGTCACCATGTGTCTCTGGTCCTGTAGGGTTTACTACATCACCATGTGTCTCTGGTCCTGTAGTGTTTACTACGTCACCATGTGTCTCTGGTCCTGTAATGTTTACTACGTCACCATGTGTCTCTGGTCCTGTAGTGTTTACTACGTCACCATGTGTCTCTGGTCCTGTAGGGTTTACTTCATCACCATGTGTCTCTGGTCCTGTAGTGTTTACTACGTCACCATGTGTCTCTGGTCCTGTAGTGTTTACTATGTCACCATTTGTCTCTGGTCCTGTAGTGTTTACTATGTCATGTGTCTCTGGTCCTGTAGTGTTTACTATGTCATGTGTCTCTGGTCCTGTAGTGTTTACTATGTCATGTGTCTCTGGTCCTGTAGTGTTTACTATGTCACCATGTGTCTCTGGTCCTGTAGGGTTTACTACATCACCATGTGTCTCTGGTCCTGTAGTGTTTACTACGTCACCATGTGTCTCTGGTCCTGTAATGTTTACTACGTCACCATGTGTCTCTGGTCCTGTAGTGTTTACTACGTCACCATGTGTCTCTGGTCCTGTAGGGTTTACTTCATCACCATGTGTCTCTGGTCCTGTAGTGTTTACTACGTCACCATGTGTCTCTGGTCCTGTAGTGTTTACTACGTCACCATGTGTCTCTGGTCCTGTAGGGTTTACTTCGTCACCATGTGTCTCTGATCCTGTAGTGTTTACTACGTCACCATGTTTCTGGTCCTGTAGTGTTTACTACGTCACCATGTGTCTCTGGTCCTGTAGTGTTTACTATGTCATGTGTCTCTGGTCCTGTAGTGTTTACTCCGTCACCATGTGTCTCTGGTCCTGTAGTGTTTACTACGTCACCATGTGTCTCTGGTCCTGTAATGTTTACTACGTCACCATGTGTCTGGTCCTGTAGTGTTTACTACGTCACCATGTGTCTCTGGTCCTGTAGTGTTTACTATGTCATGTGTCTCTGGTCCTTTAGTGTTTACTACGTCACCATGTGTCTCTGGTCCTGTAGTGTTTACTACGTCACCATGTGTCTCTGGTCCTGTAATGTTTACTACGTCACCATGTGTCTGGTCCTGTAGTGTTTACTACGTCACCATGTGTCTCTGGTCCTGTAGGGTTTACTTCATCACCATGTGTCTCTGGTCCTGTAGTGTTTACTACGTCACCATGTGTCTCTGGTCCTGTAGTGTTTACTACGTCACCATGTGTCTCTGGTCCTGTAGTGTTTACTATGTCATATGTCTCTGGTCCTGTAGTGTTTACTACGTCACCATGTGTCTCTGGTCCTGTAGTGTTTACTACGTCACCATGTGTCTCTGGTCCTGTAGTGTTTACTACGTCACCATGTGTCTCTGGTCCTGTAGGGTTTACTTCATCACCATGTGTCTTTGGTCCTGTAGTGTTTACTACGTCACCATGTGTCTCTGGTCCTGTAGTGTTTACTATGTAATGTGTCTCTGGTCCTGTAGTGTTTACTACGTCACCATGTGTCTCTCGTCCTGTAGGGTTTACTTCATCACCATGTGTCTCTGGTCCTGTAGTGTTTACTACGTCACCATGTGTCTCTGGTCCTGTAGTGTTTACTACATCACCATGTGTCTCTGGTCATGTAGTGTTTACTATGTCATGTGTCTCTGGTCCTGTAGTGTTTACTACGTCACCATGTGTCTCTGGTCCTGTAGTGTTTACTACGTCACCATGTGTCTCTGGTCCTGTAGTGTTTACTATGTCATGTGTCTCTTGTCCTGTAGTGTTTCCATCTTCACCATGTGTCTCTGATCCTGTAGTGTTTACTACGTCACCATGTGTCTGGTCCTGTAGTGTTTACTACGTCACCATTTGTCTCTGGTCCTGTAGTGTTTACTATGTCATGTGTCTCTGGTCCTGTAGTGTTTACTACGTCACCATGTGTCTCTGGTCCTGTAGTGTTTACTACGTCACCATGTGTCTCTGGTCCTGTAGTGTTTACTACGTCACCATGTGTCTCTGGTCCTGTAGTGTTTACTACTTCACCATGTGTCTCTGGTCCTGTAGGGTTTACTTCATCACCATGTGTCTCTGGTCCTGTAGTGTTTACTACATCACCGTGTCTCTGCTCCTGTAGTGTTTACTACATCACCATGTGTCTCTGGTCCTGTAATGTTTACTACGTCACCATGTGTCTCTGGTCCTGTAGTGTTTACTACGTCACCATGTGTCTCTGCTCCTGTAGTGTTTACTACATCACCATGTGTCTCTGGTCCTGTAGTGTTTACTATGTCATGTGTCTCTGGTCCTGTAGTGTTTACTACGTCACCATGTGTCTCTGGTCCTGTAGTGTTTACTACGTCACCATGTGTCTCTGGTCCTGTAGTGTTTACTACGTCACCATGTGTCTCTGGTCCTGTAGGGTTTACTACATCACCATGTGTCTCTGGTCCTGTAGTGTTTACTACGTCACCATGTGTCTCTGGTCCTGTAATGTTTACTACGTCACCATGTGTCTCTGGTCCTGTAGTGTTTACTACGTCACCATGTGTCTCTGGTCCTGTAGGGTTTACTTCATCACCATGTGTCTCTGGTCCTGTAGTGTTTACTACGTCACCATGTGTCTCTGGTCCTGTAGTGTTTACTACGTCACCATGTGTCTCTGGTCCTGTAGGGTTTACTTCGTCACCATGTGTCTCTGATCCTGTAGTGTTTACTACGTCACCATGTTTCTGGTCCTGTAGTGTTTACTACGTCACCATGTGTCTCTGGTCCTGTAGTGTTTACTATGTCATGTGTCTCTGGTCCTGTAGTGTTTACTCCGTCACCATGTGTCTCTGGTCCTGTAGTGTTTACTACGTCACCATGTGTCTCTGGTCCTGTAATGTTTACTACGTCACCATGTGTCTGGTCCTGTAGTGTTTACTACGTCACCATGTGTCTCTGGTCCTGTAGTGTTTACTATGTCATGTGTCTCTGGTCCTTTAGTGTTTACTACGTCACCATGTGTCTCTGGTCCTGTAGTGTTTACTACGTCACCATGTGTCTCTGGTCCTGTAATGTTTACTACGTCACCATGTGTCTGGTCCTGTAGTGTTTACTACGTCACCATGTGTCTCTGGTCCTGTAGGGTTTACTTCATCACCATGTGTCTCTGGTCCTGTAGTGTTTACTACGTCACCATGTGTCTCTGGTCCTGTAGTGTTTACTACGTCACCATTTGTCTCTGGTCCTGTAGTGTTTACTATGTCATATGTCTCTTGTCCTGTAGTGTTTACTACATCACCATGTGTCTGGTCCTGTATTGTTTACTACGACACCATGTGTCTCTGGTCCTGTAGGGTTTACTACGTCACCATGTGTCTCTGGTCCTGTAGTGTTTACTACGTCACCATGTGTCTCTGGTCCTGTAGGGTTTACTACGTCACCATGTGTCTCTGGTCCTGTAGTGTTTACTACGTCACCATGTGTCTCTGGTCCTGTAGTGTTTACTACGTCACCATGTGTCTCTGGTCCTGTAGTGTTTACTACGTCACCATGTGTCTCTGGTCCTGTAGGGTTTACTTCATCAACATGTGTCTTTGGTCCTGTAGTGTTTACTACGTCACCATGTGTCTCTGGTCCTGTAGTGTTTACTATGTAATGTGTCTCTGGTCCTGTAGTGTTTACTACGTCACCATGTGTCTCTGGTCCTGTAGGGTTTACTTCATCACCATGTGTCTCTGGTCCTGTAGTGTTTACTACGTCACCATGTGTCTCTGGTCCTGTAGTGTTTACTACATCACCATGTGTCTCTGGTCCTGTAGTGTTTACTATGTCATGTGTCTCTGGTCCTGTAGTGTTTACTACGTCACCATGTGTCTCTGGTCCTGTAGTGTTTACTACGTCACCATGTGTCTCTGGTCCTGTAGTGTTTACTATGTCATGTGTCTCTTGTCCTGTAGTGTTTACTACGTCACCATGTGTCTCTGATCCTGTAGTGTTTACTACGTCACCATGTGTCTGGTCCTGTAGTGTTTACTACGTCACCATTTGTCTCTGGTCCTGTAGTGTTTACTATGTCATGTGTCTCTGGTCCTGTAGTGTTTACTACGTCACCATGTGTCTCTGGTCCTGTAGTGTTTACTACGTCACCATGTGTCTCTGGTCCTGTAGTGTTTACTACGTCACCATGTGTCTCTGGTCCTGTAGTGTTTACTACTTCACCATGTGTCTCTGGTCCTGTAGTGTTTACTATGTCACCATGTGTCTCTGGTCCTGTAATGTTTACTACGTCACCATGTGTCTCTGGTCCTGTAGTGTTTACTACGTCACCATGTGTCTCTGGTCCTGTAGGGTTTACTTCATCACCATGTGTCTCTGGTCCTGTAGTGTTTACTACATCACCGTGTCTCTGCTCCTGTAGTGTTTACTACATCACCATGTGTCTCTGGTCCTGTAATGTTTACTACGTCACCATGTGTCTCTGGTCCTGTAGTGTTTACTACGTCACCATGTGTCTCTGCTCCTGTAGTGTTTACTACATCACCATGTGTCTCTGGTCCTGTAGTGTTTACTATGTCATGTGTCTCTGGTCCTGTAGTGTTTACTACGTCACCATGTGTCTCTGGTCCTGTAGTGTTTACTACGTCACCATGTGTCTCTGGTCCTGTAGTGTTTACTATGTCACCATGTGTCTCTGGTCCTGTAGTGTTTACTATTTCATGTGTCTCTTGTCCTGTAGTGTTTACTATGTCACCATGTGTCTCTGGTCCTGTAGTGTTTACTACGTCACCATGTGTCTCTGATCCTGTAGTGTTTACTACGTCACCATGTGTCTGGTCCTGTAGTGTTTACTACGTCACCATGTGTCTCTGGTCCTGTAGTGTTTACTACGTCACCATGTGTCTCTGGTCCTGTAGTGTTTACTACGTCACCATGTGTCTCTGGTCCTGTAGGGTTTACTTCATCACCATGTGTCTTTGGTCCTGTAGTGTTTACTACATCACCGTGTCTCTGCTCCTGTAGTGTTTACTACATCACCATGTGTCTCTGGTCCTGTAGTGTTTACTACGTCACCATGTGTCTCTGATCCTATAGTGTTTACTACATCACCATGTGTCTCTGGTCCGGTAGCGTTTACTATGTCATGTGTCTCTGGTCCTGTAGTGTTTACTACGTCACCATGTGTCTCTGGTCCTGTAGTGTTTACTACGTTACCATGTGTCTCTGGTCCTGTAGTGTTTACTATGTCATGTGTCTCTTGTCCTGTAGTGTTTACTATGTCACCATGTGTCTCTGGTCCTGTAGTGTTTACTACGTCACCATGTGTCTCTGGTCCTGAAGTGTTTACTACGTCACCATGTGTCTCTGGTCCTGTAGTGTTTACTACGTCACCATGTGTCTCTGGTCCTGTAGGGTTTACTTCATCACCATGTGTCTTTGGTCCTGTAGTGTTTACTACATCACCGTGTCTCTGCTCCTGTAGTGTTTACTACATCACCATGTGTCTCTGGTCCTGTAGTGTTTACTACGTCACCATGTGTCTCTGATCCTATAGTGTTTACTACATCACCATGTGTCTCTGGTCCGGTAGTGTTTACTATGTCATGTGTCTCTGGTCCTGTAGTGTTTACTACGTCACCATGTGTCTCTGGTCCTGTAGTGTTTACTACGTCACCATGTGTCTCTGGTCCTGTAGTGTTTACTATGTCATGTGTCTCTTGTCCTGTAGTGTTTACTATGTCACCATGTGTCTCTGGTCCTGTAGTGTTTACTACGTCACCATGTGTCTCTGGTCCTGAAGTGTTTACTACGTCACCATGTGTCTCTGGTCCTGTAGTGTTTACTACGTCACCATGTGTCTCTGGTCCTGTAGTGTTTACTACGTCACCATGTGTCTCTGGTCCTGTAGTGTTTACTACATCACCATGTGTCTCTGGTCCTGTAGTGTTTACTACGTCACCATGTGTCTCTGGTCCTGTTGTATTACTAGTAGTAGTGTGTTGTATTACTAGTAGTAGTGTGTTTATAATTTATAATGTGTTGTATTATTAGTAGTAGTGTGTTTATAATGTGTTGTATTACTAGTAGTAGTATGTATATAATGTGTTGTATTACTAGTAGTAGTATGTTATATAATGTGTTGTATTTGAAGTAGTAGTATGTTATATAATGTATTGTATTACTAGTAGTAGTGTGTTATATTTCTAGTAGTAGTATGTTATAATGTATTGTATTACTAGTAGTAGTATGTTGTATTACTAATAGTAGTACGTTTATAATGTATTGTATTACTAGTAGTACTATGTTATATAATGTGTTGTATTACTAGTAGTAGTATGTTATATAATATGTTATATTTCTAGTAGTAGTATGCTATAATGTATTGTATTACTAGTAGTAGTATGTTATAATGTATTGTATTACTAGTAGTAGTGTGTTGTATTACTAGTAGTAGTGTGTTTATAATGTGTTGTATTACTAGTAGTAGTATGTTATATAATGTGTTGTGTTACTAGTAGTAGTATGTTATATAATGTGTTGTATTACTAGTAGTAGTGTGTTGTATTACTAGTAGTAGTGTGTTTATAATGTGTTGTATTATTAGTTGTAGTGTGTTTATAATGTGTTGTATTACTAGTAGTAGTATGTATATAATGTGTTGTATTACTAGTAGTAGTATGTTATATAATGTGTTGTATTACTAGTAGTAGTATGTTTATAATGTATTGTATTACTAGTAGTAGTATGTTATATAATGTATTGTATTACTGGTAGTAGTGTGTTCTATTTCTAGTAGTAGTATGTTATAATGTATTGTATTACTAGTAGTAGTATGTTGTATTACTAGTAGTAGTGTGTTGTATTACTAGTAGTAGTATGTTTATAATGTGTTGTATTTGAAGTAGTAGTATGTTTTATAATGTGTTGTATTACTAGTAGTGGTGTGTTGTATTACTAGTAGTAGTGTGTTTATAATGTTTTGTATTACTAGTAGTAGGGTGTTTATAATGTGTTGCATTACTAGTTGTAGTGTGTTATATAATGTGTTGTATTACTAGTAGTAGTATATTATATAATGTGTTGTATTACTAGAAGTAGTATGTTGTATTACTAATAGTAGTATGTTTATAATGTATTGTATTACTAGTAGTAGTATGTTATATAATGTATTGTATTGCTAGTAGTAGTGTGTTATATTTATAGTAGTAGTATGTTATAATGTACTGTATTACTAGTAGTAGTATTTTGTATTACTAGTAGTAGTGTGTTGTATTACTAGTAGTAGTATGTTTATAATGTGTTGTATTACTAGTAGTAGTGTGTTTATAATGTGTTGTATTACTAGTAGTACTATGTTATATAATGTATTGTATTACTAGTAGTAGCATGTATTACTAGTAGTAGCATTACTAGTAGTAGTATGTTGTATTACTAGTAGTAGTGTGTTGTATTACTAGTAGTAGTGTGTTTATAATGTGTTGTATTACTAGTAGTACTATGTTATATAATGTATTGTATTACTAGTAGTAGTATATTATACAATGTGTTGTATTACTAGTAGTAGTGTGTTATATGTCTAGTAGTAGTATGTTATAATGTATTGTATTACTAATAGTAGTATGTTGTATTACTAGTAGTAGTGTGTTGTATTACTAGTAGTAGCATGTTTATAATGTTTTCTTTTTGAAGTAGTAGTATGTTATATAATGTGTTGTATTACTAGTAGTGGTATGTTGTATTACTAGTAGTAGTGTGTTGTATTACTAGTAGTAGTATGTTTATAATGTATTGTATTACTAGTAGTAGTATGTTATATAATGTATTGTATTGCTAGTAGTAGTGTGTTATATTTCTAGTAGTAGTATGTTATAATGTATTGTATTACTAGTAGTAGTATTTTGTATTACTAGTAGTAGTGTGTTGTATTACTAGTAGTAGTATGTTTATAAAGTGTTGTATTACTAGTAGTAGTGTGTTTATAATGTGTTGTATTACTAGTAGTACTATGTTATATAATGTATTGTATTACTAGTAGTAGCATGTTATATAATGTGTTGTATTACTAGTAGTAGTGTGTTATATTTCTAGTAGTAGTATGTTATAATGTATTGTATTACTAGTAGTAGTATGTTATATAATGTGTTGTATTACTAGTAGTAGTATGTTTATAATGTATTGTATTACTAGTAGAAGTGTGTTATATTTCTAGTAGTAGTATGTTATAATGTATTGTATTACTAGTAGTAGTATGTTGTATTACTAGTAGTAGTGTGTTGTATTACTAGTAGTAGTATGTTTATAATGTATTGTATTACTAGTAGTAGTATGTTATATAATGTATTGTATTACTAGTAGTAGCGTGTTGTATTACTAGTAGTAGTATGTTTATAAAGTGTTGTATTACTAGTAGTAGTGTGTTTATAATGTGTTGTATTACTAGTAGTACTATGTTATATAATGTATTGTATTACTAGTAGTAGCATGTAATATAATGTGTTTTATTACTAGTAGTAGTGTGTTATATTTCTAGTAGTAGTATGTTATAATGTATTGTATTACTAGTAGTAGTATGTTATATAATGTGTTGTATTACTAGTAGTAGTATGTTGTATTACTAGTAGTAGTGTGTTGTATTACTAGTAGTAGTATGTTTTTAATTGTATTTCAAGTAGTAGTATGTTATATAATGTGTTGTATTACTAGTAGTAGTGTGTTGTATTACTAGTAGTAGTGTGTTTATATTGTGTTGTATTACTAGTAGTAGTGTGTTTATAATGTGTTGTATTACTAGTCGTAGTATGTATATAATGTGTTGTATTACTAGTAGTAGTATGTTATATAATGTGTTGTATTACTAGTAGTAGTATGTTATATAATGTGTTGTATTACTAGTAGTAGTACGTTGTATTACTAGTAGTAGTATGTTTATAATGTATTGTACTACTAGTAGTAGTGTGTTATATTTCTAGTAGTAGTATGTTATAATGTATTGTATTACTAGTAGTAGTATGTTGTATTACTAGTAGTAGTGTGTTGTATTACTAGTAGTAGTATGTTTATAATGTATTGTATTACTAGTAGTAGTATGTTATATAATATATTGTATTGCTAGTAGTAGTGTGTTATATTTCTAGTAGTAGTATGTTATAATGTATTGTATTACTAGTAGTAGTATTTTGTATTACTAGTAGTAGTGTGTTGTATTACTAGTAGTAGTATGTTTATAAAGTGTTGTATTACTAGTAGTAGTGTGTTTATAATGTGTTGTATTACTAGTAGTACTATGTTATATAATGTATTGTATTACTAGTAGTAGCATGTAATATAATGTGTTTTATTACTAGTAGTAGTGTGTTATATTTCTAGTAGTAGTATGTTATAATGTATTGTATTACTAGTAGTAGTATGTTATATAATGTGTTGTATTACTAGTAGTAGTATGTTGTATTACTAGTAGTAGTGTGTTGTATTACTAGTAGTAGTATGTTTTTAATTGTATTTCAAGTAGTAGTATGTTATATAATGTGTTGTATTACTAGTAGTAGTGTGTTGTATTACTAGTAGTAGTGTGTTTATATTGTGTTGTATTACTAGTAGTAGTGTGTTTATAATGTGTTGTATTACTAGTCGTAGTATGTATATAATGTGTTGTATTACTAGTAGTAGTATGTTATATAATGTGTTGTATTACTAGTAGTAGTATGTTATATAATGTGTTGTATTACTAGTAGTAGTACGTTGTATTACTAGTAGTAGTATGTTTATAATGTATTGTACTACTAGTAGTAGTGTGTTATATTTCTAGTAGTAGTATGTTATAATGTATTGTATTACTAGTAGTAGTATGTTGTATTACTAGTAGTAGTGTGTTGTATTACTAGTAGTAGTATGTTTATAATGTATTGTATTACTAGTAGTAGTATGTTATATAATATATTGTATTGCTAGTAGTAGTGTGTTATATTTCTAGTAGTAGTATGTTATAATGTATTGTATTACTAGTAGTAGTATTTTGTATTACTAGTAGTAGTGTGTTGTATTACTAGTAGTAGTATGTTTATAAAGTGTTGTATTACTAGTAGTAGTGTGTTTATAATGTGTTGAATTACTAGTAGTACTATGTTATATAATGTATTGTATTACTAGTAGTAGCATGTAATATAATGTGTTTTATTACTAGTAGTAGTGTGTTATATTTCTAGTAGTAGTATGTTATAATGTATTGTATTACTAGTAGTAGTATGTTATATAATGTGTTGTATTACTAGTAGTAGTATGTTGTATTACTAGTAGTAGTGTGTTGTATTACTAGTAGTAGTATGTTTTTAATTGTATTTCAAGTAGTAGTATGTTATATAATGTGTTGTATTACTAGTAGTAGTGTGTTGTATTACTAGTAGTAGTGTGTTTATATTGTGTTGTATTACTAGTAGTAGTGTGTTTATAATGTGTTGTATTACTAGTCGTAGTATGTATATAATGTGTTGTATTACTAGTAGTAGTATGTTATATAATGTGTTGTATTACTAGTAGTAGTATGTTATATAATGTGTTGTATTACTAGTAGTAGTACGTTGTATTACTAGTAGTAGTATGTTTATAATGTATTGTACTACTAGTAGTAGTGTGTTATATTTCTAGTAGTAGTATGTTATAATGTATTGTATTACTAGTAGTAGTATGTTGTATTACTAGTAGTAGTGTGTTGTATTACTAGTAGTAGTATGTTTATAATGTATTGTATTACTAGTAGTAGTATGTTATATAATATATTGTATTGCTAGTAGTAGTGTGTTATATTTCTAGTAGTAGTATGTTATAATGTATTGTATTACTAGTAGTAGTATTTTGTATTACTAGTAGTAGTGTGTTGATTTACTAGTAGCAGTATGTTTATAAAGTGTAGTATTACTAGTAGTAGTGTGTTTATAATGTGTTGTATTACTAGTAGTACAATGTTATATGATGTATTGTATTACAAATATTAGCATGTTATATAATGTTTTGTATTACTAGTAGTAGTGTGTTATATTTCTAGTATTAGTATGTTATAATGTATTGTATTACTTGTAGTAGTATGTTATATAATGTGTTGTATTACTAGTAGTAGTATGTTGTATTACTAGTAGTAATATGTTTTTAATTGTATTTCAAGTAGTAGTATGTTATATAATGTGTTGTATTACGAGTAGTAGTGTGTTGTATTACTAGTAGTAGTGTGTTTATATTGTGTTGTATTACAAGTAGTAGTGTGTTTATAATGTGTTGTATTACTAGTCGTAGTATGTATATAATGTGTTGTATTACTAGTAGTAGTATGTTGTATTACTAGTAGTAGTATGTTTATAATGTATTGTATTACTAGTAGTAGTATGGTATAATGTATTGTATTACTAGTAGTAGTATGTTGTATTACTAGTAATAGTATGTATATAATGTGTTGTATTACTGGTAGTAGTATGTTATATAATGTGTTGTATTACTAGTAGTAGTATGTTGTATTACTAGTAGTAGTATGTTTATAATGTATTGTATTACTAGTAGTAGTATGTTATATATTGTGTTGTATTACTAGTCGTAGTATGTCATATAATGTGTTGTATTACTAGTAGTAGTATGTTGTATTACTAGTAGTAGTGTGTTGTACTACTAGTAGTAGTATGTTTTTAATTGTATTTCAAGTAGTAGTATGTTATATAATGTGTTGTATTACTAGTAGTAGTATGTTGTATTACTAGTAGTAGTATGTTTATAATGTGTTGTATTACTAGTAGTAGTATGTTATATAATGTGTTGTATTACTAGTAGTAGTATGTTGTATTACTAGTAGTAGTATGTTTATAATGTATTGTATTACTAGTAGTAGTATGTTATATAATGTGTTGTATTACTATTAGTAGTATGTTATATAATGTGTTGTATTACTAGTAATAGTATGTTATATAATGTGTTGTATTTCTAGTAGTAGTATGTTTATAATGTATTGTATTACTAGTCGTAGTATGTCATATAATGTGTTGTATTACTAGTAGTAGTATGTTGTATTACTAGTAGTAGTATGTTTATAATGTGTTGTATTACTAGTAGTATTATGTATATAATGTGTTGTATTACTAGTAGTAGTATGTTATATAATGTATTGTATTGCTAGTAGTAGTATTTTGTATTACTAGTAGTAGTGTGTTGTATTAATAGTAGTAGTATGTTTATAAAGTGTTGTAATTACTAGTAGTAGTGTGTTTATAATGTGTTGTATTACTAGTAGTACTATGGTATATAATGTATTGTATTACTAGTAGTAGCATGTTATATAATGTGTTGTATTACTAGTAGTAGTGTGTTATATTTCTGGTAGTAGTATGTTATAATGTATTGTATTACTAGTAGTAGTATGTTGTATTACTAGTAGTAGTGTGTTGTATTACTAGTAGTAGTATGTATTTCATTGTATTTCAAGTAGTAGTGTGTTATAATGTATTGTATTACTAGTAGTAATATGTTGTATTACTACTAGTAGTATGTTTATAATGTGTTTAATTTCAAGTAGTAGTATGTTATATAATGTGTTGTATTACTAGTAATAGTATGTTATATAATGTGTTGTATTTCTAGTAGTAGTATGTTTACAATGTATTGTATTACTAGTTGTAGTAAGTCATGTAATGTTTTGTATTACTAGTAGTAGTATGTTGTATTACTAGTAGTATTATGTTTATAATGTGTTGTATTACTGGTAGTAGTGTGTTGTATTACTAGTAGTAGTGTGTTACATAATGTGTTGTATTACTAGTAGTAGTGTGTTGTATTACTAGTAGTAGTGGGTTGTATTACTAGTAGTAGTGTGTTGAATTACTAGTAGTAGTATGTATATAATGTGTTGTGTTACCAGTAGTAGTATGTTATATAATGTGTTGTATTACTAGTAGTAGTATGTTATATAATGTGTTGTATTACTAGTAGTAGTGTGTTGTATTACTAGTAGTAGTGTGTTTATAATGTGTTGTATTACTAGTAGTAGTGTGTTATATAATGTGTTGTATTACTAGTAGTAGTGTGTTGTATTACTAGTAGTAGTATGTATATAATGTGTTGTATTACTAGTAGTAGTGTGTTTATAATGTGTTGTATTACTAGTAGTAGTATGTATATAATGTGTTGTATTACTAGTAGTAGTATGTTATATAATGTGTTGTATTACTAGTAGTAGTATGTTGTATTACTAATAGTAGTATGTTTATCATGTATTGTATTACTAGTAGTAGTATGTTATATAATGTGTTGTATTACTAGTAGTAGTGTGTTGTATTACTAGTAGTAATATGTTATATAATGTGTTTTATTACTAGTAGTAGTGTGTTGTGTTACTAGTAGTAGTGTGTTTATAATGTGTTGTATTACTAGTAGTAGTGTGTTTATAATGTGTTGTATTACTAGTAGTAGTATGTATATAATGTGTTGTATTACTAGTAGTAGTATGTTATATAATGTGTTGTATTACTAGTAGTAGTATGTTGTATTACTAGTAGTAGTATGTTTATAATGTATTGTATTACTACTAGTAGTATGTTATATAATGTATTGTATTGCTAGTAGTAGTGTGTTATATTTCTAGTAGTAATATGTTATAATGTATTGTATTACTAGTAGTAGTATTTTGTATTACTAGTAGTTGTGTGTTGTATTACTAGTAGTAGTATGTTTATAATGTGTTGTATTACTAGTAGTAGTGTGTTTATAATGTGTTGTATTACTAGTAGTACTATGTTATATAATGTATTGTATTACTAGTAGTAGCATGTTATATAATGTGTTTTATTACTAGTAGTAGTGTGTTATATTTCTAGTAGTAGTATGTTATAATGTATTGTATTACTAGTAGTAGTATGTTTCATTACTAGTAGTAGTGTGTTGTATTACTAGTAGTACTATGTTATATAATGTGTTGTATTACTAGTAGTAGTGTGTTATATTTCTAGTAGTAGTATGTTATAATGTTTTGTATTACTAGTAGTAGTATGTTATATAATGTGTTGTATTACTAGTAGTAGTATGTTGTATTACTAGTAGTAGTGTGTTGTATTACTAGTAGTAGTATGTTTTAAATTGTATTTCAAGTAGTAGTATGTTATATAATGTGTTGTATTACTAGTAGTAGTGTGTTGTATTACTAGTAGTAGTGTGTTTATATTGTGTTGTATTACTTGTAGTAGTGTGTTTATAATGTGTTGTATTACTAGTCGTAGTATGTATATAATGTGTTGTATTACTAGTAGTAGTATGTTATATAATGTGTTGTATTACTAGTAGTAGTATGTTATATAATGTGTTGTATTACTAGTAGTAGTACGTTGTATTACTAGTAGTAGTATGTTTAGAATGTATTGTACTACTAGTAGTAGTGTGTTATATTTCTAGTAGTAGTATGTTATAATGTATTGTATTACTAGTAGTAGTATGTTGTATTACTAGTAGTAGTGTGTTGTATTACTAGTAGTAGTATGTTTATAATGTATTGTATTACTAGTAGTAGTATGTTATATAATATATTGTATTGCTAGTAGTAGTGTGTTATATTTCTAGTAGTAGTATGTTATAATGTATTGTATTACTAGTAGTAGTATTTTGTATTACTAGTAGTAGTGTGTTGTATTACTAGTAGCAGTATGTTTATAAAGTGTTGTATTACTAGTAGTAGTGTGTTTATAATGTGTTGTATTACTAGTAGTACAATGTTATATGATGTATTGTATTACAAATATTAGCATGTTATATAATGTTTTGTATTACTAGTAGTAGTGTGTTATATTTCTAGTATTAGTATGTTATAATGTATTGTATTACTTGTAGTAATATGTTATATAATGTGTTGTATTACTAGTAGTAGTATGTTGTATTACTAGTAGTAATATGTTTTTAATTGTATTTCAAGTAGTAGTATGTTATATAATGTGTTGTTTTACGAGTAGTAGTGTGTTGTATTACTAGTAGTAGTGTGTTTATATTGTGTTGTATTACAAGTAGTAGTGTGTTTATAATGTGTTGTATTACTAGTCGTAGTATGTATATAATGTGTTGTATTACTAGTAGTAGTATGTTGTATTACTAGTAGTAGTATGTTTATAATGTATTGTATTACTAGTAGTAGTATGGTATAATGTATTGTATTACTAGTAGTAGTATGTTGTATTACTAGTAATAGTATGTATATAATGTGTTGTATTACTGGTAGTAGTATGTTATATAATGTGTTGTATTACTAGTAGTAGTATGTTGTATTACTAGTAGTAGTATGTTTATAATGTATTGTATTACTAGTAGTAGTATGTTATATATTGTGTTGTATTACTAGTCGTAGTATGTCATATAATGTGTTGTATTACTAGTAGTAGTATGTTGTATTACTAGTAGTAGTGTGTTGTATTACTAGTAGTAGTATGTTTTTAATTGTATTTCAAGTAGTAGTATGTTATATAATGTGTTGTATTACTAGTAGTAGTATGTTGTATTACTAGTAGTAGTATGTTTATAATGTGTTGTATTACTAGTAGTAGTATGTTATATAATGTGTTGTATTACTAGTAGTAGTATGTTGTATTACTAGTAGTAGTATGTTTATAATGTATTGTATTACTAGTAGTAGTATGTTATATAATGTGTTGTATTACTATTAGTAGTATGTTATATAATGTGTTGTATTACTAGTAGTAGTATGTTATATAATGTGTTGTATTTCTAGTAGTAGTATGTTTATAATGTATTGTATTACTAGTCGTAGTATGTCATATAATGTGTTGTATTACTAGTAGTAGTATGTTGTATTACTAGTAGTAGTATGTTTATAATGTGTTGTATTACTAGTAGTATTATGTATATAATGTGTTGTATTACTAGTAGTAGTATGTTATATAATGTATTGTATTGCTAGTAGTAGTATTTTGTATTACTAGTAGTAGTGTGTTGTATTACTAGTAGTAGTATGTTTATAATGTGTTGTATTACTAGTAGTAGTATGTTATATAATGTGTTGTATTACTAGTAGTAGTATGTTGTATTACTAGTAGTAGTATGTTTATAATGTATTGTATTACTAGTAGTAGTATGTTATATAATGTGTTGTATTACTATTAGTAGTATGTTATATAATGTGTTGTATTACTAGTAGTAGTATGTTATATAATGTGTTGTATTTCTAGTAGTAGTATGTTTATAATGTATTGTATTACTAGTCGTAGTATGTCATATAATGTGTTGTATTACTAGTAGTAGTATGTTGTATTACTAGTAGTAGTATGTTTATAATGTGTTGTATTACTAGTAGTATTATGTATATAATGTGTTGTATTACTAGTAGTAGTATGTTATATAATGTATTGTATTGCTAGTAGTAGTATTTTGTATTACTAGTAGTAGTGTGTTGTATTAATAGTAGTAGTATGTTTATAAAGTGTTGTAATTACTAGTAGTAGTGTGTTTATAATGTGTTGTATTACTAGTAGTACTATGGTATATAATGTATTGTATTACTAGTAGTAGCATGTTATATAATGTGTTGTATTACTAGTAGTAGTGTGTTATATTTCTGGTAGTAGTATGTTATAATGTATTGTATTACTAGTAGTAGTATGTTGTATTACTAGTAGTAGTGTGTTGTATTACTAGTAGTAGTATGTATTACATTGTATTTCAAGTAGTAGTGTGTTATAATGTATTGTATTACTAGTAGTAATATGTTGTATTACTACTAGTAGTATGTTTATAATGTGTTTAATTTCAAGTAGTAGTATGTTATATAATGTGTTGTATTACTAGTAATAGTATGTTATATAATGTGTTGTATTTCTAGTAGTAGTATGTTTACAATGTATTGTATTACTAGTTGTAGTAAGTCATGTAATGTTTTGTATTACTAGTAGTAGTATGTTGTATTACTAGTAGTATTATGTTTATAATGTGTTGTATTACTGGTAGTAGTGTGTTGTATTACTAGTAGTAGTGTGTTACATAATGTGTTGTATTACTAGTAGTAGTGTGTTGTATTACTAGTAGTAGTGGGTTGTATTACTAGTAGTAGTGTGTTGAATTACTAGTAGTAGTATGTATATAATGTGTTGTGTTACCAGTAGTAGTATGTTATATAATGTGTTGTATTACTAGTAGTAGTATGTTATATAATGTGTTGTATTACTAGTAGTAGTGTGTTGTATTACTAGTAGTAGTGTGTTTATAATGTGTTGTATTACTAGTAGTAGTGTGTTATATAATGTGTTGTATTACTAGTAGTAGTGTGTTGTATTACTAGTAGTAGTATGTATATAATGTGTTGTATTACTAGTAGTAGTGTGTTTATAATGTGTTGTATTACTAGTAGTAGTATGTATATAATGTGTTGTATTACTAGTAGTACTATGTTATATAATGTGTTGTATTACTAGCAGTAGTATGTTGTATTACTAATAGTAGTATGTTTATCATGTATTGTATTACTAGTAGTAGTATGTTATATAATGTGTTGTATTACTAGTAGTAGTGTGTTGTATTACTAGTAGTAATATGTTATATAATGTGTTTTATTACTAGTAGTAGTGTGTTGTGTTACTAGTAGTAGTGTGTTTATAATGTGTTGTATTACTAGTAGTAGTGTGTTTATAATTTGTTGTATTACTAGTAGTAGTATGTATATAATGTGTTGTATTACTAGTAGTAGTATGTTGTATTACTAGTAGTAGTATGTTTATAATGTATTGTATTACTAGTAGTAGTATGTTATATAATGTATTGTATTGCTAGTAGTAGTGTGTTATATTTCTAGTAGTAATATGTTATAATGTATTGTATTACTAGTAGTAGTATTTTGTATTACTAGTAGTTGTGTGTTGTATTACTAGTAGTAGTATGTTTATAATGTGTTGTATTACTAGTAGTAGTGTGTTTATAATGTGTTGTATTACTAGTAGTACTATGTTATATAATGTATTGTATTACTAGTAGTAGCATGTTATATAATGTGTTTTATTACTAGTAGTAGTGTGTTATATTTCTAGTAGTAGTATGTTATAATGTATTGTATTACTAGTAGTAGTATGTTGTATTACTAGTAGTATTATGTTTTTATTTGTATTTCAAGTAGTAGTATGTTATATAATGTGTTGTATTTCTAGTAGTAGTATTTTGTATTACTAGTAGTAGTGTGTTTATAATGTGTTGTATTACTAGTAGTAGTGTGTTTATAATGTGTTGTATTACTAGTCGTAGTATGTATATAATTTGTTGTATTACTAGTAGTAGTATGTTATGTAATGTGTTGTATTACTAGTAGTAGTATGTTTTATTACTAGTAGTAGTATGTTTATAATGTATGGTATTACTAGTAGTATGTTATAATGTATTGTATTACTAGTAGTAGTGTGTTGTATTACTAGTAGTAGTATGTATATACTGTGTTGTATTACTAGTAGTAGTATGTTATGTAATGCGTTGTATTACTAGTAGTAGTATGTTGTATTACTAGTAGTAGTATGTTTATAATGTATTGTATTACAAGTAGTAGTATGTTATATATTGTATTGTATTACTAGTAGTAGTGTGTTATATTTCTAGTAGTAGTATGTTATAATGTATTGTATTACTAGTAGTAGTATGTTGTAGTAGTGTGTTGTATTACTAGTAGTAGTATGTTTATAATGTGTTGTATTACTAGTAGTAGTGTGTTTACAATGTGTTGTATTACTAGTAGTAGTGTGTTATATTTCTAGTAGTAGTATGTCATAATGTAGTGTATTACTCGTAGTAGTATGTGGTATTACTAGTAGTAGTATGTTTATAATGTGTTGTATTTAGTACTAGTAGTAGTGTGTTATATTTCTAGTAGTAGTATGTTATAATGTAGTGTATTACTCGTAGTGGTATGTTGTATTACTAGTAGTAGTATGTTGAATTACTAGTAGTAGTATGTATATAATGTGTTGTGTTACCAGTAGTAGTATGTTACATAATGTGTTGCATTACCAGTAGTAGTATGTTATATAATGTGTTGTATTACTAGTAGTAGTACAACAGTATGTTATATAATGTACTGTATTACTAGTAGTAGCATGTTATATAATGTGTTGTATTACTGGTAGTAGTGTGTTATATTTCTAGTAGTAGTATGTTATATTGTGTTGTATTACTAGTAGTAATATGTTGTATTACTACTAGTAGTATGTTTATAATGTGTTTAATTTCAAGTAGTAGTATGTTATATAATGTGTTGTATTACTAGTAATAGTATGTTATATAATGTGTTGTATTTCTAGTAGTAGTATGTTTACAATGTATTGTATTACTAGTTGTAGTAAGTCATGTAATGTTTTGTATTACTAGTAGTAGTATGTTGTATTACTAGTAGTATTATGTTTATAATGTGTTGTATTACTGGTAGTAGTGTGTTGTATTACTAGTAGTAGTGTGTTACATAATGTGTTGTATTACTAGTAGTAGTGTGTTGTATTACTAGTAGTAGTGGGTTGTATTACTAGTAGTAGTGTGTTGAATTACTAGTAGTAGTATGTATATAATGTGTTGTGTTACCAGTAGTAGTATGTTATATAATGTGTTGTATTACTAGTAGTAGTATGTTATATAATGTGTTGTATTACTAGTAGTAGTGTGTTGTATTACTAGTAGTAGTGTGTTTATAATGTGTTGTATTACTAGTAGTAGTGTGTTATATAATGTGTTGTATTACTAGTAGTAGTGTGTTGTATTACTAGTAGTAGTATGTATATAATGTGTTGTATTACTAGTAGTAGTGTGTTTATAATGTGTTGTATTACTAGTAGTAGTATGTATATAATGTGTTGTATTACTAGTAGTACTATGTTATATAATGTGTTGTATTACTAGCAGTAGTATGTTGTATTACTAATAGTAGTATGTTTATCATGTATTGTATTACTAGTAGTAGTATGTTATATAATGTGTTGTATTACTAGTAGTAGTGTGTTGTATTACTAGTAGTAATATGTTATATAATGTGTTTTATTACTAGTAGTAGTGTGTTGTGTTACTAGTAGTAGTGTGTTTATAATGTGTTGTATTACTAGTAGTAGTGTGTTTATAATTTGTTGTATTACTAGTAGTAGTATGTATATAATGTGTTGTATTACTAGTAGTAGTATGTTGTATTACTAGTAGTAGTATGTTTATAATGTATTGTATTACTAGTAGTAGTATGTTATATAATGTATTGTATTGCTTGTAGTAGTGTGTTATATTTCTAGTAGTAATATGTTATAATGTATTGTATTACTAGTAGTAGTATTTTGTATTACTAGTAGTTGTGTGTTGTATTACTAGTAGTAGTATGTTTATAATGTGTTGTATTACTAGTAGTAGTGTGTTTATAATGTGTTGTATTACTAGTAGTACTATGTTATATAATGTATTGTATTACTAGTAGTAGCATGTTATATAATGTGTTTTATTACTAGTAGTAGTGTGTTATATTTCTAGTAGTAGTATGTTATAATGTATTGTATTACTAGTAGTAGTATGTTGTATTACTAGTAGTATTATGTTTTTATTTGTATTTCAAGTAGTAGTATGTTATATAATGTGTTGTATTTCTAGTAGTAGTATTTTGTATTACTAGTAGTAGTGTGTTTATAATGTGTTGTATTACTAGTAGTAGTGTGTTTATAATGTGTTGTATTACTAGTCGTAGTATGTATATAATTTGTTGTATTACTAGTAGTAGTATGTTATGTAATGTGTTGTATTACTAGTAGTAGTATGTTTTATTACTAGTAGTAGTATGTTTATAATGTATGGTATTACTAGTAGTATGTTATAATGTATTGTATTACTAGTAGTAGTGTGTTGTATTACTAGTAGTAGTATGTATATACTGTGTTGTATTACTAGTAGTAGTATGTTATGTAATGCGTTGTATTACTAGTAGTAGTATGTTGTATTACTAGTAGTAGTATGTTTATAATGTATTGTATTACAAGTAGTAGTATGTTATATATTGTATTGTATTACTAGTAGTAGTGTGTTATATTTCTAGTAGTAGTATGTTATAATGTATTGTATTACTAGTAGTAGTATGTTGTAGTAGTGTGTTGTATTACTAGTAGTAGTATGTTTATAATGTGTTGTATTACTAGTAGTAGTGTGTTTACAATGTGTTGTATTACTAGTAGTAGTGTGTTATATTTCTAGTAGTAGTATGTTATAATGTAGTGTATTACTCGTAGTAGTATGTTGTATTACTAGTAGTAGTATGTTTATAATGTGTTGTATTTAGTACTAGTAGTAGTGTGTTATATTTCTAGTAGTAGTATGTTATAATGTAGTGTATTACTCGTAGTGGTATGTTGTATTACTAGTAGTAGTATGTTGAATTACTAGTAGTAGTATGTATATAATGTGTTGTGTTACCAGTAGTAGTATGTTACATAATGTGTTGCATTACCAGTAGTAGTATGTTATATAATGTGTTGTATTACTAGTAGTAGTACAACAGTATGTTATATAATGTACTGTATTACTAGTAGTAGCATGTTATATAATGTGTTGTATTACTGGTAGTAGTGTGTTATATTTCTAGTAGTAGTATGTTATATTGTGTTGTATTACTAGTAGTAATATGTTGTATTACTACTAGTAGTATGTTTATAATGTGTTTAATTTCAAGTAGTAGTATGTTATATAATGTGTTGTATTACTAGTAATAGTATGTTATATAATGTGTTGTATTTCTAGTAGTAGTATGTTTACAATGTATTGTATTACTAGTTGTAGTAAGTCATGTAATGTTTTGTATTACTAGTAGTAGTATGTTGTATTACTAGTAGTATTATGTTTATAATGTGTTGTATTACTGGTAGTAGTGTGTTGTATTACTAGTAGTAGTGTGTTACATAATGTGTTGTATTACTAGTAGTAGTGTGTTGTATTACTAGTAGTAGTGGGTTGTATTACTAGTAGTAGTGTGTTGAATTACTAGTAGTAGTATGTATATAATGTGTTGTGTTACCAGTAGTAGTATGTTATATAATGTGTTGTATTACTAGTAGTAGTATGTTATATAATGTGTTGTATTACTAGTAGTAGTGTGTTGTATTACTAGTAGTAGTGTGTTTATAATGTGTTGTATTACTAGTAGTAGTGTGTTATATAATGTGTTGTATTACTAGTAGTAGTGTGTTGTATTACTAGTAGTAGTATGTATATAATGTGTTGTATTACTAGTAGTAGTGTGTTTATAATGTGTTGTATTACTAGTAGTAGTATGTATATAATGTGTTGTATTACTAGTAGTACTATGTTATATAATGTGTTGTATTACTAGCAGTAGTATGTTGTATTACTAATAGTAGTATGTTTATCATGTATTGTATTACTAGTAGTAGTATGTTATATAATGTGTTGTATTACTAGTAGTAGTGTGTTGTATTACTAGTAGTAATATGTTATATAATGTGTTTTATTACTAGTAGTAGTGTGTTGTGTTACTAGTAGTAGTGTGTTTATAATGTGTTGTATTACTAGTAGTAGTGTGTTTATAATTTGTTGTATTACTAGTAGTAGTATGTATATAATGTGTTGTATTACTAGTAGTAGTATGTTGTATTACTAGTAGTAGTATGTTTATAATGTATTGTATTACTAGTAGTAGTATGTTATATAATGTATTGTATTGCTAGTAGTAGTGTGTTATATTTCTAGTAGTAATATGTTTATAATGTGTTGTATTACTAGTAGTAGTATTTTGTATTACTAGTAGTTGTGTGTTGTATTACTAGTAGTAGTATGTTTATAATGTGTTGTATTACTAGTAGTAGTGTGTTTATAATGTGTTGTATTACTAGTAGTACTATGTTATATAATGTATTGTATTACTAGTAGTAGCATGTTATATAATGTGTTTTATTACTAGTAGTAGTGTGTTATATTTCTAGTAGTAGTATGTTATAATGTATTGTATTACTAGTAGTAGTATGTTGTATTACTAGTAGTATTATGTTTTTATTTGTATTTCAAGTAGTAGTATGTTATATAATGTGTTGTATTTCTAGTAGTAGTATTTTGTATTACTAGTAGTAGTGTGTTTATAATGTGTTGTATTACTAGTAGTAGTGTGTTTATAATGTGTTGTATTACTAGTCGTAGTATGTATATAATTTGTTGTATTACTAGTAGTAGTATGTTATGTAATGTGTTGTATTACTAGTAGTAGTATGTTTTATTACTAGTAGTAGTATGTTTATAATGTATGGTATTACTAGTAGTATGTTATAATGTATTGTATTACTAGTAGTAGTGTGTTGTATTACTAGTAGTAGTATGTATATACTGTGTTGTATTACTAGTAGTAGTATGTTATGTAATGCGTTGTATTACTAGTAGTAGTATGTTGTATTACTAGTAGTAGTATGTTTATAATGTATTGTATTACAAGTAGTAGTATGTTATATATTGTATTGTATTACTAGTAGTAGTGTGTTATATTTCTAGTAGTAGTATGTTATAATGTATTGTATTACTAGTAGTAGTATGTTGTAGTAGTGTGTTGTATTACTAGTAGTAGTATGTTTATAATGTGTTGTATTACTAGTAGTAGTGTGTTTACAATGTGTTGTATTACTAGTAGTAGTGTGTTATATTTCTAGTAGTAGTATGTTATAATGTAGTGTATTACTCGTAGTAGTATGTTGTATTACTAGTAGTAGTATGTTTATAATGTGTTGTATTTAGTACTAGTAGTAGTGTGTTATATTTCTAGTAGTAGTATGTTATAATGTAGTGTATTACTCGTAGTGGTATGTTGTATTACTAGTAGTAGTATGTTGAATTACTAGTAGTAGTATGTATATAATGTGTTGTGTTACCAGTAGTAGTATGTTACATAATGTGTTGTATTACCAGTAGTAGTATGTTATATAATGTGTTGTATTACTAGTAGTAGTACAACAGTATGTTATATAATGTACTGTATTACTAGTAGTAGCATGTTATATAATGTGTTGTATTACTGGTAGTAGTGTGTTATATTTCTAGTAGTAGTATGTTATATTGTGTTGTATTACTAGTAGTAGTGTGTTATATAATGTGTTTTATTACTAGTAGTAATGTGTTGTATTACTAGTTGTATTACTAGTAGTAGTGGGTTGTATTACTAGTAGTAGTGTGTTGTGTTACTAGTAGTAGTATGTTATATAATGTGTTGTATTACTAGTAGTAGTATGTTATATAATGTGTTGTATTACTAGTAGTAGTGTGTTGTATTACTAGTAGTAGTATGTTATATAATGTGTTGTATTACTAGTAGTAGTATGTTATATAATGTGTTGTATTACTAGTAGTAGTGTGTTGTATTACTAGTAGTAATATGTTATATACTGTGTTGTATTACTAGTAGTAGTGTGTTGTATTACTAGTAGTAGTGTGTTTATAATGTGTTGTATTACTAGTAGTAGTATATATATAATGTGTTGTATTACTAGTAGTAGTATGTTATATAATGTGTTGTATTACTAGTAGTCGTATGTTGTATTACTAATAGTAGTATGTTTATAATGTATTGTATTACTAGTAGTAGTATGTTATATAATGTGTTGTATTAAAAGTAGTAGTGTGTTGTATTACTAGTAGTAATATGTTATATAATGTGTTTTATTACTAGTAGTAGTGTGTTGTGTTACTAGTAGTAGTGTGTTTATAATGTGTTGTATTACTAGTAGTCGTATGTATATAATGTGTTGTATTACTAGTAGTAGTATGTTATATAATGTGTTGTATTACTAGTAGTAGTATGTTGTATTACTAGTAGTAGTATGTTTATAATGTATTGTATTACTAGTAGTAGTATGTTATATCATGTATTGTATTGCTAGTAGTAGTGTGTTATATTTCTAGTAGTAATATGTTATAATTTATTGTATTAATAGTAGTAGTATTTTGTATTACTAGTAGTTGTGTGTTGTATTACTAGTAGTAGTGTGTTTATAATGTGTTGTATTACTAGTAGTAGTATATATATAATGTGTTGTATTACTAGTTGTAGTATGTTATATAATGTGTTGTATTACTAGTAGTCGTATGTTGTATTACTAATAGTAGTATGTTTATAATGTATTGTATTACTAGTAGTAGTATGTTATATAATGTGTTGTATTACAAGTAGTAGTGTGTTGTATTACTAGTAGTAATATGTTAAATAATGTGTTTTATTACTAGTAGTATTGTGTTGTGTTACTAGTAGTAGTGTGTTTATAATGTGTTGTATTACTAGTAGTAGTATGTATATAATGTGTTGTATTACTAGTAGTAGTATGTTATATAATGTGTTGTATTACTAGTAGTAGTATGTTGTATTACTAGTAGTAGTATGTTTATAATGTATTGTATTACTAGTAGTAGTATGTTATATCATGTATTGTATTGCTAGTAGTAGTGTGTTATATTTCTAGTAGTAATATGTTATAATTTATTGTATTAATAGTAGTAGTATTTTGTATTACTAGTAGTTGTGTGTTGTATTACTAATAGTAGTATGTTTATAATGTATTGTATTACTAGTAGTAGTATGTTATATAATGTGTTGTATTACAAGTAGTAGTGTGTTGTATTACTAGTAGTAATATGTTAAATAATGTGTTTTATTACTAGTAGTATTGTGTTGTGTTACTAGTAGTAGTGTGTTTATAATGTGTTGTATTACTAGTAGTAGTATGTATATAATGTGTTGTATTACTAGTAGTAGTATGTTATATAATGTGTTGTATTACTAGTAGTAGTATGTTGTATTACTAGTAGTAGTATGTTTATAATGTATTGTATTACTAGTAGTAGTATGTTATATCATGTATTGTATTGCTAGTAGTAGTGTGTTATATTTCTAGTAGTAATATGTTATAATTTATTGTATTAATAGTAGTAGTATTTTGTATTACTAGTAGTTGTGTGTTGTATTACTAGTAGTAGTATGTTTATAATGTATTGTATTACTAGTCTTAGTATGTCATATAATGTGTTGTATTACTAGTAGTAGTATGTTGTATTACTAGTAGTAGTATGTTATATAATGTGTTGTATTTCTAGTAGTAGTATGTTATATAATGTGTTGTATTACTAGTAGTAGTATGTATATAATGTGTTGTATTACTAGCAGTAGTATGTTATATAATGTGTTGTATTACTAGTAGTAGTATGTTGTATTACTAGTAGTAGTGTGTTGTGTTACTAGTAGTAGTGTGTTTATAATGTGTTGTATTACTAGTAGTAGTGTGTTTATAATTTGTTGTATTACTAGTAGTAGTATGTATATAATGTGTTGTATTACTAGTAGTAGTATGTTGTATTACTAGTAGTAGTATGTTTATAATGTATTGTATTACTAGTAGTAGTATGTTATGTAATGCGTTGTATTACTAGTAGTAGTATGTTGTATTACTAGTAGTAGTATGTTTATAATGTATTGTATTACTAGTAGTAGTATGTTATATCATGTATTGTATTGCTAGTAGTAGTGTGTTATATTTCTAGTAGTAATATGTTATAATTTATTGTATTAATAGTAGTAGTATTTTGTATTACTAGTAGTTGTGTGTTGTATTACTAATAGTAGTATGTTTATAATGTATTGTATTACTAGTAGTAGTATGTTATATAATGTGTTGTATTACAAGTAGTAGTGTGTTGTATTACTAGTAGTAATATGTTAAATAATGTGTTTTATTACTAGTAGTATTGTGTTGTGTTACTAGTAGTAGTGTGTTTATAATGTGTTGTATTACTAGTAGTAGTATGTATATAATGTGTTGTATTACTAGTAGTAGTATGTTATATAATGTGTTGTATTACTAGTAGTAGTATGTTGTATTACTAGTAGTAGTATGTTTATAATGTATTGTATTACTAGTAGTAGTATGTTATATCATGTATTGTATTGCTAGTAGTAGTGTGTTATATTTCTAGTAGTAATATGTTATAATTTATTGTATTAATAGTAGTAGTATTTTGTATTACTAGTAGTTGTGTGTTGTATTACTAGTAGTAGTATGTTTATAATGTATTGTATTACTAGTCTTAGTATGTCATATAATGTGTTGTATTACTAGTAGTAGTATGTTGTATTACTAGTATTAGTATGTTATATAATGTGTTGTATTTCTAGTAGTAGTATGTTATATAATGTGTTGTATTACTAGTAGTAGTATGTATATAATGTGTTGTATTACTAGCAGTAGTATGTTATATAATGTGTTGTATTACTAGTAGTAGTATGTTGTATTACTAGTAGTAGTGTGTTGTGTTACTAGTAGTAGTGTGTTTATAATGTGTTGTATTACTAGTAGTAGTGTGTTTATAATTTGTTGTATTACTAGTAGTAGTATGTATATAATGTGTTGTATTACTAGTAGTAGTATGTTGTATTACTAGTAGTAGTATGTTTATAATGTATTGTATTACTAGTAGTAGTATGTTATATAATGTATTGTATTGCTAGTAGTAGTGTGTTATATTTCTAGTAATAATATGTTATAATGTATTGTATTACTAGTAGTAGTATTTTGTATTACTAGTAGTTGTGTGTTGTATTACTAGTAGTAGTATGTTTATAATGTGTTGTATTACTAGTAGTACTATGTTATATAATGTATTGTATTACTAGTAGTAGCATGTTATATAATGTGTTTTATTACTAGTAGTAGTGTGTTATATTTCTAGTAGTAGTATGTTATAATGTATTGTATTACTAGTAGTAGTATGTTGTATTACTAGTAGTATTATGTTTTTATTTGTATTTCAAGTAGTAGTATGTTATATAATGTGTTGTATTTCTAGTAGTAGTATTTTGTATTACTAGTAGTAGTGTGTTTATAATGTGTTGTATTACTAGTAGTAGTGTGTTTATAATGTGTTGTATTACTAGTCGTAGTATGTATATAATTTGTTGTATTACTAGTAGTAGTATGTTATGTAATGTGTTGTATTACTAGTAGTAGTATGTTTTATTACTAGTAGTAGTATGTTTATAATGTATGGTATTACTAGTAGTATGTTATAATGTATTGTATTACTAGTAGTAGTGTGTTGTATTACTAGTAGTAGTATGTATATACTGTGTTGTATTACTAGTAGTAGTATGTTATGTAATGCGTTGTATTACTAGTAGTAGTATGTTGTATTACTAGTAGTAGTATGTTTATAATGTATTGTATTACAAGTAGTAGTATGTTATATATTGTATTGTATTACTAGTAGTAGTATGTTGTAGTAGTGTGTTGTATTACTAGTAGTAGTATGTTTATAATGTGTTGTATTACTAGTAGTAGTGTGTTTACAATGTGTTGTATTACTAGTAGTAGTGTGTTATATTTCTAGTAGTAGTATGTTATAATGTAGTGTATTACTCGTAGTAGTATGTTGTATTACTAGTAGTAGTATGTTTATAATGTGTTGTATTTAGTACTAGTAGTAGTGTGTTATATTTCTAGTAGTAGTATGTTATAATGTAGTGTATTACTCGTAGTGGTATGTTGTATTACTAGTAGTAGTATGTTGAATTACTAGTAGTAGTATGTATATAATGTGTTGTGTTACCAGTAGTAGTATGTTACATAATGTGTTGTATTACCAGTAGTAGTATGTTATATAATGTGTTGTATTACTAGTAGTAGTACAACAGTATGTTATATAATGTACTGTATTACTAGTAGTAGCATGTTATATAATGTGTTGTATTACTGGTAGTAGTGTGTTATATTTCTAGTAGTAGTATGTTATATTGTGTTGTATTACTAGTAGTAGTGTGTTATATAATGTGTTGTATTACTAGTAGTAATGTGTTGTATTACTAGTTGTATTACTAGTAGTAGTGGGTTGTATTACTAGTAGTAGTGTGTTGTGTTACTAGTAGTAGTATGTTATATAATGTGTTGTATTACTAGTAGTAGTATGTTATATAATGTGTTGTATTACTAGTAGTAGTGTGTTGTATTACTAGTAGTAGTATGTTATATAATGTGTTGTATTACTAGTAGTAGTATGTTATATAATGTGTTGTATTACTAGTAGTAGTGTGTTGTATTACTAGTAGTAATATGTTATATACTGTGTTGTATTACTAGTAGTAGTGTGTTGTATTACTAGTAGTAGTGTGTTTATAATGTGTTGTATTACTAGTAGTAGTATATATATAATGTGTTGTATTACTAGTAGTAGTATGTTATATAATGTGTTGTATTACTAGTAGTCGTATGTTGTATTACTAATAGTAGTATGTTTATAATGTATTGTATTACTAGTAGTAGTATGTTATATAATGTGTTGTATTAAAAGTAGTAGTGTGTTGTATTACTAGTAGTAATATGTTATATAATGTGTTTTATTACTAGTAGTAGTGTGTTGTGTTACTAGTAGTAGTGTGTTTATAATGTGTTGTATTACTAGTAGTAGTATGTATATAATGTGTTGTATTACTAGTAGTAGTATGTTATATAATGTGTTGTATTACTAGTAGTAGTATGTTGTATTACTAGTAGTAGTATGTTTATAATGTATTGTATTACTAGTAGTAGTATGTTATATCATGTATTGTATTGCTAGTAGTAGTGTGTTATATTTCTAGTAGTAATATGTTATAATTTATTGTATTAATAGTAGTAGTATTTTGTATTATCTAGTAGTTGTGTGTTGTATTACTAGTAGTAGTGTGTTTATAATGTGTTGTATTACTAGTAGTAGTATATATATAATGTGTTGTATTACTAGTTGTAGTATGTTATATAATGTGTTGTATTACTAGTAGTCGTATGTTGTATTACTAATAGTAGTATGTTTATAATGTATTGTATTACTAGTAGTAGTATGTTATATAATGTGTTGTATTACAAGTAGTAGTGTGTTGTATTACTAGTAGTAATATGTTAAATAATGTGTTTTATTACTAGTAGTATTGTGTTGTGTTACTAGTAGTAGTGTGTTTATAATGTGTTGTATTACTAGTAGTAGTATGTATATAATGTGTTGTATTACTAGTAGTAGTATGTTATATAATGTGTTGTATTACTAGTAGTAGTATGTTGTATTACTAGTAGTAGTATGTTTATAATGTATTGTATTACTAGTAGTAGTATGTTATATCATGTATTGTATTGCTAGTAGTAGTGTGTTATATTTCTAGTAGTAATATGTTATAATTTATTGTATTAATAGTAGTAGTATTTTGTATTACTAGTAGTTGTGTGTTGTATTACTAATAGTAGTATGTTTATAATGTATTGTATTACTAGTAGTAGTATGTTATATAATGTGTTGTATTACAAGTAGTAGTGTGTTGTATTACTAGTAGTAATATGTTAAATAATGTGTTTTATTACTAGTAGTATTGTGTTGTGTTACTAGTAGTAGTGTGTTTATAATGTGTTGTATTACTAGTAGTAGTATGTATATAATGTGTTGTATTACTAGTAGTAGTATGTTATATAATGTGTTGTATTACTAGTAGTAGTATGTTGTATTACTAGTAGTAGTATGTTTATAATGTATTGTATTACTAGTAGTAGTATGTTATATCATGTATTGTATTGCTAGTAGTAGTGTGTTATATTTCTAGTAGTAATATGTTATAATTTATTGTATTAATAGTAGTAGTATTTTGTATTACTAGTAGTTGTGTGTTGTATTACTAGTAGTAGTATGTTTATAATGTATTGTATTACTAGTCTTAGTATGTCATATAATGTGTTGTATTACTAGTAGTAGTATGTTGTATTACTAGTAGTAGTATGTTATATAATGTGTTGTATTTCTAGTAGTAGTATGTTATATAATGTGTTGTATTACTAGTAGTAGTATGTATATAATGTGTTGTATTACTAGCAGTAGTATGTTATATAATGTGTTGTATTACTAGTAGTAGTATGTTGTATTACTAGTAGTAGTGTGTTGTGTTACTAGTAGTAGTGTGTTTATAATGTGTTGTATTACTAGTAGTAGTGTGTTTATAATTTGTTGTATTACTAGTAGTAGTATGTATATAATGTGTTGTATTACTAGTAGTAGTATGTTGTATTACTAGTAGTAGTATGTTTATAATGTATTGTATTACTAGTAGTAGTATGTTATATAATGTATTGTATTGCTAGTAGTAGTGTGTTATATTTCTAGTAGTAATATGTTATAATGTATTGTATTACTAGTAGTAGTATTTTGTATTACTCGTAGTTGTGTGTTGTATTACTAGTAGTAGTATGTTTATAATGTGTTGTATTACTAGTAGTAGTGTGTTTATAATGTGTTGTATTACTAGTAGTACTATGTTATATAATGTATTGTATTACTAGTAGTAGCATGTTATATAATGTGTTTTATTACTAGTAGTAGTGTGTTATATTTCTAGTAGTAGTATGTTATAATGTATTGTATTACTAGTAGTAGTATGTTGTATTACTAGTAGTATTATGTTTTTATTTGTATTTCAAGTAGTAGTATGTTATATAATGTGTTGTATTTCTAGTAGTAGTATTTTGTATTACTAGTAGTAGTGTGTTTATAATGTGTTGTATTACTAGTAGTAGTGTGTTTATAATGTGTTGTATTACTAGTCGTAGTATGTATATAATTTGTTGTATTACTAGTAGTAGTATGTTATGTAATGTGTTGTATTACTAGTAGTAGTATGTTTTATTACTAGTAGTAGTATGTTTATAATGTATGGTATTACTAGTAGTATGTTATAATGTATTGTATTACTAGTAGTAGTGTGTTGTATTACTAGTAGTAGTATGTATATACTGTGTTGTATTACTAGTAGTAGTATGTTATGTAATGCGTTGTATTACTAGTAGTAGTATGTTGTATTACTAGTAGTAGTATGTTTATAATGTATTGTATTACAAGTAGTAGTATGTTATATATTGTATTGTATTACTAGTAGTAGTGTGTTATATTTCTAGTAGTAGTATGTTATAATGTATTGTATTACTAGTAGTAGTATGTTGTAGTAGTGTGTTGTATTACTAGTAGTAGTATGTTTACAATGTGTTGTATTACTAGTAGTAGTGTGTTTACAATGTGTTGTATTACTAGTAGTAGTGTGTTATATTTCTAGTAGTAGTATGTTATAATGTAGTGTATTACTCGTAGTAGTATGTTGTATTACTAGTAGTAGTATGTTTATAATGTGTTGTATTTAGTACTAGTAGTAGTGTGTTATATTTCTAGTAGTAGTATGTTATAATGTAGTGTATTACTCGTAGTGGTATGTTGTATTACTAGTAGTAGTATGTTGAATTACTAGTAGTAGTATGTATATAATGTGTTGTGTTACCAGTAGTAGTATGTTATATAATGTGTTGTATTACCAGTAGTAGTATGTTATATAATGTGTTGTATTACTAGTAGTAGTACAACAGTATGTTATATAATGTACTGTATTACTAGTAGTAGCATGTTATATAATGTGTTGTATTACTGGTAGTAGTGTGTTATATTTCTAGTAGTAGTATGTTATATTGTGTTGTATTACTAGTAGTAGTGTGTTATATAATGTGTTGTATTACTAGTAGTAATGTGTTGTATTACTAGTTGTATTACTAGTAGTAGTGGGTTGTATTACTAGTAGTAGTGTGTTGTGTTACTAGTAGTAGTATGTTATATAATGTGTTGTATTACTAGTAGTAGTATGTTATATAATGTGTTGTATTACTAGTAGTAGTGTGTTGTATTACTAGTAGTAGTATGTTATATAATGTGTTGTATTACTAGTAGTAGTATGTTATATAATGTGTTGTATTACTAGTAGTAGTGTGTTGTATTACTAGTAGTTATATGTTATATACTGTGTTGTATTACTAGTAGTAGTGTGTTGTATTACTAGTAGTAGTGTGTTTATAATGTGTTGTATTACTAGTAGTAGTATATATATAATGTGTTGTATTACTAGTAGTAGTATGTTATATAATGTGTTGTATTACTAGTAGTCGTATGTTGTATTACTAATAGTAGTATGTTTATAATGTATTGTATTACTAGTAGTAGTATGTTATATAATGTGTTGTATTAAAAGTAGTAGTGTGTTGTATTACTAGTAGTAATATGTTATATAATGTGTTTTATTACTAGTAGTAGTGTGTTGTGTTACTAGTAGTAGTGTGTTTATAATGTGTTGTATTACTAGTAGTAGTATGTATATAATGTGTTGTATTACTAGTAGTAGTATGTTATATAATGTGTTGTATTACTAGTAGTAGTATGTTGTATTACTAGTAGTAGTATGTTTATAATGTATTGTATTACTAGTAGTAGTATGTTATATCATGTATTGTATTGCTAGTAGTAGTGTGTTATATTTCTAGTAGTAATATGTTATAATTTATTGTATTAATAGTAGTAGTATTTTGTATTACTAGTAGTTGTGTGTTGTATTACTAGTAGTAGTGTGTTTATAATGTGTTGTATTACTAGTAGTAGTATATATATAATGTGTTGTATTACTAGTTGTAGTATGTTATATAATGTGTTGTATTACTAGTAGTCGTATGTTGTATTACTAATAGTAGTATGTTTATAATGTATTGTATTACTAGTAGTAGTATGTTATATAATGTGTTGTATTACAAGTAGTAGTGTGTTGTATTACTAGTAGTAATATGTTAAATAATGTGTTTTATTACTAGTAGTATTGTGTTGTGTTACTAGTAGTAGTGTGTTTATAATGTGTTGTATTACTAGTAGTAGTATGTATATAATGTGTTGTATTACTAGTAGTAGTATGTTATATAATGTGTTGTATTACTAGTAGTAGTATGTTGTATTACTAGTAGTAGTATGTTTATAATGTATTGTATTACTAGTAGTAGTATGTTATATCATGTATTGTATTGCTAGTAGTAGTGTGTTATATTTCTAGTAGTAATATGTTATAATTTATTGTATTAATAGTAGTAGTATTTTGTATTACTAGTAGTTGTGTGTTGTATTACTAGTAGTAGTATGTTTATAATGTATTGTATTACTAGTCTTAGTATGTCATATAATGTGTTGTATTACTAGTAGTAGTATGTTGTATTACTAGTAGTAGTATGTTATATAATGTGTTGTATTTCTAGTAGTAGTATGTTATATAATGTGTTGTATTACTAGTAGTAGTATGTATATCATGTGTTGTATTACTAGCAGTAGTATGTTATATAATGTGTTGTATTACTAGTAGTAGTATGTTGTATTACTAGTAGTAGTGTGTTGTATTACTAGTAGTAGTATGTTTATAATGTGTTGTTTTAAAAGTAGTAGTGTGTTTACAATGTGTTGTATTACTAGTAGTAGTGTGTTATATTTCTAGTAGTAGTATGTTATAATGTATTGTATTACTAGTAGTAGTATGTTGTAGTAGTGTGTTGTATTACTAGTAGTAGTATGTTTATAATGTGTTGTATTACTAGTAGTAGTGTGTTTACAATGTGTTGTATTACTAGTAGTAGTGTGTTATATTTCTAGTAGTAGTATGTTATAATGTAGTGTATTACTCGTAGTAGTATGTTGTATTACTAGTAGTAGTATGTTTATAATGTGTTGTATTTCGAGTAGTAGTATGTTATATAATGTGTTGTATTACTAGTAATAGTATGTTATATAATGTGTTGTATATCTAGTCGTAGTATGTTTATAATGTATTGTATTACTAGTCGTAGTATGTCATATAATGTGTTGTATTACTAGTAGTAGTATGTTGTATTACTAGTAGTATTATGTTTATAATGTGTTGTATTACTAGTAGTAGTGTGTTATATAATGTGTTGTATTACTAGTATTAGTGTGTTGTATTACTAGTAGTAGTATGTATATAATGTGTTGTATTACTAGTAGTAGTATGTTAAATAATGTGTTGTATTACTAGTAGTAGTATGTTAAATAATGTGTTGTATTACTAGAAGTAGTATGTTATATAATGTGTTGTATTACTAGTAGTAGTATGTTGTATTACTAGTAGTAGTATGTTTATAATGCATTGTATTACTAGTAGTAGTATGTTATATAATGTGTTGTATTACTAGTAGTAGTATGTTATATAATGTGTTGTATTTCTAGTAGTAGTATGTTATATAATGTGTTGTATTACTAGTAGTAGTATGTATATAATGTGTTGTATTACTAGTAGTAGTATGTTATATAATGTGTTGTATTACTAGTAGTAGTATGTTGTATTACTAGTAGTAGTATGTTTATAATGTATTGTATTACTAGTAGTAGTATGTTATATAATGTATTGTATTGCTAGTAGTAGTGTGTTATATTTCTAGTAGTAGTATTTTATAATGTATTGTATTACTAGTAGTAGTATTTTGTATTACTAGTAGTTGTGTGTCGGATTACTAGTAGTAGTATGTTTATAAAGTGTTGTATTACTAGTAGTAGTGTGTTTATAATGTGTTGTATTACTAGTAGTACTATGTTATATAATGTACTGTATTACTAGTAGTAGCATGTTATATAATGTGTTGTATTACTAGTAGTAGTGTGTTATATTTCTAGTAGTAGTATGTTATAATGTATTGTATTACTAGTAGTAGTATGTTATATAATGTGTTGTATTACTAGTAGTAGTATGTTGTATTACTAGTAGTACTGTGTTGTATTACTAGTAGTAGTATGTGTTTAATTGTATTTCAAGTAGTAGTATGTTATATAATGTGTTGTATTACTAGTAGTAGTGTGTTTATATTGTGTTGTATTACTAGTAGTAGTGTGTTATATAATGTGTTGTATTACTAGTAGTAATGTGTTGTATTACTAGTAGTAGTGGGTTGTATTAGTAGTAGTAGTGTGTTGTGTTACTAGTAGTAGTATGTTATATAATGTGTTGTATTACTAGTAGTAGTATGTTATATAATGTGTTGTATTACTAGTAGTAGTGTGTTGTATTACTAGTAGTAGTATATTATATAATGTGTTGTATTACTAGTAGTAGTATGTTATATAATGTGTTGTATTACTAGTAGTAGTGTGTTGTATTACTAGTAGTAATATGTTATATACTGTGTTGTATTACTAGTAGTAGTGTGTTGTATTACTAGTAGTAGTGTGTTTATAATGTGTTGTATTACTAGTAGTAGTATATATATAATGTGTTGTATTACTAGTAGTAGTATGTTATATAATGTGTTGTATTACTAGTAGTCGTATGTTGTATTACTAATAGTAGTATGTTTATAATGTATTGTATTACTAGTAGTAGTATGTTATATAATGTGTTGTATTACAAGTAGTAGTGTGTTGGATTACTAGTAGTAATATGTTATATAATGTGTTTTATTACTAGTAGTAGTGTGTTGTGTTACTAGTAGTAGTGTGTTTATAATGTGTTGTATTACTAGTAGTAGTTTGTATATAATGTGTTGTATTACTAGTAGTAGTATGTTATATAATGTGTTGTATTACTAGTAGTAGTATGTTGTATTACTAGTAGTAGTATGTTTATAATGTATTGTATTACTAGTAGTAGTATGTTATATCATGTATTGTATTGCTAGTAGTAGTGTGTTATATTTCTAGTAGTAATATGTTATAATTTATTGTATTAATAGTAGTAGTATTTTGTATTACTAGTAGTTGTGTGTTGTATTACTAGTAGTAGTATGTTTATAATGTATTGTATTACTAGTCTTAGTATGTCATATAATGTGTTGTATTACTAGTAGTAGTATGTTGTATTACTAGTAGTAGTATGTTATATAATGTGTTGTATTTCTAGTAGTAGTATGTTATATAATGTGTTGTATTACTAGTAGTAGTATGTATATAATGTGTTGTATTACTAGCAGTAGTATGTTATATAATGTGTTGTATTACTAGTAGTAGTATGTTGTATTACTAGTAGTAGTGTGTTGTATTACTAGTAGTAGTATGTTTATAATGTGTTGTTTTAAAAGTAGTAGTGTGTTTACAATGTGTTGTATTACTAGTAGTAGTGTGTTATATTTCTAGTAGTAGTATGTTATAATGTATTGTATTACTAGTAGTAGTATATTGTATTACTAGTAGTAGTATGTTTATAATGTGTTGTATTTCAAGTAGTAATGTGTTTACAATGTGTTGTATTACTAGTAGTAGTGTGTTATATTTCTAGTAGTAGTATGTTATAATGTATTGTATTACTAGTAGTAGTATGTTGTATTACTAGTAGTAGTATGTTTATAATGTGTTGTATTTCAAGTAGTAGTATGTTATATAATGTGTTGTATTACAAGTAGTAGTGTGTTGTATTACTCGTAGTAATATGTTAAATAATGTGTTTTATTACTAGTAGTATTGTGTTGTGTTACTAGTAGTAGTGTGTTTATAATGTGTTGTATTACTAGTAGTAGTATGTATATAATGTGTTGTATTACTAGTAGTAGTATGTTATATAATGTGTTGTATTACTAGTAGTAGTATGTTGTATTACTAGTAGTAGTATGTTTATAATGTATTGTATTACTAGTAGTAGTATGTTATATCATGTATTGTATTGCTAGTAGTAGTGTGTTATATTTCTAGTAGTAATATGTTATAATTTATTGTATTAATAGTAGTAGTATTTTGTATTACTAGTAGTTGTGTGTTGTATTACTAGTAGTAGTATGTTTATAATGTATTGTATTACTAGTCTTAGTATGTCATATAATGTGTTGTATTACTAGTAGTAGTATGTTGTATTACTAGTAGTAGTATGTTATATAATGTGTTGTATTTCTAGTAGTAGTATGTTATATAATGTGTTGTATTACTAGTAGTAGTATGTATATAATGTGTTGTATTACTAGCAGTAGTATGTTATATAATGTGTTGTATTACTAGTAGTAGTATGTTGTATTACTAGTAGTAGTGTGTTGTATTACTAGTAGTAGTATGTTTATAATGTGTTGTTTTAAAAGTAGTAGTGTGTTTACAATGTGTTGTATTACTAGTAGTAGTGTGTTATATTTCTAGTAGTAGTATGTTATAATGTATTGTATTACTAGTAGTAGTATGTTGTAGTAGTGTGTTGTATTACTAGTAGTAGTATGTTTATAATGTGTTGTATTACTAGTAGTAGTGTGTTTACAATGTGTTGTATTACTAGTAGTAGTGTGTTATATTTCTAGTAGTAGTATGTTATAATGTAGTGTATTACTCGTAGTAGTATGTTGTATTACTAGTAGTAGTATGTTTATAATGTGTTGTATTTCGAGTAGTAGTATGTTATATAATGTGTTGTATTACTAGTAATAGTATGTTATATAATGTGTTGTATATCTAGTCGTAGTATGTTTATAATGTATTGTATTACTAGTCGTAGTATGTCATATAATGTGTTGTATTACTAGTAGTAGTATGTTGTATTACTAGTAGTATTATGTTTATAATGTGTTGTATTACTAGTAGTAGTGTGTTATATAATGTGTTGTATTACTAGTATTAGTGTGTTGTATTACTAGTAGTAGTATGTATATAATGTGTTGTATTACTAGTAGTAGTATGTTAAATAATGTGTTGTATTACTAGTAGTAGTATGTTAAATAATGTGTTGTATTACTAGAAGTAGTATGTTATATAATGTGTTGTATTACTAGTAGTAGTATGTTGTATTACTAGTAGTAGTATGTTTATAATGCATTGTATTACTAGTAGTAGTATGTTATATAATGTGTTGTATTACTAGTAGTAGTATGTTATATAATGTGTTGTATTACAAGTAGTAGTGTGTTGTATTACTAGTAGTAATATGTTAAATAATGTGTTTTATTACTAGTAGTATTGTGTTGTGTTACTAGTAGTAGTGTGTTTATAATGTGTTGTATTACTAGTAGTAGTATGTATATAATGTGTTGTATTACTAGTAGTAGTATGTTATATAATGTGTTGTATTACTAGTAGTAGTATGTTGTATTACTAGTAGTAGTATGTTTATAATGTATTGTATTACTAGTAGTAGTATGTTATATCATGTATTGTATTGCTAGTAGTAGTGTGTTATATTTCTAGTAGTAATATGTTATAATTTATTGTATTAATAGTAGTAGTATTTTGTATTACTAGTAGTTGTGTGTTGTATTACTAGTAGTAGTATGTTTATAATGTATTGTATTACTAGTCTTAGTATGTCATATAATGTGTTGTATTACTAGTAGTAGTATGTTGTATTACTAGTAGTAGTATGTTATATAATGTGTTGTATTTCTAGTAGTAGTATGTTATATAATGTGTTGTATTACTAGTAGTAGTATGTATATAATGTGTTGTATTACTAGCAGTAGTATGTTATATAATGTGTTGTATTACTAGTAGTAGTATGTTGTATTACTAGTAGTAGTGTGTTGTATTACTAGTAGTAGTATGTTTATAATGTGTTGTTTTAAAAGTAGTAGTGTGTTTACAATGTGTTGTATTACTAGTAGTAGTGTGTTATATTTCTAGTAGTAGTATGTTATAATGTATTGTATTACTAGTAGTAGTATGTTGTAGTAGTGTGTTGTATTACTAGTAGTAGTATGTTTATAATGTGTTGTATTACTAGTAGTAGTGTGTTTACAATGTGTTGTATTACTAGTAGTAGTGTGTTATATTTCTAGTAGTAGTATGTTATAATGTAGTGTATTACTCGTAGTAGTATGTTGTATTACTAGTAGTAGTATGTTTATAATGTGTTGTATTTCGAGTAGTAGTATGTTATATAATGTGTTGTATTACTAGTAATAGTATGTTATATAATGTGTTGTATATCTAGTCGTAGTATGTTTATAATGTATTGTATTACTAGTCGTAGTATGTCATATAATGTGTTGTATTACTAGTAGTAGTATGTTGTATTACTAGTAGTATTATGTTTATAATGTGTTGTATTACTAGTAGTAGTGTGTTATATAATGTGTTGTATTACTAGTATTAGTGTGTTGTATTACTAGTAGTAGTATGTATATAATGTGTTGTATTACTAGTAGTAGTATGTTAAATAATGTGTTGTATTACTAGTAGTAGTATGTTAAATAATGTGTTGTATTACTAGAAGTAGTATGTTATATAATGTGTTGTATTACTAGTAGTAGTATGTTGTATTACTAGTAGTAGTATGTTTATAATGCATTGTATTACTAGTAGTAGTATGTTATATAATGTGTTGTATTACTAGTAGTAGTATGTTATATAATGTGTTGTATTTCTAGTAGTAGTATGTTATATAATGTGTTGTATTACTAGTAGTAGTATGTATATAATGTGTTGTATTACTAGTAGTAGTATGTTATATAATGTGTTGTATTACTAGTAGTAGTATGTTGTATTACTAGTAGTAGTATGTTTATAATGTATTGTATTACTAGTAGTAGTATGTTATATAATGTATTGTATTGCTAGTAGTAGTGTGTTATATTTCTAGTAGTAGTATTTTATAATGTATTGTATTACTAGTAGTAGTATTTTGTATTACTAGTAGTTGTGTGTCGTATTACTAGTAGTAGTATGTTTATAAAGTGTTGTATTACTAGTAGTAGTGTGTTTATAATGTGTTGTATTACTAGTAGTACTATGTTATATAATGTACTGTATTACTAGTAGTAGCATGTTATATAATGTGTTGTATTACTAGTAGTAGTGTGTTATATTTCTAGTAGTAGTATGTTATAATGTATTGTATTACTAGTAGTAGTATGTTATATAATGTGTTGTATTACTAGTAGTAGTATGTTGTATTACTAGTAGTACTGTGTTGTATTACTAGTAGTAGTATGTGTTTAATTGTATTTCAAGTAGTAGTATGTTATATAATGTGTTGTATTACTAGTAGTAGTGTGTTTATATTGTGTTGTATTACTAGTAGTAGTGTGTTATATAATGTGTTGTATTACTAGTAGTAATGTGTTGTATTACTAGTAGTAGTGGGTTGTATTAGTAGTAGTAGTGTGTTGTGTTACTAGTAGTAGTATGTTATATAATGTGTTGTATTACTAGTAGTAGTATGTTATATAATGTGTTGTATTACTAGTAGTAGTGTGTTGTATTACTAGTAGTAGTATATTATATAATGTGTTGTATTACTAGTAGTAGTATGTTATATAATGTGTTGTATTACTAGTAGTAGTGTGTTGTATTACTAGTAGTAATATGTTATATACTGTGTTGTATTACTAGTAGTAGTGTGTTGTATTACTAGTAGTAGTGTGTTTATAATGTGTTGTATTACTAGTAGTAGTATATATATAATGTGTTGTATTACTAGTAGTAGTATGTTATATAATGTGTTGTATTACTAGTAGTCGTATGTTGTATTACTAATAGTAGTATGTTTATAATGTATTGTATTACTAGTAGTAGTATGTTATATAATGTGTTGTATTACAAGTAGTAGTGTGTTGGATTACTAGTAGTAATATGTTATATAATGTGTTTTATTACTAGTAGTAGTGTGTTGTGTTACTAGTAGTAGTGTGTTTATAATGTGTTGTATTACTAGTAGTAGTTTGTATATAATGTGTTGTATTACTAGTAGTAGTATGTTATATAATGTGTTGTATTACTAGTAGTAGTATGTTGTATTACTAGTAGTAGTATGTTTATAATGTATTGTATTACTAGTAGTAGTATGTTATATCATGTATTGTATTGCTAGTAGTAGTGTGTTATATTTCTAGTAGTAATATGTTATAATTTATTGTATTACTAGTAGTAGTATGTTTATAATGTATTGTATTACTAGTCTTAGTATGTCATATAATGTGTTGTATTACTAGTAGTAGTATGTTGTATTACTAGTAGTAGTATGTTATATAATGTGTTGTATTTCTAGTAGTAGTATGTTATATAATGTGTTGTATTACTAGTAGTAGTATGTATATAATGTGTTGTATTACTAGCAGTAGTATGTTATATAATGTGTTGTATTACTAGTAGTAGTATGTTGTATTACTAGTAGTAGTGTGTTGTATTACTAGTAGTAGTATGTTTATAATGTGTTGTTTTAAAAGTAGTAGTGTGTTTACAATGTGTTGTATTACTAGTAGTAGTGTGTTATATTTCTAGTAGTAGTATGTTATAATGTATTGTATTACTAGTAGTAGTATATTGTATTACTAGTAGTAGTATGTTTATAATGTGTTGTATTTCAAGTAGTAATGTGTTTACAATGTGTTGTATTACTAGTAGTAGTGTGTTATATTTCTAGTAGTAGTATGTTATAATGTATTGTATTACTAGTAGTAGTATGTTGTATTACTAGTAGTAGTATGTTTATAATGTGTTGTATTTCAAGTAGTAGTATGTTATATAATGTGTTGTATTACTAGTAATAGTATGTTATATAATGTGTTGTATTTCTAGTAGTAGTGTGTTTATAATGTATTGTATTACTAGTCGTAGTATGTCATATAATGTGTTGTATTACTAGTAGTAGTATGTATATAATGTGTTGTATTACTAGTAGTAGTATGTTATATAATGTGTTGTATTACTAGTAGTAGTATGTTTATAATGTATTGTATTACTAGTAGTAGTATGTTATATAATGTGTTGTATTACTAGTAGTAGTATGTTATATAATGTGTTGTATTTCTAGTAGTAGTATGTTATATAATGTGTTGTTTTACTATTAGTAGTATGTATATAATGTTTTGTATTACTAGTAGTAGTATGTTATATAATGTGTTGTATTACTAGTAGTAGTATGTTGTATTACTAGTAGTAGTATGTTGTATTACTAGTAGTAGTATGTTTATAATGTATTGTAATACTAGTAGTAGTATGTTATATAATGTGTTGTATTACTAGTAGTAGTATGTTATATAATGTGTTGTATTACTAGTAGTAGTATGTTGTATTACTAGTAGTAGTATGTTTATAATGTATTGTATTACTAGTAGTAGTATGTTATATCATGTATTGTATTGCTAGTAGTAGTGTGTTATATTTCTAGTAGTAATATGTTATAATTTATTGTATTAATAGTAGTAGTATTTTGTATTACTAGTAGTTGTGTGTTGTATTACTAGTAGTAGTATGTTTATAATGTATTGTATTACTAGTCTTAGTATGTCATATAATGTGTTGTATTACTAGTAGTAGTATGTTGTATTACTAGTAGTAGTATGTTATATAATGTGTTGTATTTCTAGTAGTAGTATGTTATATAATGTGTTGTATTACTAGTAGTAGTATGTATATAATGTGTTGTATTACTAGCAGTAGTATGTTATATAATGTGTTGTATTACTAGTAGTAGTATGTTGTATTACTAGTAGTAGTGTGTTGTATTACTAGTAGTAGTATGTTTATAATGTGTTGTTTTAAAAGTAGTAGTGTGTTTACAATGTGTTGTATTACTAGTAGTAGTGTGTTATATTTCTAGTAGTAGTATGTTATAATGTATTGTATTACTAGTAGTAGTATATTGTATTACTAGTAGTAGTATGTTTATAATGTGTTGTATTTCAAGTAGTAATGTGTTTACAATGTGTTGTATTACTAGTAGTAGTGTGTTATATTTCTAGTAGTAGTATGTTATAATGTATTGTATTACTAGTAGTAGTATGTTGTATTACTAGTAGTAGTATGTTTATAATGTGTTGTATTTCAAGTAGTAGTATGTTATATAATGTGTTGTATTACTAGTAATAGTATGTTATATAATGTGTTGTATTTCTAGTAGTAGTGTGTTTATAATGTATTGTATTACTAGTCGTAGTATGTCATATAATGTGTTGTATTACTAGTAGTAGTATGTATATAATGTGTTGTATTACTAGTAGTAGTATGTTATATAATGTGTTGTATTACTAGTAGTAGTATGTTTATAATGTATTGTATTACTAGTAGTAGTATGTTATATAATGTGTTGTATTACTAGTAGTAGTATGTTATATAATGTGTTGTATTTCTAGTAGTAGTATGTTATATAATGTGTTGTTTTACTATTAGTAGTATGTATATAATGTTTTGTATTACTAGTAGTAGTATGTTATATAATGTGTTGTATTACTAGTAGTAGTATGTTGTATTACTAGTAGTAGTATGTTGTATTACTAGTAGTAGTATGTTTATAATGTGTTGTATTACTAGTAGTAGTGTGTTTATAATGTGTTGTATTACTAGTAGTAGTGTGTTATATTTCTAGTAGTAGTATGTTATAATGTATTGTATTACTAGTAGTAGTATGTTGTATTACTAGTAGTAGTATGTTTATAATGTGTTGTATTTCAACTAGTAGTATGTTATATAATGTGTTGTATTACTAGTAGTAGTATGTTATATAATGTGTTGTATTTCTAGTAGAAGTATGTTTATAATGTATTGTATTACTAGTCTTAGTATGTAATATAATGTGTTTTATTACTAGTAGTAGTATGTTGTATTACTAGTAGTATTATGTTATATAATGTGTTGTATTTCTAGTAGTAGTATGTTATATAATGTGTTGTATTACTAGTAGTAGTATGTATATAATGTGTTGTATTACTAGTAGTAGTATGTTATATAATGTGTTGTATTACTAGTAGTAGTATGTTATATAATGTGTTGTATTACTAGTAGTAGTATGTTGTATTACTAGTAGTAGTATGTTTATAATGTATTGTATTACTAGTAGTAGTATGTTATATAATGTTTTGTATTACTAGTAGTAGTGTGTTATATTTCTAGTAGTAGTATGTTATAATGTATTGTATTACTAGTAGTAGTATGTTGTATTACTAGTAGTAGTGTGTTGTATTATTAGTAGTAGTATGTTTATAATGTGTTGTATTACTAGTAGTAGTGTGTTTATAATGTGTTGTATTACTAATAGTAGTGTGTTATATAATGTGTTGTATTACTAGTAGTAGTGGGTTGTATTACTAGTAGTATGTGTTGTATTACTAGTAGTAGTATGTATATAACGTGTTGTATTCCTAGTAGTAGTATGTTATATATTGTGTTGTATAACTAGTAGTAGTATGTTGTATTACTAGTAGTAGTATGTTTATAATGTGTTGTATTACTAGTAGTAGTATGTTATATAATGTGTTGTATTACTAGTAGGAGTATGTTGTATTACTAGTAGTAGTATGTTTATAATGTATTGCATTACTAGTAGTAGTATGTTTATAATGTGTTGTATTACTGGTAGTAGTATGTTGTATTACTAGTAGTAGTATGTTATATAATGTGTTGTATTACTAGTAGTAATGTGTTGTATTACTAGTAGTAGTGGGTTGTATTACTAGTAGTAGTGTGTTGTGTTACTAGTAGTAGTATGTTATATAATGTGTTGTATTACTAGTAGTAGTGTGTTTATATTGTGTTGTATTACTAGTAGTAGTGTGTTATATAATGTGTTGTATTACTAGTAGTAATGTGTTGTATTACTAGTAGTAGTGGGTTGTATTACTAGTAGTAGTGTGTTGTGTTACTAGTAGTAGTATGTTATATAATGTGTTGTATTACTAGTAGTAGTATGTTATATAATGTGTTGTATTACTAGTAGTAGTGTGTTGTATTACTAGTAGTAGTATGTTATATAATGTGTTGTATTACTAGTAGTAGTATGTTATATAATGTGTTGTATTACTAGTAGTAGTGTGTTGTATTACTAGTAGTAATATGTTATATACTGTGTTGTATTACTAGTAGTAGTGCGTTGTATTACTAGTAGTAGTGTGTTTATAATGTGTTGTATTACTAGTAGTAGTATATATATAATGTGTTGTATTACTAGTTGTAGTATGTTATATAATGTGTTGTATTACTAGTAGTCGTATGTTGTATTACTAATAGTAGTATGTTTATAATGTATTGTATTACTAGTAGTAGTATGTTATATAATGTGTTGTATTACAAGTAGTAGTGTGTTGTATTACTAGTAGTAATATGTTAAATAATGTGTTTTATTACTAGTAGTATTGTGTTGTGTTACTAGTAGTAGTGTGTTTATAATGTGTTGTATTACTAGTAGTAGTATGTATATAATGTGTTGTATTACTAGTAGTAGTATGTTATATAATGTGTTGTATTACTAGTAGTAGTATGTTGTATTACTAGTAGTAGTATGTTTATAATGTATTGTATTACTAGTTGTAGTATGTTATATCATGTATTGTATTGCTAGTAGTAGTGTGTTATATTTCTAGTAGTAATATGTTATAATTTATTGTATTAATAGTAGTAGTATTTTATATTACTAGTAGTTGTGTGTTGTATTACTAGTAGTAGTATGTTTATAATGTATTGTATTACTAGTCTTAGTATGTCATATAATGTGTTGTATTACTAGTAGTAGTATGTTGTATTACTAGTAGTAGTATGTTATATAATGTGTTGTATTTCTAGTAGTAGTATGTTATATAATGTGTTGTATTACTAGTAGTAGTATGTATATAATGTGTTGTATTACTAGCAGTAGTATGTTATATAATGTGTTGTATTACTAGTAGTAGTATGTTGTATTACTAGTAGTAGTGTGTTGTATTACTAGTAGTAGTATGTTTATAATGTGTTGTTTTAAAAGTAGTAGTGTGTTTACAATGTGTTGTATTACTAGTAGTAGTGTGTTATATTTCTAGTAGTAGTATGTTATAATGTATTGTATTACTAGTAGTAGTATATTGTATTACTAGTAGTAGTATGTTTATAATGTGTTGTATTTCAAGTAGTAATGTGTTTACAATGTGTTGTATTACTAGTAGTAGTGTGTTATATTTCTAGTAGTAGTATGTTATAATGTATTGTATTACTAGTAGTAGTATGTTGTATTACTAGTAGTAGTATGTTTATAATGTGTTGTATTTCAAGTAGTAGTATGTTATATAATGTGTTGTATTACTAGTAATAGTATGTTATATAATGTGTTGTATTTCTAGTAGTAGTGTGTTTATAATGTATTGTATTACTAGTCGTAGTATGTCATATAATGTGTTATATTACTAGTAGTAGTATGTATATAATGTGTTGTATTACTAGTAGTAGTATGTTATATAATGTGTTGTATTAATAGTAGTAGTATGTTTATAATGTATTGTATTACTAGTAGTAGTATGTTATATAATGTGTTGTATTACTAGTAGTAGTATGTTATATAATGTGTTGTATTTCTAGTAGTAGTATGTTATATAATGTGTTGTTTTACTATTAGTAGTATGTATATAATGTGTTGTATTACTAGTAGTAGTATGTTATATAATGTGTTGTATTACTAGTAGTAGTATGTTGTATTACTAGTAGTAGTATGTTGTATTACTAGTAGTAGTATGTTTATAATGTATTGTAATACTAGTAGTAGTGTGTTATATTTCTAGTAGTAGTATGTTATAATGTATTGTATTACTAGTAGTAGTATGTTGCATTACTAGTAGTAGTGTGTTGTATTACTAGTAGTAGTATGTTTATAATGTGTTGTATTACTAGTAGTAGTGTGTTTATAATGTGTTGTATTACTAGTAGTAGTGTGTTATATTTCTAGTAGTAGTATGTTATAATGTATTGTATTACTAGTAGTAGTATGTTGTATTACTAGTAGTAGTATGTTTATAATGTGTTGTATTTCAACTAGTAGTATGTTATATAATGTGTTGTATTACTAGTAGTAGTATGTTTTTATAATGTGTTGTATTTCTAGTAGAAGTATGTTTATAATGTATTGTATTACTAGTCTTAGTATGTAATATAATGTGTTTTATTACTAGTAGTAGTATGTTGTATTACTAGTAGTATTATGTTATATAATGTGTTGTATTTCTAGTAGTAGTATGTTATATAATGTGTTGTATTACTAGTAGTAGTATGTATATAATGTGTTGTATTACTAGTAGTAGTATGTTATATAATGTGTTGTATTACTAGTAGTAGTATGTTATATAATGTGTTGTATTACTAGTAGTAGTATGTTGTATTACTAGTAGTAGTATGTTTATAATGTATTGTATTACTAGTAGTAGTATGTTATATAATGTTTTGTATTACTAGTAGTAGTGTGTTATATTTCTAGTAGTAGTATGTTATAATGTATTGTATTACTAGTAGTAGTATGTTGTATTACTAGTAGTAGTGTGTTGTATTACTAGTAGTAGTATGTTTATAATGTGTTGTATTACTAGTAGTAGTGTGTTTATAATGTGTTGTATTACTAATAGTAGTGTGTTATATAATGTGTTGTATTACTAGTAGTAGTGGGTTGTATTACTAGTAGTATGTGTTGTATTACTAGTAGTAGTATGTATATAACGTGTTGTATTACTAGTAGTAGTATGTTATATATTGTGTTGTATAACTAGTAGTTGTATGTTGTATTACTAGTAGTAGTATGTTTATAATGTGTTGTATTACTAGTAGTAGTATGTCATATAATGTGTTGTATTACTAGTAGGAGTCTGTTGTATTACTAGTAGTAGTATGTTTATAATGTATTGCATTACTAGTAGTAGTATGTTTATAATGTGTTGTATTACTGGTAGTAGTATGTTGTATTACTAGTAGTAGTATGTTATATAATGTGTTGTATGACTAGTAGTAATGTGTTGTATTACTAGTAGTAGTGGGTTGTATTACTAGTAGTAGTGTGTTGTGTTACTAGTAGTAGTATGTTATATAATGTGTTGTATTACTAGTAGTAGTGTGTTTATATTGTGTTGTATTACTAGTAGTAGTGTGTTATATAATGTGTTGTATTACTAGTAGTAATGTGTTGTATTACTAGTAGTAGTGGGTTGTATTACTAGTAGTAGTGTGTTGTGTTACTAGTAGTAGTATGTTATATAATGTGTTGTATTACTAGTAGTAGTATGTTATATAATGTGTTGTATTACTAGTAGTAGTGTGTTGTATTACTAGTAGTAGTATGTTATATAATGTGTTGTATTACTAGTAGTAGTATGTTATATAATGTGTTGTATTACTAGTAGTAGTGTGTTGTATTACTAGTAGTAATATGTTATATACTGTGTTGTATTACTAGTAGTAGTGTGTTGTATTACTAGTAGTAGTGTGTTTATAATTTGTTGTATTACTAGTAGTAGTATATATATAATGTGTTGTATTACTAGTTGTAGTATGTTATATAATGTGTTGTATTACTAGTAGTCGTATGTTGTATTACTAATAGTAGTATGTTTATAATGTATTGTATTACTAGTAGTAGTATGTTATATAATGTGTTGTATTACAAGTAGTAGTGTGTTGTATTACTAGTAGTAATATGTTAAATAATGTGTTTTATTACTAGTAGTATTGTGTTGTGTTACTAGTAGTAGTGTGTTTATAATGTGTTGTATTACTAGTAGTAGTATGTATATAATGTGTTGTATTACTAGTAGTAGTATGTTATATAATGTGTTGTAGTACTAGTAGTAGTATGTTGTATTACTAGTAGTAGTATGTTTATAATGTATTGTATTACTAGTAGTAGTATGTTATATCATGTATTGTATTGCTAGTAGTAGTGTGTTATATTTCTAGTAGTAATATGTTATAATTTATTGTATTAATAGTAGTAGTATTTTGTATTACTAGTAGTTGTGTGTTGTATTACTAGTAGTAGTATGTTTATAATGTATTGTATTACTAGTCTTAGTATGTCATATAATCTGTTGTATTACTAGTAGTAGTATGTTGAATTACTAGTAGTAGTATGTTATATAATGTGTTGTATTTCTAGTAGTAGTATGTTATATAATGTGTTGTATTACTAGTAGTAGTATGTATATAATGTGTTGTATTACTAGCAGTGGTATGTTATATAATGTGTTGTATTACTAGTAGTAGTATGTTGTATTACTAGTAGTAGTGTGTTGTATTACTAGTAGTAGTATGTTTATAATGTGTTGTTTTAAAAGTAGTAGTGTGTTTACAATGTGTTGTATTACTAGTAGTAGTGTGTTATATTTCTAGTAGTAGTATGTTATAATGTATTGTATTACTAGTAGTAGTATATTGTATTACTAGTAGTAGTATGTTTATAATGTGTTGTATTTCAAGTAGTAATGTGTTTACAATGTGTTGTATTACTAGTAGTAGTGTGTTATATTTCTAGTAGTAGTATGTTATAATGTATTGTATTACTAGTAGTAGTATGTTGTATTACTAGTAGTAGTATGTTTATAATGTGTTGTATTTCAAGTAGTAGTATGTTATATAATGTGTTGTATTACTAGTAATAGTATGTTATATAATGTGTTGTATTTCTAGTAGTAGTGTGTTTATAATGTATTGTATTACTAGTCGTAGTATGTCATATAATGTGTTGTATTACTAGTAGTAGTATGTATATAATGTGTTGTATTACTAGTAGTAGTATGTTATATAATGTGTTGTATTACTAGTAGTAGTATGTTTATAATGTATTGTATTACTAGTAGTAGTATGTTTATAATGTATTGCATTACTAGTAGTAGTATGTTTATAATGTGTTGTATTACTGGTAGTAGTATGTTGTATTACTAGTAGTAGTATGTTATATAATGTGTTGTATTACTAGTAGTAATGTGTTGTATTACTAGTAGTAGTGGGTTGTATTACTAGTAGTAGTGTGTTGTGTTACTAGTAGTAGTATGTTATATAATGTGTTGTATTACTAGTAGTAGTGTGTTTATATTGTGTTGTATTACTAGTAGTAGTGTGTTATATAATGTGTTGTATTACTAGTAGTAATGTGTTGTATTACTAGTAGTAGTGGGTTGTATTACTAGTAGTAGTGTGTTGTGTTACTAGTAGTAGTATGTTATATAATGTGTTGTATTACTAGTAGTAGTATGTTATATAATGTGTTGTATTACTAGTAGTAGTGTGTTGTATTACTAGTAGTAGTATGTTATATAATGTGTTGTATTACTAGTAGTAGTATGTTATATAATGTGTTGTATTACTAGTAGTAGTGTGTTGTATTACTAGTAGTAATATGTTATATACTGTGTTGTATTACTAGTAGTAGTGTGTTGTATTACTAGTAGTAGTGTGTTTATAATTTGTTGTATTACTAGTAGTAGTATATATATAATGTGTTGTATTACTAGTTGTAGTATGTTATATAATGTGTTGTATTACTAGTAGTCGTATGTTGTATTACTAATAGTAGTATGTTTATAATGTATTGTATTACTAGTAGTAGTATGTTATATAATGTGTTGTATTACAAGTAGTAGTGTGTTGTATTACTAGTAGTAATATGTTAAATAATGTGTTTTATTACTAGTAGTATTGTGTTGTGTTACTAGTAGTAGTGTGTTTATAATGTGTTGTATTACTAGTAGTAGTATGTATATAATGTGTTGTATTACTAGTAGTAGTATGTTATATAATGTGTTGTAGTACTAGTAGTAGTATGTTGTATTACTAGTAGTAGTATGTTTATAATGTATTGTATTACTAGTAGTAGTATGTTATATCATGTATTGTATTGCTAGTAGTAGTGTGTTATATTTCTAGTAGTAATATGTTATAATTTATTGTATTAATAGTAGTAGTATTTTGTATTACTAGTAGTTGTGTGTTGTATTACTAGTAGTAGTATGTTTATAATGTATTGTATTACTAGTCTTAGTATGTCATATAATCTGTTGTATTACTAGTAGTAGTATGTTGTATTTCTAGTAGTAGTATGTTATATAATGTGTTGTATTACTAGTAGTAGTATGTATATAATGTGTTGTATTACTAGCAGTGGTATGTTATATAATGTGTTGTATTACTAGTAGTAGTATGTTGTATTACTAGTAGTAGTGTGTTGTATTACTAGTAGTAGTATGTTTATAATGTGTTGTTTTAAAAGTAGTAGTGTGTTTACAATGTGTTGTATTACTAGTAGTAGTGTGTTATATTTCTAGTAGTAGTATGTTATAATGTATTGTATTACTAGTAGTAGTATATTGTATTACTAGTAGTAGTATGTTTATAATGTGTTGTATTTCAAGTAGTAATGTGTTTACAATGTGTTGTATTACTAGTAGTAGTGTGTTATATTTCTAGTAGTAGTATGTTATAATGTATTGTATTACTAGTAGTAGTATGTTGTATTACTAGTAGTAGTATGTTTATAATGTGTTGTATTTCAAGTAGTAGTATGTTATATAATGTGTTGTATTACTAGTAATAGTATGTTATATAATGTGTTGTATTTCTAGTAGTAGTGTGTTTATAATGTATTGTATTACTAGTCGTAGTATGTCATATAATGTGTTGTATTACTAGTAGTAGTATGTATATAATGTGTTGTATTACTAGTAGTAGTATGTTATATAATGTGTTGTATTACTAGTAGTAGTATGTTTATAATGTATTGTATTACTAGTAGTAGTATGTTATATAATGTGTTGTATTACTAGTAGTAGTATGTTATATAATGTGTTGTATTTTTAGTAGTAGTAGTTATATAATGTGTTGTTTTACTATTAGTAGTATGTATATAATGTGTTGTATTACTAGTAGTAGTATGTTATATAATGTGTTGTATTACTAGTAGTAGTATGTTGTATTACTAGTAGTAGTATGTTGTATTACTAGTAGTAGTATGTTTATAATGTATTGTAATACTAGTAGTAGTATGTTATATAATGTTTTGTATTACTAGTAGTAGTGTGTTATATTTCTAGTAGTAGTATGTTATAATGTATTGTATTACTCGTAGTAGTATGTTGTATTACTAGTAGTAGTGTGTTGTATTACTAGTAGTAGTATGTTTATAATGTGTTGTATTACTAGTAGTAGTGTGTTTATAATGTGTTGTATTACTAGTAGTAGTGTGTTATATTTCTAGTAGTAGTATGTTATAATGTATTGTATTACTAGTAGTAGTATGTTGTATTACTAGTAGTAGTATGTTTATAATGTGTTGTATTTCAACTAGTAGTATGTTATATAATGTGTTGTATTACTAGTAGTAGTATGTTATATAATGTGTTGTATTTCTAGTAGTAGTATGTTTATAATGTATTGTATTACTAGTCTTAGTATGTAATATAATGTGTTTTATTACTAGTAGTAGTATGTTGTATTACTAGTAGTATTATGTTATATAATGTGTTGTATTTCTAGTAGTAGTATGTTATATAATGTGTTGTATTACTAGTAGTAGTATGTATATAATGTGTTGTATTACTAGTAGTAGTATGTTATATAATGTGTTGTATTACTAGTAGTAGTATGTTATATAATGTGTTGTATTACTAGTAGTAGTATGTATATAATGTGTTGTATTACTAGTAGTAGTATGTTATATAATGTGTTGTATTACTAGTAGTAGTATGTTATATAATGTGTTGTATTACTAGTAGTAGTATGTTGTATTACTAGTAGTAGTATGTTTATAATGTATTGTATTACTAGTAGTAGTATGTTATATAATGTTTTGTATTACTAGTAGTAGTGTGTTATATTTCTAGTAGTAGTATGTTATAATGTATTGTATTACTAGTAGTAGTATGTTGTATTACTAGTAGTAGTGTGTTGTATTACTAGTAGTAGTATGTTTATAATGTGTTGTATTACTAGTAGTAGTGTGTTTATAATGTGTTGTATTACTAATAGTAGTGTGTTATATAATGTGTTGTATTACTAGTAGTAGTGGGTTGTATTACTAGTAGTATGTGTTGTATTACTAGTAGTAGTATGTATATAACGTGTTGTATTACTAGTAGTAGTATGTTATATATTGTGTTGTATAACTAGTAGTAGTATGTTGTATTACTAGTAGTAGTATGTTTATAATGTGTTGTATTACTAGTAGTAGTATGTTATATAATGTGTTGTATTACTAGTAGGAGTATGTTGTATTACTAGTAGTAGTATGTTTATAATGTATTGCATTACTAGTAGTAGTATGTTTATAATGTGTTGTATTACTGGTAGTAGTATGTTGTATTACTAGTAGTAGTATGTTATAATGTGTTGTATTACTAGTAGTAGTGTGTAATGTAGTATAGTGTACAGATGTTATAATATATTTTATGATAGGACAGGAATGCCTGTATTGTTTCTAGGTGATCACTGCTGCCCTGTTTGGCTCTCTGGTCTGTGGCCTCCTCCTTGTCATCGCTCTGGGCTGTGCCTTTAAACTCTACTCCCTCCGGACAAGAGAGTACAGGTAGGATGATTTCATTTTCTCCGTCTGTCCCTCCCTCCCTCCTCCGCCCGGTTCCCAGCCACTCATTATTCATACCACTAAGTGAGAGAGAGAGAGAGAGAGAGAACAGAGAGAGAGAGAGAGAGTGAGAGACAAACAGCTTTAATCTGACCCCTGTTATGAAGAACGAGCGCCACGCCGCTACGCTCAGCTCCCATTTCCCGCGGGTGGGCTGGTAGCATGGTCCATTTCCCGCGGGTGGGCTGTTAGCATGGCGGCTCAGTTAGCGCTAAGCTTTTCTGCTGGCGCCCTGCTAATCCAGACACCATGTAAGTCCCTTCAACTCAGCTCTGTTTGTGTAAACTGATCAGGCTTGGCCTGGTCTTGCAAGAAAGAAAGAAAGAAAGAAAGAAAGAAAGAAAGAAAGAAAGAGAGAGAGAGAGAAGAGAAAGAAAGAAAGAAAGAAAGAAAGAAAGAAAGAAAGAAAGAAAGAAAGAAAGAAAGAAAGAGAGAGAGAGAAAGAAAGAGAGAAAGAAAGAAAGAAAGAAAGAAAGAAAGAAAGAAAGAAAGAAAGAAAGAAAGAAAGAAAGAAAGAAAGAAGAGAAAGAAAGAAAGAAAGAAAGAAAGAAAGAAGAAGAAGAGAAGAAAGAAAGAAAGAAAGAAAGGAAAGAAAGAAAGAAAGAAAGAAAGAGACAGAGACAGAGACAGAGACAGAGACAGAGAGAAGGAGAGATAGATAGAGAGAGAGGGAGAGGACAGAGAGACAGAGTACAGAGAGAGAGACAGAGAGAGAGAGAGGACAGAGAGAGAGAGGACAGAGAGACAGAGTACAGAGAGAGAGAGGACAGAGAGAGAGAACAGAGAGAGAGAGGACAGAGAGAGAGACGACAGAGAGACAGAGTACAGAGAGAGAGAGAACAGAGAGAGAGAGGACAGAGAGAGAGAGGACAGAGAGAGAGAGAGAGGACAGAGGGAGAGAGAGACAGAGACAGAGACAGAGACAGAGAGAGAGAGATGAATAGAAGTGGTGTATAATTAGAAGTAGGAGTTACTTGCTGCTGTGGTTGTTTGTATCTGCCTGGCTCTGCACAGTCTGACCTGTCATGACTCACTATATTGATCTGATTTACTGATGAGAGAGAGAGAGAGAGAGAGAGAGAGAGAGAGAGAGAGAGAGAGAGAGAGATACACAGAGATACAGAGAGAGAGAGATACAGAGATGCAGAGAGAGAGAGAGATACAGAGAGAGAGAGAGAGCGATACAGAGAGAGAGAGAGAGAGAGAGAGAGAGATACAGAGAGAGAGAGAGAAAGAGAGAGATACAGAGATACAGAGAGAGAGAGAGAGAGAGATACAGAGATACAGAGAGAGAGAGAGCGAGAGAGAGATACAGAAGAGAGAGAGAGAGAGAGAGATACAGAGAGAGAGAGAGAGAGAGAGATACAGAGAGAGAGAGAGAGAGAGATTGCGAGGAGCACAAATACAAATTCCATCTAGACACCGTTGCCCTAGAGCACACAACAACTATACATACCTCGGCCTAAACATCAGCGCCACAGGTAACTTCCACAAAGCTGTGAACGATCTGAGAGACAAGGCAAGAAGGGCCTTCCTTCTACACCATCAAAAGGAACATCAAATTCGACATACCAATTAGGATCTGGCTAAAAACACTTGAATCAGTTATTTTCTTTGGGATAGGGGGCAGTATTTTCACCTCCGGATGAAAAGCGTGCCCAAAGTAAACTGCCTGTTACTCAGGCCCAGAAGCATGCATATATGCATATAATTGGTAGATTTGGATAGAAAACACTCTAAAGTTTCTAAAACTGTTCAAATAATGTCTGTGAGTATAACAGAACTGATTTGGCAGGCGAAACCCCGAGGACAAACCACCCCCCCCCTCAAAAAATGTCAGCTTACCACTGTTTTCAATGGCTTGAACTTTAATTATAAGCCCAAGTCCTCCCAAATTGCCAGTTCCTAGGGCTTCCACTAGATGTCAACAGTCTTTAGAAAGAGTTTCAGGCTGGTTTTTAGAAAAATGGCCCGGAAATTGTAGTTTTTCTAGGTGGCTCCCATGTTGGCTTTAGTAATTCTAAGCGCGTGGAGGAAAACGCGGTTCTTTGTTGTTTATCTCCGGTAAAGACAATAATGATTCTCCGTCTTAAATTTTATCATTTATTTGCGTATTAGGGTACCTAAGGTTTGGTTATAAACGTTTGTTTGACTTGTTTGGAAAAGTTTATTAGTAACGGTTGGGATTCATTTTGTATGTATTTTGACGGAGGGAAACTGAGTGGATTATTGACTGATGCGCACCAGCTAAACTGAGTTTTTATGGATATAAAAAAATGACATTATCGAACAAAAGGACCATTTGTGATGTTTATGGGACATTTTGGAGTGCCAACAGAAGAAGATCTTCAAAGGTAAGGCATGAATTATATCGTTATTTCTGAGTTTTGTGTCGCGCCTGGCGGGTTGAAATATGATTGTCATGTGTTTGTTTGATGGGGTGCTGTCCTCAGATAATCGCATGGTATGCTTTCCGCCGTAAAGCCTTTTTGAAATCTGACACCTTGGCTGGATTAACAAGAAGTTGAGCTATATTTTGACATATTGCATGTGTATTTTCAAGAATGTTAAATATTTATAATTCTGTAGTTTGAATTTGGCGCCCTGCACCTTCACTGGATGTTGGTCAGGTGGGATGGTAGAGAGGGTTAATTAATGAACCCATTGCCCTTTATGGATGTGTGGTCTGGGGGGTCCGCTCACCAACCAAGAATTTACAATATGGGACAAACACCAAATTGAGACTCTGCAAGCAGAATTCTGCAAAAATATCCTCTGTGTACAACGTAAAACACCAAATAATGCATGCAGAGCAGAATTAGGCCGATACCCGGTAATTACCAAAATCCAGAAAAGAGCTGTTAAATTCTTACAACCACCTAAAAGGAAGTGATTCCCAAACCTTCCCATAACAAAGCCATCACCTACAGAGAGATGAACCTGGAGAAGAGTCCCCTAAGCAAGCTGGTCCTGGGGCTCAGTTCACAAACACAAACAGACCCCAACAGAGCCCCAGGACAGCAATACAATTAGACCCAACCAAATCATGAGAAGAACTAGACAGAGCAGAGGAGAGAGAGAAAGAGAGAGAGACAGAGAGACAGAGAGAGAGAGCAGAGAGAGAGACAGAGAGAGAGACAGAGAGAAGAGAGACAGAGAGGGAGACAGAGAGGGAGACAGAGAGGGAGACAGAGAGGGAGACAGAGAGGGAGACAGAGAGGGAGACAGAGAGAGAGGGAGGAGAGCGATAGAGAGACAGAGAGAGAGGGAGGGAGACACAGAGACAGACACAGAGACAGAGAGACAGACACGAGAGAGACACAGAGAGAGAGACAGAGAGCGAGAGAGACAGAGGAGCAGAGAGCGAGAGAGACAGAGAGCGAGAGAGACAGAGAGCGAGAGAGACAGAGCGAGAGAGACAGAGAGCGAGAGAGACAGAGCGAGAGAGACAGAGACAGAGAGAGAGACAGAGAGGGAGGAGAGAGAGAGAGAGACAGAGAGCGAGACAGAGAGAGAGACGGAGAGGGAGGGAGGAGAGAGAGCGAGCTGAAGAGAGATTGGAGAGAGAAACAGAGAGGGAGGAGAGAGAGAAACAGAGAGGGCGGAGAGAGAGAGACATAAAGAGAGAGAAGTAGCCTTGGGTCCACAGTAACCAACTAAGATGAGTGACATAAGGTGTTTGCTATATATAGCTGTTAATAGCCTTGGCTTCATCACACTTCAACAGCAATTAACCTTCAGTTAAAGAGAGCTTTCCACACTATACAACTACGTCATACCCACTTGCAGTATTTACCATTTAAAGATAGGAGAGAGAGAGAGGGGGACTGAGGGAGGGAGGAGAGAGAAAGAAAGACAAGAAAGAAAGAAAAGACACAGACAGACAGACAGCCAGACAGACAGACAGACAGACAGACAGACAGACAGACAGACAGACAGGACAGACAGACCGACAGACAGACAGACACGACAGACAGACAGACAGACAGACAGACAGACAGACAGACAGACAGACAGACGGACGGACAGACGGACACGACGGACCGAGGGACAGAGGGACAGAGGGACAGACAGAGGGACAGACAGAGGGAGAAAGAGCGAGAGACTGAGCTGCACTTCCTAACCTCCTGCCAAATGTATGACCATATTAGAGACACATATTTCCCTCAGATTACACAGATCCACAAAGAATTTGAAAACATCCGATTCTGATAAACTTCCATGTCTACTGGGTGAAATACCACAGTGTGACATCACAGCAGCAAGATGTGTGACCTGTTGCCACAAGAAAAGGTCAACCAGTGAAGAACAAACACCATTGTGGAGGGAGGGAGGAGGGAGGGAGGGAGGGAGGGAGGGAGGGAGGGAGGAGGAGAGGGAGGGAGGGAGGGAGGGAGGGAGGGAGGGAGAACTGAACAAGAAACGGTCAACCAGTGAAGAACAAACACCATTGTAAATACAACCCATATTTATGCTTATTTATTTTCCCTTTTGTACTTTAACTATTTGCACATCGTTACAACACTGTATACTAGACATAATATGACATTTGAAATACCTTTATTCTTTTGGAACTTTTGTGAGTGTAATATTTACTGTTGATTTTTCATTTTTTTTTACATAAAAAAAAAAACTGTTAATTTTTATTGTTTATTTCACTTTTATTTATTATCTACTTCACTTGCTTTGGCAATGTTACACATGTGTTTCCCATGTCAATAAAACCCTTAAATTGAATCGAGAGGGAGAGAGAGAGAGAGAGAGAGAGAGAGAGAGAGAGAGAGAGAGAGAGAGAGAGAGAGAGAGAGAGAGAGAGAGAGAGAGAGAGAGAGAGTGAAGGAGGGGGGAGGGAGAGAGAGAGAATGTTTTATGGTTCTGTAATGATTTCCTGTAACTGTGTTTTCCCGGGTTCACTATATAGTGCACTACATTTGACCAGGGCCCATAGGTCACTATTTAGGGAATAGGGTGTTATTTGGGATACATCCGTATAAAAGTCAAGAGGTCAAAAGGCTTATGGTGTTTATTACTAATCTGTTGACAGAGAGGGTGAAGAGGACGTGAGAAATCCCACTCGTTATATTATTCTGGTTCATATACAGTCAGTGAACTAAACAGCCCAGACCCCAGCTGCTAATACATTGGTGTCTATGGGACAGCCACCCCTTAAGCAGACCGGAAACAGATGTTTTTTTATTCATTTTTTAAAAAACAGCCCTGAGTGGGACATCTTCATTTATCCACCATCTTTGCTATTGATTGACTGTCATCCCCTTTTAGTGAAGGATGTGGAAGATGCTATGATAGAATACCACTCGTCTCTCTCTCTCGCTCTCGCTCTCTCTCGCTCTCTCTCTCGCTCTCTCTCTCGCTCTCTCTCTCTCTCTCTCTCTCTCAGAGCATTTGAGACTCAGATGACCCATCTGGAGGCGGAGTTTGTTCAGAGAGAGGCTCCTCCCTCCTATGGTCAGCTGATCGCCCAGGGCCTCATCCCTCCGGTGGAGGACTTCCCTGTGTACAACCCCACTCAGGTAACTTCTGGTTTTACTGCTACAGTCCTCCACATTAAGATACGTTATTACCCGTCTAAAAGTATCTGTCCCCCACAGGAAGGTCAGGACACAACACAACACTCAGATAACAATCATTGTTACAGTTTGTAACCGTAGAGAGATGATTGAATGTCCATTTGTCATGAAAGCAGTGAAGTATTATTCTGATTACAACAGAGTCTCTGACATTATTATTCTTATTGATCCTGTTAGCTAACAGCTGCTGATATTGGTGGGTTTTAGTCTGGTTACTGAACCTCTTATTGATCCTGTTAGCTAATAGCTGCTAGCTAATAGCTGTTAGCTAATAGCTGCTGATATTTGTGGGTTTTAGTCTGATTACTGTATCCTTATTGACCCTGTTAGCTAACAGCTGCTGATATTGGTGGGTTTTAGTCTGGTTACTGAACCTCTTATTGATCCTGTTAGCTAATAGCTGCTGATATTGGTGGGTTTTAGTCTGGTTACTGAATCCTTATTGATCCTGTTAGCTAACAGCTGCTGATATTGGTGGGTTTTAGTCTGGTTACTGAATCCTTATTGATCCTGTTAGCTAATAGCTGCTGATATTGGTGGGTTTTAGTCTGGTTACTGAATCCTTATTGATCCTGTTAGCTAACAGCTGCTGATATTGGTGGGTTTTAGTCTGGTTACTGAATCCTTATTGACCTTGTTAGCTAATAGCTGCTGATATTGGTGGGTTTTAGTCTGGTTACTGAACCCTTATTGATCCTGTTAGCTAATAGCTGCTGATATTGGTGGGTTTTAGTCTGGTTACTGAATCCTTATTGATCCTGTTAGCTAATAGCTGCTGATATTGGTGGGTTTTTAGTCTGGTTACTGAATCCTTATTGATCCTGTTAGTTCCATCACAACGCTGTTAGCTGACAGCTGCTGCCCTGCCAAGCAAAAAGACTAACTGGTTATAAGAGTGAAACTGAGAAAAAGTGACTGTCCAGCCAAATCAATTAGAGTCTGTTGTTTTTACTATGAGGTTATTATTTATTTTTTAAATTCATATTCACCCTGTCCTCTGACATGACCTTTGACCCTAGACGGCAGTTACTGCCTTCTTGCTTGGTACACCCACTGGAATACGTTTCCATTACGTTTTTTTTGGTTTATCGCAAACTTGTGTTCATAGATGTATTTGTATGTATCTGTCAGAGTCATATAGTTTGATTCTTGTATTTATTTGTATGTATCTGTCAGAGTCGTATTGTTTGATTCTTGTATTTATTTGTATGTATCTGTCGGAGTCATATAGTTTGGTTCTTGAATTTATTTGTATGTATCTGTCAGAGTCATATAGTTTGATTCTTGCATTTATTTGTATTTATTTGTTTAACTTTATGAGCTGGATTTGCCTGTCTTTGCGATTAGTTTGTTCATTTTCGCGTCTTAGCATTTAGCTAACAGCGTCTATATGATTTCACTATTGGTTTGTGCTAATTTTGTTAGCATTCTGGTAATAGAGGCCCAATGGGCTTTCCTTGCATTTTTAGCGCCCTCTTGTGTGCTATTCCAGTAATACCGTAAATCCCGGGATGAGAGAAAGACGGTATGACGATGTGAATATCTGGATACCGCCCAAGCCTAAAAAGGGTTCTACCTGTGACCAAAAAGGGTTCTCCTATGGGGACAGCCGAAGAACCATTTACATTTACGTCATTTAGCAGACGCTCTTATCCAGAGCGACTTACAAATTGGAAACTTTTTTTCTAAAGTAGTGCACTATATTGGGTGCCATAGGGCTCTGGTCTAAAGTAGTGCACTATATAGGGAATAGGATGCCATAGGGCTCGGTTCTAAAGTACTGCACTATATAGGGAATAGGGTGCCATGGGGCTCTGGTCTAAAGTAGTGCACTATAAAGGGAATAGGGTGCCATAGGGCTCTGGTCTAAAGTAGTGCACTATATAGGGAATAGGGTGCCATAGGCCTCTGGTCTAAAGTAGTGCACTATATAGGGAATAGGATGCCATTTGGGCCTCATTTCTGCTGCACGCTGGGCTCTCATTAGGCTGAGTGGAGGATTGCAGCTCTCTCCCCTTAGGCCTCCTCAAACACGCAGTACACACACACACACAGACACACACACACACACACACACACACACACACACACACACACACACACACACACACACACACACCGGCATTGCATGTTCGTCCTTGAGAAGTAGCGAAGCCAGCGTAAGACCACAACACAACTGAAGCACCACCCACCAAACTAACTCTGTTCTGAAGCACCACCCGCCAAACTAACTCTATTCTGAAGCACCACCCACCAAACTAACTCTTTTCTGAAGTACCACCTGCCGTGCTAACTCTGTTCTGAAGCACCACCTGCCGTGCTAACTCTGTTCTGAAGCACCACCCGCCAAACTAACTCTGTTCTGAAGCACCACCCGCCAAACTAACTCTGTTCTGAAGCACCACCCGCCGTGCTAACTCTGTTGTGAAGCACCACCCACCAAACTAACTCTGTTCTGAAGCACCACCCACCAAACTAACTCTGTTCCGAAGCACCACCCGCCGTGCTAACTCTGTTCTGAAGCACCACCCGCCGTGCTAACTCTGTTCTGAAGCACCACCCGCCGTGCTAACTCTGTTCTGAAGCACCACCCGCCAAACTAACTCTGTTCTGAAGCACCACCCGCCAAACTAACTCTGTTCTGAAGCACCACCCACCAAACTAACTCTGTTCTGAAGCACCACCCGCTATGCTAACTCTGTTCTGAAGCACCACCTGCTGTGCTAACTCTGTTCTGAAGCACCACCCACCAAACTAACTCTGTTCTGAAGCACCACCCACCAAACTAACTCTGTTCTGCACCACCACCCACCAAACTAACTCTGTTCTGAAGCACCACCCGCCAAACTAACTCTGTTCTGAAGTACCACCCGCCGTGCTAACTCTGTTCTGAAGCACCACCCACCAAACTAACTCTGTTCTGAAGCACCACCTGCCAAACTAACTCTGTTCTGAAGTACCACCCGCCGTGCTAACGCTGTTCTGAAGCACCACCCGCCAAACTAACTCTGTTCTGAAGCACCACCTGCCATGCTCACTCTGTTCTGAAGCACCACCCACCAAACTAACTCTGTTCTGAAGCACCACCCGCTATGCTAACTCTGTTCTGAAGCACCACCTGCCGTGCTAACTCTGTTCTGAAGCACCACTCACCAAACTAACTCTGTTCTGAAGCACCACCCGCCAAACTAACTCTGTTCTGAAGCACCACCCACCAAACTAACTCTGTTCTGAAGCACCACCCGCCAAACTAACTCTGTTCTGAAGCACCACCCGCCAAACTAACTCTGTTCTGAAGCACCACCTGCCGTGCTAACTCTGTTCTGAAGCACCACCCACCAAACTAACTCTGTTCTGCACCACCACCCGCCAAACTAACTCTGTTCTGAAGCACCACCCGCCGTGCTAACTCTGTTCTGAAGCACCACCCACCAAACTAACTCTGTTCTGAAGCACCACCCGCCAAACTAACTCTGTTCTGAAGTACCACCCGCCGTGCTAACGCTGTTCTGAAGCATCACCTGCCAAACTAACTCTGTTCTGAAGCACCACCTGCCATGCTCACTCTGTTCTGAAGCACCACCCACCAAACTAACTCTGTTCTGCACCACCACCCGCCAAACTAACTCTGTTCTGAAGCACCACCCGCCAAACTAACTCTGTTCTGAAGCACCACCCACCAAACTAACTCTGTTCTGAAGCACCACCCGCCAAACTAACTCTGTTCTGAAGTACCACCCGCCGTGCTAACGCTGTTCTGAAGCATCACCTGCCAAACTAACTCTGTTCTGAAGCACCACCTGCCATGCTCACTCTGTTCTGAAGCACCACCCACCAAACTAACTCTGTTCTGAAGCACCACCCGCTATGCTAACTCTGTTCTGAAGCACCACCTGCCGTGCTAACTCTGTTCTGAAGCACCACCCGCCAAACTAACTCTGTTCTGAAGCACCACCTGCCGTGCTAACTCTGTTCTGAAGCACCACCCACCAAACTAACTCTGTTCTGCACCACCACCCGCCAAACTAACTCTGTTCTGAAGCACCACCCGCCGTGCTAACTCTGTTCTGAAGCACCACCCACCAAACTAACTCTGTTCTGAAGCACCACCCGCCAAACTAACTCTGTTCTGAAGTACCACCCGCCGTG